>NW_010973187.1:4518510-4600392 GCF_000737465.1 Haliaeetus leucocephalus
GAAGGATGAAAACCTAAGCAGGAAGTGGCTTTAATGTTATGGAGTCGTCATAGAAATTAGACGTGTCAATTAACTAAGACTTCTCAATTATCTTGACAACATTACAAAGTTCATATCAGAAAAAACATTAATGTAATTGTCCCTCCTTCAGTCAGACTTAAAGGACAGTTGGGTCTTAGAGTACTCAAGAACAACTGAGGCCACAAGTTACTGGCCATGCAAAAATAAAGACTATATGGCAGTCTGCTTGGTAATTACTGTGGCCCAATTTAAATCTAAGCAGAGACTACAATAAAAGATATGTTGCTCTTCAGTAACTGCTGTGCAACTTGGATGACATTTCAGCATTGTGTAAGTTTTGGGGTTGGTTTGTTGTTTGTTTGGGTTTTCTTTTTTTTTTTTTTTAAATAAAGTATGCTACTTTCTGGATTTTGTTTTAAAATGCACAGCCAGAGAACACAATAGAAATGTATACAACCATAAAAATCAATGCTTGAATACAAACCACAAGAAAAATGTGAACCAACAGTTCTACTTTTTGCCAGTAGAACTTCTGTTTACAGATCTCAACAACTATTTTCCAATATCCAAATTAACAGTCAATGCTCTAGCAAAGTCTCATTTCAATGACCAATTTATTCATTGTAAGTCTGCCATAATTTGTAAATACATTAATTCATGAATTATAAATCTCTATGGCTACTGATGCTGAAAGAGTATAGAAGGTTGCTACTACTTGTGCTGTAATTCACAAAATGAGGTATTTATTCAATGATCTTCAACAAAAAAATGAAAGGTTTATCTGCAGTCACTATATTTCATTTCAAAAAAGTTTAAAAACTGGAGTTTGAAGGCAAGTTTCTCAGTCTTGACTTCCACCATCCCTCTGGGGGTTAAGTCACACGTCTGTCAAGCAGAAGTACTGAGTGCTGCTACAAGCTCTGCTCCGTCCTAAGGCTACAGAGGTGCTTGCTGCCTCACACTCACTTCAGCAAACAGAAGCAAAGGCTTACAGCTCCTCGCGAGTTCCAGCTCTGCAATTGCTGCACAACAGACCTGGAGATTAAACCCTGTTGGGAGATGTGCTTTGCTTCTGTTAAACTCCTCTCTAGCCTCTATTAAACTCCAGAAGTATCCTGGCTTCTTTCCAGCCCCACTCCTGTTCTTTCATCCTCTCATTTACATTCAGTATGATATTTGTTCACTTTTCATGTTAATTGTTTTAATATTCTTATCTTCAAACCTTTAATTTCCAGTTGTTACACAACCTTCTCTTGTCCTCTTGTCTTTTCCTTCTTTCTTTTTTCCAGCTTTTTTTCCCCGTCTCATTACTCTGAGCTTTTTCTCCTTCTCTGTATACTGTTTTCTTCCACTCCCTATTTCTTGCAAGCTGGAAAAAGATGCTTCTTTTTATCTCTTTTTTTTTTGTTCTTTTGTTTGCTTGCACAGATTAAAAAAGCAAGACTGTTAGAGCTCAAAAACATCTATGGACCAAATCCAAAACACCAATACATTTTAGATGTGGATTCACTTAACTTTTAGGAGATGCAAGGATATCTTAACAATAAAAAAACATTTTATTAACTAGGAATAACAGATCACATACACCAGCAAAAATACAAGCTTAACAAAAATGCTGAAGGCCCTAAACTCTCCCTGTTGACACATTATACCACTTTTCTGTTGCAAAAAGCTTTTCTAACACAATGTGAAAAGATAATGGCAAATTACGAAATTAGCATCACATCAAGCTTAGTGTTTCAACTGCAGAGCAAAGTATTTTGTTCGGCTTTCATCAAGTCAGCTTAAAGTTTTCTCAGAATAAGAATAATCAAGATGATACAGCTGTCTCTTCAATCTTATCTCAGATTTATAGTCTTGAGGGCAAGGCAGCCTGTGTGAACGTCCATCAGCTTGCTCAGAACTAGCAAGCCCCCAAAAGAGCAGCTGAAACTCCAGCACAGGCCACACTACCTATGTGCAGTTCTGACAATACTGAACTCCCTCCAATTACAGCTAAATTACTGCTTAGTATTCAAGATAACTTAGAATTTTTTCCAAAAGCTTTCTTCCCATGTGTTTGGGGGTTTTTTTGACTGCAATGAAGCTGCATAGTATCAGAAATGTTTTCAGAAGTCCTAGTCCTGAAGGAATGTGAGCATATAGCTAAAACATCTATGTACTCTATTGATGTTTTCCACCAAACAATCTGAAATAGTCAAACCCTTCAAGCCCCCTCTTCCTCCCACCCCCCCAAAAAAGGAATTTCTTCCTTTTTTTTATATTATTTTATTTTTTAAAAGAAGAAACTGATGGGGAAAATTAGCTTCAAGTTTTACCTTAAAATGATCCTCCTCCCCCAAGTTTTAACTATGGGCCACTGTGGGCTTGAAAATACCTGCACACCACTGTTTTAACAAAATTCTGGGATATGTTACTATTAAAAAAGCTAGTTTGTAGTAACTGCTCTCCTGGAATATAACTTCCTTCACAGGGCCTTCTTCAGTCTCCTGTCAGCCAGATTTGTGACTCCAGGCTTGAAACAGTGAGCTTCCGTTTTCAAGATGAGAAAATACCAGAATGATAAGAAACTGTAAAGTTAAACCATTTCAGACCTGCTCTCACCAGTGCGAGAGATGCTTGTCTAAAATTGTATGACTTTATCTTTTATGTATCAGTTAAGCTGGCAAAAGCCATCACAAAAAGGAAACATTTTTTCTACCAGGCACTCTATCAAACAGCAGTGGTACCCTTGTTCTTAGGGAAAAAAAAAAAAAAAGAATCAAAGCAACAGGTCACCAAGCTTTATTCTTTTACTGACTAAATTTATCATGCTCGAATTTGTTCCTGTGAGAGTCACAATCTCCTTAGCCTATTTTTACATTTTGCTTCTCTTTTAGATCCACCTCCTCAATGCAGAGGTTGCTCCACATGCTGTTGTCACCAGTTCAATAACATCCTGTTTGTGATGACAGTTTCTGGTTCCTCATAGCTGGATGTTAAGCACATACATGACTGATTCAAATACAATATGAAACTATTTCTGTGCAAAAACTAGATAAGTTTATTGCATGACGAGATGGACAGAACACAGTCCTTAACAATTCTTACAAAATTCTAGTTTTCCTCTCCCCATCCTCAAAAGAAAACCAACTACACATGGACTTTGTTGCTCTCATTGGCTTCACTACTGATACCCAATTTTTAACCAGAAAATATGTAACAGATTTCTGAACTCTTAAGCATGGAAGCTCCAGATTTTTGTCGTTGTCTCCATGTGTTTCTTGTAGGTATTTTTCTGCTTTTTAGGATCTCTTCTACTGCTGGGTACACTCGGTGATTATTTTTAGACACCTGCAAAATTCCTCTATATAATTTCTTACCTTTAACACCCATACTTTTTGATTCAAACTTTTGTTTTCTTAAATAGAAGAGTTACTCAGTAAAGCATATACAAATTGGGGAAGTATTAAATCATTCTACAACTGTTTGCTTCCTTATCTTTTAATTTCACTTTCCTGCTTTGTGATTTGATTCTGTTGGGTTTTTAAAATGAGTTTTTCAGACACACACAAACTCAATCCTATGGCCTCACTTCCTTACAGTAAAATACAAGATTTAACAAATTCTTTTATATCAGAAATAGTGGAAAGCCTCAAGCCAGAAGATTAACAAATCAGGGCCCATCATGGATGCTGCCATGTTAAGTTAACTGGTCACAGTCTAGAAGAGTCCCACGGAAATACATAACAAGAAAGAAGGCAATCAGAGGCTAAATTCTCTGCCAGGGAAAGCCAGGCAATAGCAAGTCGGGGTCATCAGCCTCTTATCCTACAGCCTAGAAAGGGGTATACCAAGAAAAGAGTATTCACAGCAGCACCAAAGTTACAGTGAACACCCACCGACAAAACATTTTTTGTGACTCTTTTTGGTAAGAGTTTGCAAAACTACTGAAGGGAAGTCTACACAATGCTACAACCTCCAACCATAACCAATGCCTGTTTTCCTGCTGCAACAGAACAGCAATCCTAGAATGACACAACTGAACATTATGGAGAGGAAAATAGTGCTTAGAGAGTTAATACAATCTGACAACTCCTTAAGGTACCATTTAATTACTGCATTAAAAAGCAATCACCAATATCTATGTAAGCAAACCATCAACAGACAGCTGCTTACTTTTATTTGAAAAGTGTCCTTTCATAGGATAATGCTTGTCTTGCATACCTGATAACTAAAAATTCAGTTATACTGGATTACTAAAAAAATACTAGATATTGCAAATGGTTTACATGCCAGTCTTTTAACAACAGTGCCTTCATGTGTTTATTATAGGCATTTTCTTATGTTAAAGCTAAGATTCAACTATGTTTTGTAGTTGTAATTCTGTCCTCCTACACATCCACAAGCAAATTAGGTCAATTCCAAACTATTTGTAAAACCTCCTACACAGAAAGGAGTTTGAGATTTTAAAACGTATGAAGTTTAAAATAAACAAAGTCAACCCACCAGTGTCATAAACCTTGTGAACTGTCAATTTTTTGTTCTAGCCTAATAAGGCAACCCGAAGTATTAAAAGCCAAAATGTGAGAATGACTGTTCTTTGCCAGAGGTTGCATCCACATCATGTTTAATAACATTTTAATAATGTTTATTATATAAGTTTCCCTAACTATCTTCTAAACTTACTTCTACATTTGGCATCTGTAACGTCCTGTGGCAATGCGTTCCACTATGTAATTATGTGTTGCATGAAAAAAATGTTTATTTTAAACCTAGTGCTGGGTAAGAGCTAGGAGTCATCAAACCTGTATTATAAGAAATGATGAATAATCATACTCTCCCCATTTTCTCCATAACATTAGTAGCTTTATATGCCTCTTGTATTTCTTTGAACTCATTTCTTTTGCAAGCTGCAGAGTCCTAACAACCCTGTTCAAATACAGGTACCTCTTTCCCCATATATAACCTGGTTTATCCTTACTAAAAGAATGGACATCTGCAATTGTTCGTACTATTCCAGATTGGTCATGGATGTCATCAAGATCTTTGTAGAGAACTATAACGCAACTTCAAGACCCCTTTTTTGAGTAGTAACAATTTAGACTGCCATGCATGTTATTTAGCCACTTCCCTCCTGCAAGCATTATTGTACAATATTGTATAGTTAATGCACTTGCCATTTTATTAATTTGTTATCTTCTATTATCTTCTCACAATTATTCATGTTCACAGATTTGGGGGTCTTAGTATCATGAGTGGTGTATGCGTACAAGCTGTTATTTTGCTGTTTAGCCCCTTTCACAGACTTATTAAAGCAGAAAAGAACTCCACATAGATCCCTGCAGGAGTCTACTCTTGGCTTGTGATAACTGATCTTTCATTCTTATTGGTTTTTTCCCTATCTTAGAAGGTTATTAACCTGAGAGGCCTTTTCTCTTAGTTTTGTAACCATCTGGTTTCTCCAGGAAACTTTGGCAGCAGCTGTCACAGAGTAGGATGGTTAGTTCATACAGGATGTATAGTTCTAACATGACCATGAACTCGCATCCAACCAATTTGCAAGCTACAATCTGTCTACAACAATCATGTTGGCTCTTCTTTACTATTTTATATTCTCCATGTACATGTTCATTTTTCGTGTTTATAAACATACAACTTCTCATTTGACTCTATGACAATTTTGTTTAATTTTGATAAGGACAGAAATAAAACTTCCTGGGCTGTAGCCTTGTCATGGTTTAACCCCAGCCGGATTAACTCTATCCCAGCCAAAACCAGGACAACCTTCATGTAGATTATGCTGCATTTCCAAACTCAGTGATTATGTATTCCAATTACTCCAGACCTGTTAGGTGTACCCTGATTAGTCCAGGCAATTTGTTATTATTCATTTTAATCAGCTTGTTCTAATAGTTCTTCCCCTAACACTTGAATTTGAAAGAGACCATCTGAGACATCTTAAGTAAGCTCCAGTGCAGGAAGCTTCATATACCCTCTATAATTAACACCAATGCAAAAAAAGTCTTTGTAAGATTTGCTGCTAAAGATTTATCTTCTGCTAGTGTTCTCACATCTTGATCCTTTCCTGGGCCTGGAGACTATTAGTTCTCTTGCTTCTGATGTGCCTGAAGAATTTCTCAAAGCTCTTTCTGTGCCTGTCTTCTGGTTTTCACACACAACTTACCAGTTTTGCATCCAAATGTTTCCCACATTTGGTTACAATTCCTACTTTATAAAGTGTCTCTTTACCTATTACAGATTTCCCTCCTTTGCAGTTTAACAACACTGAGTTTGGGGGTTTTTCCCCCCTTGTGATAGATGGCAGATATTGACTCTAACATTTAATATGGTAGCTCTTGATACCACTAAAAGCTTTATCCTTTTAGCTGTTCCTTTCAACAATTTCCTAACAAGTTTGCTCCCTTAGGCATAGTTCTCTCCATAAGATGTTACTGCAATATATTTTACACTTGCTCTTAAAACAACATGGAAATTTTGGTTACTCTTGTAGGGTAGCTTAACAGTAACTTCATCTTAAACTAGGTCTTGTGCGCTGCACATTTGTCAAGAGCTACTCCTCTTGTGAGCTGACAGCTTATCAGGAAACCCAATATATTGTTACTCACTTCTAAATTTACTGAGTCTTCATACACGTAACAGAACCATGTAATAACACAAAATGCTTCTTCCCTCAGCATCTTACTTCCTTTAGCACTTCACAGTAATTTTCCATCTTGTTTACATGGTCAACAGTCCAACCCTCACTGTATTTTGATCTATTTGCACACAAATTCAAACTGTAAGTGTACTTTGTTGTCTAGACATACATAGCTTTGACTATAAACCCTAACATATAATAATGCATCTCCCAGAGTACAGTTTGCATTCTCATTTCTATATAAATGTCTGCCCTTATACTAACACCCTCTTGTACCAATTTTCTGAGACGCCAAATATGTCAATATCTGGATTTCAAACTAGCATTCCAGCTCTCACACTCAATTTTTCACATTTCAGATTTTGTCCAGAAGCCCATCTACAACTGCTACTGGTCTAATTGTCTTTTTCTTACACTTTATAAAGAGAAGCAAGCAGTAAATACATACATGACGGTGTTAATCCCTGACAGTTGTTGAAACATCTGCAGACCACAACCCACAATTAAGGCTCTTCGAGTTGGAGGATATGTTAGCATTCTGCAGATCACAGGTCCAGCTTAAAAAAAAAACAAACACAACAACAAAAGAATACGTAATAGTTCTTAAGTGATCGCTATCAAGACAACGTTCCCAGGCATTGTACCTTAGTTTCAAACAAACTTGGATTATTTTATTTTTGAACAACATTATCATTTCAGTTCTGCTTTTCTGCACTGTAGTACAAAGATGATTTTCAGGAAGCCCAGGCAAAAAAGGAAACAATTTATGTACACAGCGTATACTACTGGTGGCAAATGTACAGGTCTCCCATATCATACTAAAAGACTGCACATCTGCTGCAAATGAATGTACTCAAAGTTATCACAAAATATCACTGTTGTTTCCTTTCTAAAAGCTCCCACTGTTATTGAGAGGTTATTTCAGAAATGCCATTACTCAGTGCTCAGATCTGGATCATGCAAAGTGTTCTCCCCAGTCCCCAAAGACCCAATTTCCACAAACCAGTTGCAAGTGTGGGTACTTTGGAGGTATGGGATAGATCTATTTTGCACAGCTAAGGCCAGCAGAGGGAGCATAAATTAAATTTTTTCCATACCTTTGGTAGCAATGGTATGAGGCTGCATTCAAAAAGTAGAAAACAGTTTGTCAATGAAGACAAAACTAAAAATTTCTGGCAAACAGAGAAAGTTTTCTTCTCTATTAACTTTAAATTTTCAAAGTATCCTATAAAAAAAAAAGTAATACAGAAAGCTATATGATGTCAGGCAAAAATTTAAAATACTTGACTCCATTATTCACTTGAATTTCTTTCTGCCCAGAGTGGTGTTTAGGGCAGAACATAGTCTGGTGAAAAATTCTATGTTTTATACCTCTTACCACATCTGGAATACCCACTCAGAACACCTAATATAGACCACAATATGTGTAAGTCCAAATAGTTGCCATTTAAAAAAAAAAAAGAAAAAAAGACAGACGTGAAGAAGAGCTATGTTTTTACATTTTCAAAGTCTTTCCTGAAAATACAGAAAACATTAAATGTATTGATTCAGTACAAAAACCTATACGGGTCTGTTAGTTAAGAATACTTTACATGCAAAGAGTTTCAACTTCAGAAGGCTGGCAATCTGTGAACAGTTTCAAGAGTGGAACTCAAGAAGGGAGTTTAGATAACATTTTCTTCATTGGAAGATAATCAGACCTCCCTAAGAAAAACTTATTTTCATTTAAACATTATGGTGTTTCTAATTCACTTCTCAATTGTATCATCACTTAACTTTGCTTCTTTGTTATTAACAGCAGAATGCAATCTGACAAATTTTTCAGCTGGTTTTCAAGTAACATTAACATTCAGACAGTACACAGTCCCACCTGCCCTGCCATATAGCCACATCTCTACCTTCAAAATGACTCGAGTAAAATCAACTGATGGATAAATAGACCAATTTATATATCTGGTAAGATATTCTCAAGTAAGACACATGACATCACTGGGTATATCAAAGGGTTCAGTAGTCAAAGTGGCATTTCCTCGGTGGAAAAACAACAAAACCAGCACTCACTGCTAGCTAGGAGCAATTTGGAGCTCAGACATACTCTTGGATTTCTCCTTGACTCCAAGCTCCACAAAGAAAAAAGATTCACTAACAAATGTAACTACGAACCTTAATTCACCAACAGGTTTTCATATTCAGCATCACACCTGAGCATGGAGGCTTTGGGCTTAAAAATGTTAATCTGGCAACTGTCATGCAGCATCCGTCATGAACCCAGGCTGCTGAATGCCTATGAGAGATCTTCCGTTCTTCATAAACCTCCTATAAAGTCCTTAATGGAGTTCAAAATCCATCTTATATCTTCAAAGGACCCTACAGTCCACCACCTTGAAGTCCACCATCAATGACTATGCTCATCAAATAAGCTGGAACTCTACAGGAGGGGCTGTTAGGAAATGAAGCAGAAATGTCCTAAGGAACCGATGCAAGGTTTTTAACAATTCCTCATCCACTCGCCTATTTGATGAAAGTTATATAACACTCTATTCACAATACGCCATTGTACAAAACAATTGGAAAGAAGGCATTAAAATGAATAGCTAGAAACTAAAGCAGCTGTCCTCAGACAACGGCTTGCAACTCAGAGGGACTCAGAGACTCTCAACAAAATTTCATCACACAAATCAGTTTGTACGCCTGAAGTGGGGCCCTGCAGAAATTTTAAGACCATGTAGCAAAGCTTAGGCCTTTACATTAGAACTTTAGACTTTAGAATTTTGGTGCATCCAGTCAGCTAAATGCAGTAAGTACTTGGAATTTTTCAGACTTCTGATTAATTGTATCAGAAAAATGATGCTAAAAATCATCATACTGGTTCACATCAGATTTAAAAGTTTCGCTCCAAATCTGTACCATGGCAGTTGCACATATCAATAGGCATACACAAAATTAAAGGATTTTCTTTCATAAAATTCACAGCCTTCAGGTTTACAAACCAATAAAAGGAATGAAAGAAATAAAAGAAATCGTTAATCTCAATATTAAAGGAGCTGTTCAAACTCCACTAAAAAACTCAAAGGACTTTGACTGCAAGGTGTCTGTTTTTAAAACAGAAAATGTGTGAGACTTTTTATTAGAATTATCTAGCCCTAAAACTGACTATACTATTTTTGCATTTTCCTATTATCAATTCTACCATCCATCTTCTGTTGAGTTCATATATTACAACCTTCTTAAAAATAAAAAACTCTAGGCAAAACATGGTTGTTAACAACAGAGAATGAGTCTAAACTAAAAAAATTAGTAACCAAAGTTTTCAGAATTAAATACATTTTTCTTCTGAAAATAAGTCTGAAAACTGAAATTGTAATTCAGGAGTTTCTGATAACCACTAAATCTGCTGTTAGTTATTACAATAGATTCAAATAGCACAAAAACAATACAATCGTTAAATCTTTAAAAAATGGAGCAATTTAATCACTCACAGAGCTAGAGGGAAACAGATGATGCAAAAGATACATCACAAAAAAAAAAAAAGAAACATTTGGCAATTTTTACAATGGAAAAAATAGGTATTTGTCTCCAAAAGTCAATAATTCTTGTTTGTGATACTTCTGCCTTAATTGCTGTTGCTTTCTCTTCAGCTAGGAAATTTAGAAACATTCCTGCTTTTGAACCACTTCATCTGAACTTGAGAAACCACCGATATGTTTGTTTTCCTTCTTCTAATCTATGAATAAAAATGAAGTCAAAAGGATGAGACCTCCTAATGTCATGATTAATTTAAAGAGACTAGATTTGGTTGGACTTTTTGTGCTGTGGTTTCACGTAATTACTTTATTAAAGTAAATTAAGTAAATTTCCTTAATGCATATGTTTACAAGGGTTCAAAATATGCTACAGTAAATGGCAGCTGAAGCTTGCTCTAGTGAGAGTGCAAAATGGCTGCAACAGATAAAGAGCAATGGAAAAATAAGGATGCTGCTGTTGTAGAAGGTGACATTACATGAAGTGGTGACACAGGAAGTGGACTGCTGTGGTCTAACTGGCTTTTTCTTAGCCTGGTCTAAACTGTCTACCTAACTAGACATTCATCTTATAAGCAAAAGACAAAAATAGGATTTGGAAGTTTGGCTTCACATCCAAAAAACCTTATTAGCTTACGCTGAACGAAACAGGAGGGGAGGAGCTGTTCTTGTCAAATCATTAGTTCTGGAAAGCGAGTGATGCTTTCCAAACGTTACAGTTTATGAATGGTTATCTGAAACTTTTAATGCCAGCTTCCTATATTTTAGCTGTTTTTCTTGTTACTAGGCATAACCCACAAGTAAGTTAGGTTTAGAAATTGAGAGTCACCTGGTAAGGGATTTTGCTTTTCCCCTGTAGGTGAAATGGATTGTATGGTGATCATAGGAGCTTGGGTGCGAGCCACTGCCAACTAAAAGAAACAGAAACTTTTCAGAAACAACAAATCAAACAAACCCTAGTTCTTAAAAGGTATTTAAATAATGAAAACTAAAAAGCAGAAGAATGGGTATCAAGGATATGTCAGCATCTCCTTCTGAAAATGTACTGCATACGCTTCCAGGGAAATAAAAATATTGTAGGTAGACATAAAAGCCAACCTAAAAATCCCTCAGCAAATGCAGGCAGACATCTGATGCCTGGAAACCTTGTGATCCCCCATCCCTCAAATTATTAGTACAATACCTGGTGAAATTTCACAGCCAGGAAACTACAGTTAGAGACTGGGCTCTGCCAAAGTAATTTGCAGGATCAAACATTCTTTTGCCAGCTAATCTAGGTAACAGCTTGTAGCAACAGCTTAAAACCATGTAGGGCTCCTGCCAGCATTTTGTGTTCTTGCTGTAGAGGATTGTTTCAAAAAGGCAGGCTTAGCTAAGCAACAAAACAGTCACTCATCAGTTTAGCATCAACTAAACTCAACCTTCATATTAGTTTATCAGACCTGCTCTTGTCCTAATGCCAGTCAATACCCTCTCTTCCATCTAGATAAATCTTCAAAGAACTGGTCTACAGTTAGAAATGGGACAAAAAAAAAGAAACTTCGTGCTAGTGATCTGGATAACAGAAGACAGACATGGGAACCATTTCTCTATTTTGTCTTTCCTTACAAAATGACAGCTTCCAACCCAGCTTTGTCTGCATCATCTGCAGAACATTCCTCCACCTAAGACTCCTCTAAAGCACACAGAGCTAGCTATTATTTTCTGCATATGAATGATATACTAAGACAAACACCGTTTCCCTCTCCTGGCCTATTACATGATTATTTTCTGAAAGTATCAACTTCATTCATTTTTCCTTTCTGTAGAATTTACCAAATCACAAGAAAACATACGTAGCTTTAAGATCAAAACTGCATGATTTATCCTGAGAAGATACAAAACAATTTTATTTAAGTACCAAGCTCTTCCCCAGTGTCTCACAATGTTTCCAGTAACATTAGAGGAACCACTCCCAGCATTAGAGGAAACTTCCTACCTCATATAGTTCTCTAAACCTTTGAGAAAGCTCAAAAGGTTGCTTGCTTGAGTCTTTTTTTTTTTTTTTTTTTTTAATGGCATAGCCCCCCATCAGCCAAGAATGAGAAAAGACTGTCAGTTTGCCTAATAACTGAGTCTTAGTACTCTTCAGTTTTCCACAGCAAATACATGCAGTGGTATAACAAGACAGCCTGCTCTAAAAGCAAATAAAAGCTAATTAGATGTAACCACTTTGGTTCTAGAGAATTGGTTAGTGCAAAGAGGTTTTCCATGCCTAGATGAACTGAAAGGGTTTTTCTGTTTGCTCAGGAAACCTAGATTTCAAATAAGCGGTCCCTCTAAATTATCTTTTTAATCCACACACTGAGAACAGAAACTAAGAATAAAGATTTTTTTTGTTTTGACAGCAAGTTGAGTTGGTCTTTTGGGAATCCTGAAAACAAAGCAATTTTCTTTTATCTGTAAAAGGAAAAAAAATTATATCTTTTTGTTGATACCACATTCTTTGATATAAAGCTTTGGCGATGGAAAATCTATATGACTGAGTACTTGCACAAAGGCACCAGCAGTTAAGAATACCTTGGAATAGGACAAGAAGCAGTGGCAGTAGGGAAGCAAAAAAAGGAGTGCATTTTGGCTCTGTATGACATGTCCTTTATAGAAAACAAACCACTTGTAGTGAAGTCCTTTAAAATTGGAGAAACCATGACAAAACAGATAACAGAGAAGAGTGGCCGTTTACATGATGCCAGCGGGAGCTGAAAGAAGCAGCCACAATGACCAACAAGAGTCCACACAGGTAGAAGACGGACCCCAGTGTGGTACTGTCAGACCTGTGGAGTGGAGGAATGAGGGAGGGGGAGGTTTACCTGTTTCTTTGTTAGGAAAATGGGTAGGGATGGAGAAAAGCAAGGATCACATTGTGCTTTCCTTGTAGCTGTGGCATATACCTTAGAAATAAAGCAATAAGTATTAAGGTGGACTTGTGCATACTTGCAGCCTGTAATGTGGTTTTAGCAAACAAACATTTCTTTTCATGGTCTGCTCTAGAACCACTTTACATAGGAAACAGTAATGTGAGCCTCACTTAAAACTTGAGAAAACAGATGAGGAAAGATAAGATGATGTAGCTAGCATTACGCAGGCACAACCAAAATAAGCCAAGTGTTGTAACAGCCTGAAGAGCTTCCCACTCCACACTCATTAAATAATGAAGTGCAGAGCATTTAGCAATCTGGAATTAGAAAGCTTTTTTTCTTTCATTTTAAGTTGAGGAAAGACAAAAGAAAATTGCAATCAGGGCAGTTTGAAGAGTGCCTTTTTGTGTGTGTATGAGTGTTGGTATTGTTGCTGTTGTTTTTCAATTAAAAAAAGCACCAAAAAAGCTGATGACTCAGAGTTCCCCCCAACCCAGCCAGTAACCTACTCTCAAGCTGATCTTCCCAGCTGTTTATTAACACCCGTACAGATATTGTATTTTATTTCCTGGGGAACACACTTCAAGCCTTACATTTTTTTCAATTTTTTTCTGGCAAAAAACTTACTTTAGTGATATTATTTTCTCCCCCTCCAGCCCTTGTTTCCAAATGAAATAACCCTGGTCCTGCCCTAAGCCAGTAGTTTAACAGTGAAAATAGATTTCTATACTCCTTGCACTCCAAAAGAATGAGACACAGGGACACATTCCCAGGAGGTAAGGGGAAAAAAAAGCAAAATTTAATAGAACTGAGAAAGGAGCCTGGAGGTCTGTGAAAGTCTCCATGGGAACTTAAGGATACAATCTGTTGCATGTTCACTTTTTTTTTTTTACTTTTTTAATAGCACATTTAGTTTAGACCACCTCCTTAAAAACCAATTTATTTAGGGGGCCTAAAAAATTCCTCTCACTTTTTAAAATTCAGATGCCATTAGCGTAAGAGCTTCATTAAAAATAAAAGTAAGGAAAAAAGTTAAATTAGAGATGAGGTCCACATTTAAACAGATTTTAAAAACCTGTTTCAAAATCAGTATCATTTTAGCACAGCTCAGCTGGGTTCCAAAACTACCAGAGAGGAGCAAAATCAGAAGTCACTGTAGGTTAAAGTCAACGTACTTTAACTTTGGCTTCCTAACAACAAGATGGCACCATCAGTGGAAGTATAGATGACAGACAGCACAGTAGACCAGTTTGAAGCTAAAAATATTAAGTCTTAAGAAACTGCTTCAACATTTTTATATTTTTTAAACTGAAGCATTTAAACTTGATCACAAAGTTGAGTTCCACTGAAGACAGGACAGATAAACATTTAAGCACTTCACTGAACTGCAGCGTAAGATCATACCTTATCTAAAAGTACTAGCTCATTTTCTACATTTTAGTATTAATCATCTTCTATCACAAACACAAAGGGCTCTAAGACAACCATTACCACTCAACATCAGCAAGTTTTTCAGCAGAGAAGGCTGACCATATCCTGGGAGGAGGAGCAGGAGCATTGCCAGCAGGTCAAGGAGGCAGTTCTTCCCCTCCACCCAGCACTTGTGAGACACACAGCTCGAGCACACACCACCTTGCTGCATGAGTCTGGAGGAGAACCACCGAGGTGGACGGGGCTGGAGCACATGACATAGGAGGAGACGCTGAAACAACTGGGATTGTTCAGCTTTAAAAGAGAAGGTAAAGGGAAAAGCCTCTGCTGTCTACAGCTACCTAGCAGAGGGCCAAAGAGAAGACAGAACCAGGCTCCTCAGAGGTGTGCAGGGGTAGGACAAAAGGCAACAGAAAAGTTGGAACGCAGAAAATTTGGACCAGATGTGAAGTCTGTTTATTTTGTACCATGGAAGTGGTTAACCATAGAAAGAGATATGCAGACAGGTCATGGTCAAAACTTCACTGAAAAAGTTCCTGAGTAACCTGCTCTGACTTGTCCTGCTTTGATTAGGGATTGGATTAGACAACCTTCAGAGGTCATCTACATGATTCTTACATGAAACCCACATCACTCTAAGATTTGTGCTGGTACTGGTTATTACAACCAGTAATAATGAAAAAGTAAATTTGGTACTTCATGGTAGTCAAAAAAAAAATCAAACCGGATATTAGGAATTAACAGACTATCATGACACTATATGATAGTGCACTTCATTCTACTTCTATTTAAACCTTACTGGCTTTCCAATATGTATTAATAGTACTATTTTCGCAGTTATCTTAAGGAACAGTGACTGAAAAGCATCCTTACATACAGACCCTGTAAAACTCAGCCATCTCCATACCACCAACAGCAGCTCCACCCCTTTTTGCAACTTCAGTCCTAGGTTTTATTTATCAAGAACCTGTCAGTCACACTAGACTGACAGCTTTTACCCTGAATTTATAACCTCTGCAGAGAATACAAATCAATATTGAAATCAGCAAGTGTAAAATACTCAGTTGACAACTCCCCTAACTGGTATGAAATATGACATGACAGTAAGGGAGAGCTTATTTCAGCCTTTCAATATATAAAGGGAGCTTATAAGATAGATGGGGAGAGACTTTTTACCAGGGTCTGTAGCAATAGGACAAGAGGTAATGGCTGTAAACTAAAATAGAGTAGATTAGACTGGATATAAGGAAGACATTCTTTACTGTGAGGGTGGTGAGGTGCTGGCACAGGTTGCCCAGAGAGGACGTGGATGCCCCATCCCTGGAAGTGTTCAAGGCCAGGTTGGATGGGGCTTTGAGCAACCTGGTCTAGTGGAAGGTGTCCCTGCCCAGGGCAGGGGGGTTGGAACTAGACGATCTTTAAAGGTCCCTTCCAACCCAAATCATTCCATGATTCTTAAGAGCTGTGTGCAGTTCTGGTCCCCTTTGCTTTCTCACCCTCGTATCAAAAAAAAGGAATATGGTAGAAAAGGGGAAAGATTAAGAAAAAGGCAAAAAGAACAATCAAATTAATGGAAGGGTTCCAACATGCAGCAGTAGTAATACTATTTTTACTGGGCCCCTGGGTACTAAAATGCACATACAGTTATACTGTATTAGTGTACTTATGTCTGGATTCACAACAAGCTAATATTAACAGTCTCTTTAGGGTGATTCTGCCTTTATTAGCATAATAGGCCTCTGCTTTAGCTACAGATGAAAGCAACAAATCCAGTACACTCTCCTTCAAGCCGCAGGAAAAAAAAGATTAGGAGTTGGGAGTATTACAAAAGTTTCATAAAATCAAAAGTGGCACAATGAAGGTGAGTAGAGAACATGGTTGTTTCAAAATAAGACAGAAAAAGGCCTGTATAAAATGTCAGAAGCAAAATCAAAACATAGTTATGATTCACCATCCGTTGGCCACTATAAAGACAGAAACAGTGGTGAGATGGCCTTTGTCTGACACAGCATGGCCATTTTTACCAAAGTGTGAAAAATCCACAGTGCAGTAGACGTATGGTTCTTGTCTGTGGTCCAGAAGACAGGGACAAAGGGCCAAATTTTTGCTACTGCAGATTATATCTTGCTGGAGCAGTGATTCCAAATCAACCACCTGCTTAAGCATTATCTACTGGCTGAACTAGTAATGATTTACAATATAAAAATGCAGAGAACAGATAATAATCTCTTGGGCTATGCAGAGAACAAATAATAATATCTTGGGCTATGATCCTAAGAAGTGTTTTTATCACAAGAACTGAAGATTATGAAAAGCTGATGTTCATTACAGTTTTCAAATCTTCCAATTTCTGGAGGATTCACATACAGCTTATGTGAATTTGTATGTCCCAGCCACTCTGGAGTTTCAGACATGAAGTACTTCACAATAAAGTATGATTCTTCACAATTTTGTATCAGATATAATCATTAGCATCAACACAAAACCAGCATGGAAACAGCTTACTTCTATTTGCACAAAGAAGAAAGCCTATGGAGAATCAGATTAGTAACCTCTTTTGATTCATTTTATAATGCTGTCAGTGTTAGCAACAAAACTCCTCCAGCAAGATGCACAGACTGTTTTTAACATATCTTCACCATGAAGTAAAGTCTTACTGGTTTCCAGAGACAGAGACTGCCTCTGCATAAACTTCTCGAGTTCCTCAAGAGTAATTTTTGCTAGTGTCAGTGAGACTGACAGTAAGTAGCTGGATCTATGTACAATTGTTTGTAAAGCTGAAATATTTTTTGCCTGTTAATAGGAGAACATACTGCAGACCTTGCTTTCATTAAATCATTTTTTAAAAGTAATTTCCAAACTTGACACAGAGATGTCCCTTATCATCAGCTGTGACTAACTTTGTGAACAAAGGCTCCTAGATGAAATGGAATTTAAAAAAAAAAACAACAAAAAACAACAAAAAAACCCAAACAAAACCAACACACTATAATGCTGCACAAAACAGCAAGCAAAAGGCATCTTCCTGCATCATGATGCTGGTTTTAGGGAAAACAGAATTAATACTCCATAATGGACAGTTCAAGGTCTCTCATGTACTATGGAATATATCTAATCTGCAAGCTGCTTTCCTTACACGGAGTGGAAATCCTTCTGATCATTTTCAGCATAATGAAGACAGAATGGCATTGCCTAAATGCAATGTTTATTAGCAGTTTCTTTATGAATATAAAATAATTTAGAAGGCAATTCTTTAAAAAGCTGTTGAAAATCCAGTAGAGTGTAAGATAATGCTTGATCTCTTTTCCCCCAGTTAAGTACGCACTACAAGATAGAATCATGCAGGTCAAGAATCTTTTCATTGCTTCTGTGCAACCTCACAGATCTAGCGGATAGAAAGGAAGATGATAAAGATTGTATTAAATTATTTAGAGACCTGAGGCCCATTTTTCAAAAAGATACAGGAATTCCCAGAGATTTCCTCATGAATTTCAGTTAGATTTAACTTGATGAGAGTATAAAATCAGCATAAAACACACCGTCTAAAAGAAAGGACAATATCAAAATGATAGACATGGTTCAGAAAGCACTAACCTGGGTGTATAGATATAAAAACTAGTATTTACAATGCATCTCAGTCTTCCTCTTGTGCTCCCCTACTGAACTCCATCTGTTTTAAAATCTTAAACAGAAA
Source organism: Haliaeetus leucocephalus (assembly GCF_000737465.1). Classification (NCBI taxonomy): domain Eukaryota; kingdom Metazoa; phylum Chordata; class Aves; order Accipitriformes; family Accipitridae; genus Haliaeetus; species Haliaeetus leucocephalus. Next base: position 4,536,715 of record NW_010973187.1, read on the forward strand.
TTTTTAAATTTTGGACAGACATCATGTTTTTAACCTGTATTTCTTGCGCAGCAGCTTACAGCTGGTCCTAATTAAATAAGGTGGCCCAAATAACACAAGGAAAATGGAACCATTAAGGGTGGAACCAAGCCCCACCAGAGCTGCCATTTTGAAGGGGCACATTTCCACTCCATCACCACGTTCAACCATATTCTGAGCATTTAAGTGACCAGTCATTTCTCAGACACCTGCTGTGATCTGCCATTTCAATGTCAACAGACAGGCATTTCTTTCTTTGGCAATAGATACTAACAATAATGTTAAAATACCACTTCTAAATGTGTTGCAAGAGAATTATTCTCTCAGAATAAAAAAGGAGCATCAGGATTTCTTCAGTGTTAAGAGTAACAGCAAACAAGTTTCAACATGGTAGTGAGAAGAAGCACAGCAAGCTTTGGCCTGCGAGCCAGTGAGAACACACGAAGCTCACAAGAAAACTGGAATATTTCAAAAAATTTTACATACTTTTTGATGTCACTATCAAGGAGTCACACTGTTGCACACTCCCTGGAAGATATACAAAGATCAACTGATCCTCAAATACACCCTGGGCAAGGACAGGTCCGTTTGTACTCAAAAAATCCCACTTTAAAGGAAGAGTGTACACATCTGCTTCACTCAACAAAGGTGATCTGCTTCAGGACCACAATGTTGGCTGTCCACACAGACCATGATACATTATCATGTGAAAAGAAACACAGTTTATCACGGAATAACATCTAAATTTTCCTAGAGAGGAACAAAGCACTAAGAAAGCACCTGCACACCAAAAGATGAAGTGTAGGTTTTAAGTAACATTCACAGCACAGACCTGCCCGGCACATTGCTGTCCGCCCAATGTGAGGAGATGCAATTTCAGACAGACACTGCTCTGCTGGCAGGAGGCCCTTGTGGAGAGATGCTACCAAAAATCCAGCAAGGTTTGGGATCAGGAGTTGTTTGAACTTGCTTTGTTTGGCAAGGGTTGTTTTTTTCCCCCATTATTCTGGTACAAGGACAGCACTGCCAAACCAGCAGAGTCCATCCTACTACTGTATTCTCAAGGCTGTACTTCCAATGGAAGCAGGAACAGCTGTCCTCGCCCCTTCCCACCACTGTCACCTGCTAGGTACCGCGGGGCTTAGTGCAAAGGTCCTGCCTGCAGGCAATAGCTGTGCTGCTGCAGACCCCCAAGGCCACATCAAACACTGGGTTTTGGTAGAGGGCACAACTGTTTCTTTACTGGAAGATCATCTAGGACAGACACAGTTTTGATTCACGTACATACTATATTAAGGAATGGAAGCTCCCAACTCAGGGCTCAGCCTAGCCTGTGCACAGGTACTTTGGTTTTCAGCTCTGAACAAGGGCAAAAAACACTGTGAAACTCAAACTGCCCTGCAACACTGAAGAACACAAGGGAACATGCCCTAGCCACTAAATGAAGGCTAAATAAAAAATAAGTAAAAACTGGATTGGCACCAAAACAGTCCCTTCCTTTGAGCTGGTCTACCTAGACCTTACAGACTATAACAGAAAATCACTATTTTAATAGAATCAACATAACCATCTACTAAAAACAAACTTAAGATTCTTTGGGTTTTGTAGGCACTACTAACTCCCTGAAGCTATGTCCCTGGGTCTATATATCTGTGCCAGCAACCTGCTTTCAGATCATCCCAGCTGTCCCTAGAGATGCTGCATGGGAACAATTTACATTCAGCTTCTTCCTAATGTCAGTTGCTAATGCTCATTTTTGCAGGGAGACAAAAGAGCAATGACAGAAACAGAATCAGCAACTATGGCAGCACCAGGGCACATAGAGCAAAATCAGTAAATATATATGTAACATATACAAGAAAACTCACGTTAGACTAATAGTTACACGTGGAAGATGCTGTTAGAACAAGCTATTTAAATATTTTTGGTCTGCTCAGCTTCCAAGCCAAATCTGCTGGAGTTAAGAAATAATACCGGAGAAAAACCATCTGCATTACCACCTTGTTGACATTTTTAATGTTTCAACTTTAACTTTATGACTTGCATAAACACAGCAGGCATTCTCAGTTGTAACACAATTTCAGAAAAATGACTTAAATTCCTTTCTTAAAGGCAGTAAGAGCCTAAACTGCATTAAGGGAAGAAGCTGTTTTTAGGACTAACATGAATCTTTACCTAGGGCTTCAGAAGCACATGTGCACTACCTAAAGTCAAACATGATGCAAGACAAACTTCACATGACAATTGACAACATCCCAGTGGAAGTACGTACTCAGACAACTAGTGGTTACTGAATAGCATTTCAGTTCCCCAGGAGCTCCTGGTTTTCCTAGATTTGAGGAAAAAAAATATCACCAGCATAGCTGGAATTTCAGGTAACCTTCCTGGCTTCAGGGCAAACTGCAGATTTCCCTCCCGTGATCAGCCAGAAAGATTGGCTGTGGCACAGAGAAGGGGCAGAATTTTACCCAGACATGCAGGTCCTCTCTAATGCACACGAGCTACTCGCTCTTCCAGGATTTTTAACTACTTTCCAGAGGCAAAACAAGTTGTTATGAAAAACAGATGTTTCAAGGATAAGCACTAAAAACCAGAAATAGTATCAATTCCTACCTCTTGTTTACCCAAAAAAAGAGAGGGGGCAATTACTGCATTTAGAATTTGTCAGGCTGCAGAGACTGATGAACCTGAAGGCATCATCAAAACTGCTTCACACTATCATGAGTTACAGCAGTCTGGTTGGCACTGGATTGAGTCAGGAAACAATGAAAGTTAATTTTCAGCGTCAGATATAAGAAGCATCTGCATCTTTATATGGATACCAGGAAAATATTTTCATGTTTCTCAGTAAGAGCATCATTGCCCAACTGTGCCTTCTGCCACCTGTCACCAACCTATTAAGCAGGCTGAAAGGAAAAATTCTTGGGAAGGAAGTCCGGGGGAAACTTGTAAACAAAAACAGAGGGAGAGCAAAGCTGGAAGAAAGCTGGAGTGTTTAGGCCACCTACGTTTCAGGGTGGATTTCCAAATATCTCCATTCACTGACCTTGTATTTGCTGGCTTTCTCTGAGCTGCCACTTAGTCACTGAGAGAAACTGCTACTGCTGATCATGCAGGCTGCAAAGCTAATCTGAGAAGCTAATTCAGTTCCATTCTCCATCTATACACATCTTTATACATTCTCCACCTATATACACCTATATGCATTCTGCACCTACACAGCTACAATGAAGACACCAGCAGGCAAGCATGGGAGAAAGTGGAGAGTGGAGGTAAGAATGACTTGCCTAACTACAGCACATGGGAAAAAAAAGGCAAATATAAAATCAAGTTTACAACATAGAAATGACACCACCTTTGATGAGTTCACACTCTCAGACTGACTTTAGGCAACCAGACAAACAGAGGAAGTTTTCCATTTTGGACAGCACTAGGGTAACATATGCTAGACAATGATCATTTTTCATAGAAACACTGATAGAGAAGGAAAAAGCAAAGTATGCCTGCAGTCATAAACTGATTTCTGCAAGTGTTTTGCCAGAGATAATTACCAGCCTACGACTGCATGCAGGAATCGTCATTCAAGTACCTAACATTCATCTAAAGGGAATGGTGGATGTTCAAGATCAAATATAGTAAAACTTGCAGAGTAACGCTGAGACACAACAGCCATCTGACTTGATCTCCGCATCTGACACACTAAAACACAAATGAATCATTTGCATTACCAAAAATTACTCAACTATAAATTCATACTTAGTATAATACACTAAGTGCAAGCTACAAGAAAAGTCTGGCCATAGCATGGTAACTTTGAGATCAATTCCACCACAAAGGAAAGTAGTTTCCTTAAGGACAGAAAATACTATGAAGTCCTCCCCTCCTTGGAGAAGTGCTAACTTTGACTGGGGTAAGGGGAGGATACACATAAGCCCCCCCACCCAATTATCTTTACATTTAACAGTATGCCTGTACGTTAAGTTATACAATGTATTGTAACACAGAAGCTCACTCATTTGTGAAGGAAATTAATTCCTCTGGGCAATATGCAGTTTAGGAAGCAGTACAACTACGTGCATCTCGGCAAGTAAGGCAGTGCAGTAGGCAGGGATCACCAGGTCGAAGTCATTTGAAGCGGAGGTCCCTAGACGCACACGACACGTGATTTGTAGGTTTTATGTCAGACTAGATTTAGCCTGGTCCCCTAGGCAGAACATTGCCACGCATGGCTGTTAGAACCTGCCCTGAGACTCCATCATTGATTTGAACCTTCACATCTCCAAAAAAGTCTGAGCACACTGAATGCATCCCTGGAGTGGACCTCTGTTTAATTACCCCTGAAGGAAGTTACCCCATGGGTACTAACACCACTTTGCAATCTGACCAAAGAGTACATGAGGGTGGTGACAGGAGATGCGAAGAGACTCACCACAGAGCTACGCTGCTGTTTGGAGGCAAAATGCTGAGGCAGATATAGTCAATGTATCTTTTAGTAGCTGACAGCAACTGGAATGGTTCTGCATAAAACCATGCTAGAAAAAAAGCAATATAAGCTGCTCCTGTGAACTATCAGGTTTTATTTAAAATTAATTTAGAAGAAATACAGGACAAAATTAATTCAGTATTTTGTAACACTAGCACAATGTATTTAATCATGTGGCAGCTCCCTATAGGTTTGAGTCTTATTCTTTTTCCTGTCTTTCCCCTCAGCCCCCTGCCTCATTACTAGTTTTTCAAGTTCAGCCTAAAAACTGAGAGTCACCTCAGGTCCTTTACTGCTCTTGTTGATAGCTTTTGACAATAAACAGAAGATTTTTTTTTTCTGCAGAATAGATTTTTTCCTCAACAAAATTGTAAGGTCCTATTCCCTCCAGTAGGGATGTACATCTTTTTACTAGACAAGCTTAGTAAATAATGATAAAAAACATGGTGGTTGGAGTGGGAGCAGGGGAAAAATAAAGGCAAGTTCTGAGAGCTGGTTATGTTCTATGCCCTCTTCTTGTATTCTGGATTTTCAGGGACAACCAACACACAACAAGTGAGAAAGAATTTCCAGTTTTAGAATAGATTCATCAAAAGAGGTAGGGAAAGGTTGAATAAATTGGCTTTTAATTTTTAAAATCCGTTTAAAGAAGTGTTTACCATGTTGCTACTGAAAGTTGTTGGAAACTAAAAGTATGCTTTCAATTCAAATAAAAACCAAACCTTGTCCATCAGGAACTTCCTTTCAGAACAAATTTAGGTACACATTATTGTTATTAAGCCAATGGCAATGTGAACACTGGAGAGTTAACTTATCAATGTTACTGCAATGTGTCTCCGTACTTCCAACTTCAGAGAAGGCCACTATTGAAGTGCATTTTAAATTTAATAGTTTCGATACAAGCCTTCACATCAAATACAAATTACTTTACTTTCTGCTGTTCAATGACAACACTAGCTTTTCTTTGGACCGACGTGCACATACCTTCTGACCATTTGAATGCAAGTCTCAAGGCAGGTGTCCTGTTCTCGCAGTCACCTGCAGTATCCCAGCTCACCTCCTCCTTCCCAGCCTTGCCCTGCGAACACTGCTGGCCATTTCACAGCAGTCGGTGAGGTCTCAGCTCCTGCGCGTCTCACAATTCCCTCACCAGGTTGGTGCCGGTTGCTTAGAAACACCACAGGAAAGGGGATTTTGTATCGGCTTTAGATAATGATAAGCTCAATTGATAGCAGCTGACTAAAAATTACATTCTTTTAAGTTTTTCCATATTTCAAACCAACCTTTGCAGTATTAAGAAAAAGCCATGACATTTAAAGAAGCTGAGCAAGAGCCAGGACTGAACTGGGACAAAGGAAAGCAGAAACCTGTGGTTGTGAGTCTAGCTGTAATTTACTGAAAGAAAAAAAAACCTCCAAACTTCTCAAGAGGTAGTTTTGAAGAAAACAATTTGCTGCTGTCAGATGAGAGGGCTTAGAAGAAAATGTCTACTTGTGCCACAAAAATACAACCGATCTCTCCCACATTGACTCCAAGTCCATCAGGACATTTACAGCTGTCACCTCCAGAGGAGTTGCAGACCTCTGAACAGGAATGCTGGCTCTTTCACTTTCAGTCCAGATGTGGGAACGTCTGCCAGCAGCTGTTTCTGCTTGTGTCACTCTGTGTATCGTGGGCAGCAGCTGGCTGACAAGGTGATCTAGGTGACAGTGAAACCCAGGTGACTGAATGGGGCATTTTGCAGGAACACTACACGCTACATTCTGCAGCTTTAAAATAACATATGAAAATGGAAGTGGTCCAGTATCACTTATCATTAAAGGAAAGCACACAAGTTTCCCCTGAGAAATACTGAGGCTAGGCTGTAACTCACCACCCACAATGGACAACAGGAGAAGCAGCAAAGATGTGGGACTGAGTGACATTTCTATCAGCAAGAAACACCTTATATTAAAAAAACCCCAACAGCCTCTACAAAATGAGCTGGGGAGGAGGAAGCTTGTGGGAGAGGACCAGATGCAGAGGGGTGAACCCACACACACACCAGGAAAGGAGATCAGCACGTTGCCCTTATTCGAGAAGGACACAGAAGGGTAGATCTGGCTCTAGCGCCTGGAAGCTTTGCAGCTGAGTCAGGCGACTGCTCTTTCTTCTGTGCTCGCTACAGATGGTCTGCAGCAAGGGTGCTGTCCTATGCTGCTGTGAAGCCAAGTGTTTACCTCAAAAACACCCAGCGACCCTCTGCCACACAGCTCACTCACATGTGCTCAAATTTTTCACCAGTATCCATCACAGCAACAGAGAAATAGTATTGTATGGAGGAAGCGCAAGCCTCCAAAAATGTGATACAAGATGCCATTTATATTAGAAGAGAGGCTGAAGATTTTTTTTTTTACATTGATTCTTCCAGATAATTCACTCTGTAAACTAACTTGTGAGCATAAGTCTGTAAGAAATTAAAGTAATGTCATCCCCCTGTGCTACAATATAAGAATTCAGATTTTAAACAAGAGACCTTTCTCAGTAAAGGACAGCAACTCAATTCTGTGATTGAGAAGAACAGTATTTCACTTCACCATTCATGTCTGATAGATAGTATTGCAATGACATTGATTTAAAACAGGAGGCTTCTCTATTCTCAGTGGACAAAGACAATGATCACAAATGTCACCTGTGTGACACACTTATTCCCGGGCCCCAAGTAGAGAGAAGGTCTCAAAAGTGACATAACAATGGCAAAAACATATAGTTCTGTCTAGAAAAGAGACATCAACATTTAAGTAAACATTTCAGACTACCAGCATACAAAATGAGCGCCAGCATACCCTTTCTTCTGTGCAAGGTGACACTGAACCATCCTGACTCTTCAGCCCATGAAGCTCTACCAATACGTACTGCCTTAGGAGAACAATCCCCTAACTCAGCATTTGTTATCCAATTTCATCATGTAAATCAAGCCTCTTAACATCCTTCCTAACACCACACTCTACTTACACTTTGTTCCTCCTGAAGGCCAGGTATTTGTTTTATAATCTCAAAATTCACCAACGACAGTAACTCCCTGTGACATTACACCAGAAAGACCAACTGGAAGGATTGTATAGATTGTAAATTTTCCACAAATGCATTGTGTAACTTTTAAACAAGTAAAGAAAAGTCTTTACACTAAAAACAATTTAAATTATTCCAATCTCAAGCACTGTGACACAGGTCTAACATCTGCGTCTCCACCATCTTCCCTTATTTTACAAGGATGGAAATAAATATTTAAGAAGGCAATAAACACATTAATCTGTCACTGAAACAGTGACTTCTGGCTGTTCACATTTGGTATATGCTGGAAGGCAAGTATCAAAGAAATGGGGATACTAAAAAGCAGAAAACCAAAATTAATTACAGCATGACAACAACTTTTCAGTTAATAAGAGGAGAACAAATGTTTATTTTTTGCTTGCTCTTGCTTTCTCAAAAAGCAGCACCACCAGCAGTCTGGCATCAAAGAAAAAAGTGAATAATGCAAGACTTTTCAGAATGAACTATACAAATAATTCAGTTGCTTCTTAAAGTGTACTTCATGTTTTATATACAAAATAGAGAAAAAAAATCGCATAGACTGTATTTTAAAAGAATTTTTCTTACACTCAGTGGACATACTCAGTTTCAAGAATTGAAGAAAAGTAAATTTAACCTGGAAATATATACAGATATGTACTCAGAATGAACATTTCAGGCATCTCTTCCAGGTATACCAAAGAAGTGCATCTGATGGTCTTGCTTGACTCAGAAGTAACAAATCCTTCTGGACATGGGTAGCCCAAAAAGGTCTGAATAGAAAGATTCATTAATGACTTATCCTTGGGGGGAGGGAGAAAACCAGTGTCATTAAAACACTTTTAACAAGGGAAAAGCACTTCCCTTCTCCCTGCTCTTTTTCAGAGCCTGGTTGTTCACGCTAATATTGTAGATTCTCAGAATTACTGGATAAACTTCAGCTGTGGCTTTTACAAGCCCAAATTTGTTTTTCATGCCAGTATGGCAACAATGTCATAGCATGTGCAAAGTGCCCAGATTGATCTTTTGGAAAGTACATGAACTCAGAGTAGGATATTGCTGAGATGCACCACTGCGTCACTCATTCACAAATGATGCACTACACTAAATGGAAATTATTTTACTGAAAATGTTACCTGATGACATAATGCTATCACAGAAAGTATCAAAAATCCATCCTAATCCCAGAAATGATCACAACTTCCTGCTAACATATAGGCAAAGTTTAGGACATTGTTTCCAAGGACTAATGCACAAGACTCTGTATCCTTCTGGATGTGGACATCCTTAGTAAATAAGCTATAGAAGAAAAGAAAATTCATTTAAGGCAGGCTGACATGACAGATACAGACCAAAAGTAAGCATGGGCAAAATTTCAAGTTCTGATTTCCCTAAAGTACAGCAAAACCTGCAGCTGCAAGCAGCAAGTCTCAGTTCAATCTTTCCTAAGCATTCCTTGTAGATACCAATTCATTAGCCATTGTTATTGAAACAGTAGAGGAAACAAGAAGTACCAATCCCCATAAAGTACCACGAGAATTAAAGAAATCAAAAGACAAAGGTAGATCTCAACAAGTAATAAAAACAGGTTAAAGAAATGAAGAAAACATGAACCAGCTAAAAGCTATATGACAACAAGCATTCCCCAGAGCTCATGATTCAGCAAGTCTGTACTTCAAACATGCATTGGGAATTAATTTGTGACTCCTGTTTTGACTAAAAAGCTTTTCATACAAATGTAGATTTCACCTTGGAACCAGTCAAGATGCAATGCATGTGGATCGTCTGTCTGTATCTGTCTTTGGGGATGCATTGACCTAGTTAGCTATCTAACGCAATTTTTGGTGATCACTTTTTAAGTTTTTTCTTTGTGTTGCTTAGTATTAATTTTTGAAGAGACTGTAGGAGTGTTACTGCACTTGTGCATGGCAGCTCAGCTCAGATAAGGAGAGCACAGGAACAGGCTCCATTGATGGTGTTCGGTTTCTAAAACACTTGAGAAAAGCATTACAGCACCCTAAGCTTGTGAGAGAGAACAAGTCAAGCACCAGGCTTCAACTACAACAGTAACACCAGCTGAGGCAGATGTCTGTGACAGCCCGCATGTCACACTGAGGGTTTCAGACTTGTGAGACCTATAGTCCACAGAGAAATCTTCCTCACAGGCATCTAGAATCCCACCACACGTCAGTGATAATAAGTTGTTGTTTTACCTGCACAGAAATTATTCAGATCAACCTCCAAACAAGGGTATACAAGAGAATATAACCCTGAATGAATTGGGACTCTATTCAAGGACCAAGGTGCTTAAGCCATGGAATAACAGCCTGAACACTTGCTTGGTTTAGCAAGTACTGACAGAAGTGTCAGTACTAAGCCAGCTTCATCAACATCCGCGCTTGGAACTTCTGAAGACCTGCCACCCATGGCTGGCACGCACCCTCTGCCCCCTACTCAAGGTGCATATATATGTGCTCATGTACTTTAGCATAAAATTTTGAGGATGGCCTAGTATTGCCAGGGGTAGTTGTGGAAGCTGAATCCCATCACAAGCCTCACACAACCCTTGGAAACTTCCTTAGGTGCAAAGCCCTTGCTTGTTCTCTCTCTGTAAAGTGGGATTAAAACGACTTCATTCCATTAAGGATTTTGGAAATACAGTTATTCAGAAATCAAGAGGTGCATACTCTTTATATAGCGGCACTTCCTAATCAGATTGCAAAACAACAAATAACTTTGCTAGAAAAGGCTAAAGAACTTTGTTAACCGGAGGCAAATGCTACAAAAAAATCAGTTCAAAAAAACTTAATTAGTTGCTGTAAACTTTTGGAACATTTTAGTTGTTACCTTAAAAAAAACCAAACAAAACAAAAAACCACCAAAAAAACCCACACATCTAAACATATAAGAACATCTCCTGAAAAACTGAAAAAACCCTCAGATTAAAAAAAAAAAAAAAGTTACAGAATTAAAATCATCACTTATGTTCCACACTGTAGTTAATCTATGGTTAAAGCTTAAGTATGTGTAACGTACTAAAAGTGTGCATAGGGAGACCAGGCAATTTCATGGATGATAAATTAAAAATCATCACAAACTTGAAGAGTACTTGGGTAAAATATCATACAGGCTCAGGCTCTTCTACTCTTTCCTAGCGTTTGCTGTTGACTACTGCTGAATCAAGATTGGGCTAATAGGACTACATAAACAAATACGTAAGCAGAATTACAGGCAATTTAATTCTTTCATTTTCCATAAATGTGTGAATGATTCTCTTCACTTCTGCATGTCCTTCTAATATTACTGCTGAATGCTCTTCTGGTGTTGCCAACACATACATTTTGTTAATTAAAAAAATCGTGCAACTATCTGTCTGCAGTCACTTAGTCCATACATTATCTTTAGTAAATGAGACAAGAATAGTCATCTAGCAGCAGATTTCTTACCACTAGAAGATGCCATGTAACTGTGAATAGTAAATGGTGTAAGCACTTTTCACAGGTGACACATACAGTATGTGAACTATACTGTGTCTCAGAAACATGCTGTAGTCAAAGCACTTAATACGTTGGGTCTATTCTCAGTTCTAACAGAAATTAAATCACACTGCCTCAACTATTCTTTCTGTGGAACAGCAGATTGACCTTGATCTCTCATCATTGAAGCTGTATAAGGACCACAACCTATGGGCTATCCAGTACCTAGAATCTTAGAAGAGTAGAAGAGTTGTAAGAGGAACTGAAGCCTTTATTTCCAGCCACAATACTGCAAATGGAGGAAAACAGGAGAAAGTGGTTTGCTTGCGCTTTTAAGGAGTTTGGCTCCATGCTGTGCTTCTGAACAGTTCAGGAACACAGTGCAATTTTTTCCGTTCAATAATACATGGGGTTTTTTTAAAAAAAAAGAGGAAAAGGCAAAATTTTCTTGTTTTCAGGATCACCATTAGCCCACAATTACAAGTTACTTTAGCAAGCACATAAGAAGTTCCCCAAGTCATTCAGTTACCATAGTAATAGATGTTCTTGCACGTTCTTACTAAAAAATATACATAGCCCTTACAGGCTACACCCAACGTTCTCTGTTCTATCTACACAGAAATATAAATCACTGAAAAAACACCACACAAACTCTCTCTAAAGACAAATAAGACTTTGCACTTCATATAACCAAATCCTTCAAGTAAATCACTTGCAAAAATTTTTCCAAATTAACAAGTACTTTTAAAACCTTCTTGAACTAATTTAAGTGTTAAATCCAAGTTCATTTTACAGGTGAAGTTTGGATATAATGCATTACTACAACTCAGGCCCTAAAGGCAACACAGACTGTAAAAGCAGTTTATACATCATTCAAGGTTTATATTCTTAATGGAACTCAAATTGTAGATGATACTTTTTCTCTTTGTAGCCATTTCTACTACTATAACCTGCCACAAAAAATCCTGAAAACTACTGTGTTCATCACCATAGCAACAAAATACTACACTTTTGAGTATGATATCATATAGGATTCATACAAAATTGATTAGTAGTTTTCAATGGTTATGTCTTACAGTTAGAACTCACAAATTTTGCCTAACACTAATGTCTCAATATCATTATTACAAAATGTAAGCAAAAATTACATCTAATACTGATATCAGATATGCAAATTTGCAAACATGTTAAGAGTGTAGAGGGGAAATTTTATCACTAAATAAAACTAATACATTTAAGAAGAACCACAGGAGGAAAAGAGGATTGTTTGAAATTATCTAAGTCATGATAAAAGAAAACTATTTTAAACTGCTGAGCTAAAATTGTAGACAGCTCTTCAGATTCATGAGGTTCCAAAATACAAGGTGGGAAAAGGCATATAAGAGGTTTTGCAGGTTAATTTCTCTCTACTGGAGTTAGAGAAGAAATGAACAGAAGTTTATCAGCAGGGAAGAAGAGTGCAAGCTTCTAAAAACTACATTTCAACATAACTCTCAGTTGACTTTGAAAACCATTTTCAGCTGATAAGAAGAAAAAAAATTATAAACTCAAAGCATAGTAGAAGCCCTTATTTTAAAGTATTTTTGTGATGTAGTATCTCCTAACATATCGATTATAAATTGCGCAGTCTAGTAAAATGCAGCTGCATCCGTGAAAGACCAGTGAACATTTTCCAGAAGTCACATTTTTAATGGATCTGCCTGCACCTGAACAGAGAATATCTTGACCTCCATCAGTCACATTTTGGAGGGGGCTGTCAAAGACAGTGCTATACAGACCAGCTGATATTTTGTACTTGATGCCAGGCTCACACAGCACAACAGACGACTGGCTGCAGATGGTAGGGAATGTTTCTGGGATGAGAACAGAATGCTAAACTGAGTGATGACTTCTCAAATTTGTAAAATACAAATAATTTGCCTCAAAATAACTAAATAAAGTAAATTCTACCTCCTTTGTAATGCTACTGGGTTACACTACAGTTGCTTTAAATATAGAATAAATTAAGTTACATTTAAAAATGTGTCTTTCTGTTTATTTCAAGGATTTATACCCAATACAGCATGTCAAGAAATACTTAAAATGCAAACATTATGATTATGCAGCCCTGGAGTACATATATTACTTCTAGGCTTACAACATTATTCATTAACCATAATTTGGTACAATTATACATGGATTTATATCATATAAAACTGGGCAGTTTTTCCTAATAAAGCATTCAACAACAGCTTCATTGGCTCCTGGCAGCTCAGATATCCAAAGCCCTTTCTTTAGGTCTCGACTCTTCCTGTCGGATGGGAACTGGACCACTCAAACCCACCATCCTAGCACCATAAGCAGCAGTCAGGTGGCACAGACCATATGTCTTTTCATGATATTTCATTCACTGTCTTTGACACTGAGTAGTTAACACCAATCATCTGAATTACCAAAGACAACCAAGTAAGCATCCACTGTGATGAGGGCAATGACTCTGCATCTCATAATACCAGATTTTCTGCATTTAGGCTGGTATTTTCACATTAAATATTCTCAGGTTATAACTTTAAGAAAATCTTGACTGCTGTTGCAAAAAAAGTTTCCATGAAATCTGACATTAAGATCAACTGAAAGATCCAGTTTCAAACTTGGAACAGTACCACGTGTTCCCATCCCACCAAATTAATATAAACATTTCAGGTACCTGTCAAGCTCTGTCTCTGTCAGGGTATGGCACAACAAATCAAAGCATGCAAGTGACCAAAAAGATACCGTTTGGTTTTTATGTATGCACACACTATGCTTAAATAACAGCAAGTTTTGGCTGCAAAACATAATCTGATATATGAAATAGGCTGCCTGTACTCCCTTCTTAAAAACAAACAAACAAACAAACCCCACAGATATTGAATTCTCAGGCCCCTACAATGTATCCTACTGATTTTGGGAAGATTTGAAGACCAAAAAAGTGAACAGCTTGAGGGATACCAAGTATGACAGATCGGGGCAGGATGATTAATTTGAGGCCACTCCCTCACAAATAGGTGGTATTTGAGTATTCTGTAACAGATCATTCTTCTGGGAATGTGCTTTGAAGGGATGTGAAGCTCCAAACAATCCAACCTACAGATGAAATGGTGTCTTAGACATCTTCCATTGTTATACTGTGCCGTAATTAGAGTAGGATAAGCACTTCTCACTATATTGAACCCTATTTATTTCCAACCTGTTATCCCCGACCCACCCCACCAATCTGGTGTTCTTTGGTAAATACTGCTTTAATTTATCTTCTGTTGTAAGACTCTCATGACTCTTGTCTCTGGGTACTACTAAAAATAATCATCACTTAACAAAACATTAAAAATTTAAAATCCCAACAAAATATGAAAGATGCAAGGGTAATACAAATCACCATTAAGTTTAAGTCTACTTGATAATAACAAAAGAGCTGTATAGCATTTATACACAGACTCCTATTTTTGCTACACACAGTGAAAAGCAAGGAGGCAAAATTAAAGGAAGGAAAAATAATATCAGAAAGAGCTTACAGTTCAAAAATTTTAAAAATTTATTATGGGTCAATATAGATACATTTTTCTTTAATAAAAATCTTGTTTTCCTGTGGCTATGAAATGAACTATTCTGCAACTGTCACCTTTATTTTAGACTAGCAACAGTCAGAACCACCTACATTTTAAATTTGCTTTTATTACCATAGAAACGTATGTTTGCTTTAACTAAAAAGGAAGTCTCCTGGCTCATAGTCAATCATCTACTTTCTATATCATACACTACAGCAGATATTATAATTTATTCATTTATATATGCATACTTGCACTCTCTTTAAGCGAGCTACATCCACCTCAGCTACAATGAAAATCAGAGGTGGTTTATGTTATATAAGATATTTATACAACATTTATATTTAAATTAAAAGAAACTAGCGCAATCGATATAATCACAAAAGGACATAATTACTTTAAAAGTATTTATGCTCTTAAATCAATCCTTTTATTAAATATTTGTAATTACACCTTTCCATGTTCAACAAGTGATGGCAAACAGGTCAAAACACACCAAAGAAAATGGTATTTTTGTTCTCCTTATAGCCACTGATGCCTAGGAGAATACACATAAAAATTAAAAAATGTTCAGCACTGATGAAAAACCAAATATATTAATGTAGTTTTAGTACCAAAAGAAAGATCTACTCTCTTTCTGCCCTAAAGTACTGTTCTACAAGGCAAAGAAGTGCCTGGAAGTCCTCACAGCCCCAATTCACATGGGTTCGGGCACACGGACACCCCACAAATGCCAGCAGGTTCCCACTGGCCCCTGCCCACCACTGCAGACTGGCTGCCAGAACAAGGATATGTGTGTTACAGCAAAGATGCTCATTTCATAACCTACGATAAAAACTGTCATTTCACTATAAAAGGGCAGAATAAACATGCAGCATGTTCAATTAAACATATTTAAGCAGTTACAAGCAATACAGCAACTTGAATTTTCTGCAGTTTCTTAGCAATTCTACAAGTTCCTTGCAAACGAAGAGGGGAAAAATAACAACGTGCTAGGTTTGCCAACACTAAATATTGGCCTGAAGTCAACTCTATAAGGGAGGAATTGGATGCTTACTAAGTATGGCAGGGAAAAGGAGAAGTTTTTCAAGCCCTTGCAACCTTTAGTTAGGGAATAATTCTAAATGTAACTTACAATATTGGAGAAAAAATTTCTTCTTCATTCATAAATCATCATGGCTGCATTGTGAGATAATGTACTTTGACTAGATAACAACATTTTCTGTATGACTTTTGGTAAATATTTGAATATCTGTAGACAATGAACTATACTGGTTTTGAAAACATCATTTCTTATTCAACAGAAATAGAAATATTCAAGTATGTGCAGAATCAAAAAAAAAAGTTCAAAACCACCATTATCCATAAAAGCCATATTTACCTCTGAATGTTCATGGGAGAAAAAACCAAAAAAAACCCAAACAAACATATACAAATTGACCACTACTAGAACAGTGGAGTAATCCTTTCGTCATTTAAGACATTTAACAGAATAGTGGTTTCCTGGGATGTATGGGGGGGAAGTGCTAGAAAATGACAACTGGCTTTTGGTGAAGGAATTGGTGGTGGTAGGTTTTGTGGTTGTTTGTTGTTTTTTGTTTTTAATTTGTTTGTTGGGGGGGGTGTTGGTTTTTTTAGCAAAAGGGAAATCTGAAAACAGGGGTGGAGAGGGACCAGTTTTACTGATTCTTTTAAAATTTTCTTATTTTGTTAGCTGAGCTATTCAGAGCTTTATTTGTACAGGTAATTCTAGAACATGATTGACTATTGTTTAATACGCGAAAGCCACAATTTCCAGAGTTTATACTAAAAATTTCAAGTTTGCAATGCATTTGTTACAGCTTCACATAGAAAAATTCCAAAGCACTATAACACTTCCAAAAAACATATGTTTAAGGAAACTGCAGTTTCCTCACAGAAAACTGACAAGCAGAAAGAAAGTCTAAATTAATTAGATAAATTATTCATTGCGAATTATTCATGCAGCATTAGTTATCTCACACACACACATGCTTCAACCATATAAACCCTCTCTAATCTACATGGACATTTTCCAGGAGACCAGTAATATTTTAGAATACAAAACAGCACAATAAAGATCCTAGAAAGTACTTTACTTAGAGAAACGCCACATAAAAAGCATAAGCCCACACACATATTCATTCAGACGATAAAAGGAAAAAGTGGTGCTCACCCTTCCTATTCCGGAGTGAAATAACATAAAAGAGGAAGCTCTTTCCTAAGGATTTGCCTCTATAGCAAGACTAGCACACTACTACACTGTTATTGAGCATCACTATGGCCTAGTGATGTTCAATGGGGATGCCATTAAAAAAAAACAACCAAAAAGGAAAGCAGAATTCTAACTTTTTGCTGACTGAAAAACTATGAATGCAATACAATTCTGAACTGGTTCACCGCTTGTAAAAATTATGGTTGAACAGAATTAATGTAAAGAAAGAAGCTGTTTCTCATCTCCTGGATAAAAGCACTAGATCTAAATACATATTCTGGTCAAACAGTCAACATGGAAGTACTACACCATTTTTCATTTATTTTCAAAAGGAAGAAATCCCAACAACTTCCTTTCTTAGCATAGGGAAAGCTCAAGAATATTTGTGTAAGGGAGCATTTGAAATGGATAGTTTGGGAGTCACAGCAGCAACATGCTCAGCAGCAAACTACATTAAACTATTCTTTCGTTTGGTTTTTTTTTCCAAATCCATCTTCAGTCAAACAGAACACAATCCACACATGGCAGTAAGCCAATTGTGACAGACTTCACATTGGTTGACAAGATTTACTGAAATGCTCAGTGCATTAATACTTTGGATGAACTATCAGGTGGCATGCAAGGATAGCTGCTTATTCTGAACCAAACCCTTCAGGTTTGCGAGAAAAACGAAGTATCTTGGAAACAGAAAAGATCAAAAAACCCCCAATGCTGTTATTTTAAAAGGCAAGAGAAAAAGATGAGCATTGGACAAAAATCAGGTGGACAATACCTTGGTGAAGGTCTCTGGAAAAAATAAAGCCTGACTAGACTGCAGGAGCAGAATATGGTCTTCTGTAAAACAAATAAGTGCAAACACTGTTTAAAACCCTTCTTCCTCCCTAACGGTTTCTACCTATTAACAAACTACTTGAATTTAAACAGGCTGTATAAACACTGTATTCACCTGACCACAGAGCCAAAGAAAAACTACTGCTGTTGAAGAACCATTAACATCTGGTGGGTGGACCAAGTTCTGCCCTTGTGCAAAGCCTGTAACCTAGGAGACAGCAGAATCAGCTGTGCACTGATGTGGTTCTTACAACATGGCAAAGAACAGTAATTTAAAAAAAAAAAAGAGCTCTTTAAATATTAATGATTATGCTGAAAAGGCTAAAATGGGACCAACAGGTAAAGTTTGCTCAGCCACTCGTCTGTGGCATTTACATATAAATATTGTTATTAAAAACCTTAATCCATTTTAGAGTTTCCACTCATCTTCACAAGGTCAGAAAGCAAAGAAGCTGCAAGATTATCTCCAATTTTTGCCACAGTACCTGCTCTAAGGCCTAAATAATGAACCATATTACTAAGCTTAGTAAAGTGTTATAATTATTCCTCACCAGTCTAAAAAAAATTTTCCCCCTATGCCTATTAACGTTTTCACACAACACTGTATATTTTGTCTGAATCCCTGCTGCATGTGAGCAGGCAGCTCAAGTGGGAGTGTTTGGCTTAGAATTGTGTATTCAGTGCAGATGCTGGATCCAACTGGGAAACGATGGAGAACCAGGCCTTCTTTTTTTTCTTTTCCCTTTTTTTTTTTTTTTTTAAATTAACTGAGCTCTTGAATACGATTAGCAGCACTAGAGGTACCATAATTTTATTACTTCTTGAGAACAATATACATAAATATAAAAAATAGATCCAGAATTTCAGGTGAGAAACAAGTACATCAGTGTAACCACGTTAGAAAAAAACAAAGGCCCAAAGAGCAAATTCCGCTGTGAAGGTAGTGTGTGCCCATCTCTCGCACAAGAGTACACAGGAAATTCAAAATTATATTTCCCTTTTCTAACACAACCAAGCTACCACACTCCAGGCATCCCACCTCAAACCGAACCTGCTCTCCAGCACACTGACTCCAAGGCTCGGAGTCTTGGTTTGGTCCATTCAGACCAAAGAGGCAGGAGCCTGGTGAGCTGGTGAGCACGACGGCAGCAACAAAACCTCGCACTGCAATTTGGAAGAGGTTATTGCACTACCATCAGTGGCAAGGCTGGCCTACTGCCAGATGCCACAAGCCACCAGCTAAATGGTGTAGCTTTCCTTTAAGCTGATGTATTCTGCCCTTTCATTCCTATCCCGGCATTAAAATCCTATGACCACCTTTTACCAATACAGGCTTCTCTCTCTCAGGCCCACCTCACTTCCTCAGGCTCCCTTCCCAGTGTAACAAACTGTGTGTGTTATGGACAGTATATGGGTGTCTCTCACCACTTAATTTCTCTCCCATTTCTGTACTGAGTAAAGAACAAGTCTTATTACTGTTCAGAATAGTTTTGCCTCCCAACAATGCAAGAACCACCTCCTTCAGGTCTTTTTTTTGTTGGTCTTCCCACCCACCCCACCCCTTTCCTCCTATTTCTAAGTCTTTTCTGCTTGCTTCATTCATTTACTATTACTCATGTTATGCACATCCATTTATTCTTTTTGTTGACCAAGAATATTCCCCCCAAGTCCTTGAAGTTCACTTCTGCCAGGAATCTTTAGTCCAGCTTTCCTAAAATCTCACCACATGCCACACTATTTTTGGGGTTTTTTTCCCCCAGGCTAACTGGGAAGGAACTACTGTAAACGTATACAGTTAAAAATGCTGTTTAAAGGTTATGCTATTATACAGCAGATTTTAATAACAGGCCAAGTTATACAGCTAAGCACTACTTTGAGAAAACCCAAGAAATGCGTCTAGCTTACTACTTTCTAGAACTGAACTGAGCTCCTAGAAGGCATGGAAATTGGGGCCAGAAGCCGATAGCTTCTAGAAACTGATCTAGTCCAAGTCAGTTGGACTAGGTTGTTTAAATACAAAAACCAACAATTTTTTGTGTTAAAGAAAAAAAGTACTTTTCTAGAAATTTGAAGTACTGTAGGAGCCCTAACAGATAATAAACATGAAACAGAGAAAATGATAACACCTGAACAGCCAGCCAAAAATGCCTAATTTGGGTTGTTCATATTAAGACAGAAAAATAAACTATTATAGTTAAATTTGCGGGGAGGTGGGGGTGGGATATAGGGATTTGTTTGGTTTTTAAGCACAAGTAACAAATCCCTAGTCCCCTGGACATGACTGAAATAAAGTACCCTATCCGTATTCACAGCCTCTCCTTCAGTCTTTTTTTGCTTTAGAAGAACCACATTCTCCCATGAAAGGATATAAATCACTAGTCTTACTCTTCCAACATTTTTTTCCACTCGGAAACATATGTTTTCACAAAACTGATACCTGTTCCTAAACAAAGCATAGGAAGCAGCTGAAAGTTCAGTGATGCACTAGTACTGGAGTGGAATCCAATACTGTTTCCAGACACATAGTCCCCACAAGCAACTTCAGACGAAAAGCAGCAGTTAATACTACCTGAACATCAGCAAATTCAGCTTCAACATGTGAATAATGTCATTTGGCTTAAAACAAAATCATTATGCCCAAATTTATTTTTGAACTGGCAAGAGATGAAGTTTTTTTAGTTTTCTTTTATTTTCCAGACTTGTAGCTTGAATTTTCTGTAGGCTTCAGAAGCTGTAAACTAATATAAAGCTAATAACACTGTCAATGGAAAGCTAATTTTACTTCCAGAAACTTCATAGTGAATCTGAAGTGGGGAAAAGAAACAAAACCAAACCAAACCCTCCTGCCTCACAGTGCTTCCCTATACTTACATCAAGTTTTACAGAGTTTTGCTTCTTCCTGCCCTTTAGGACTACCATACACGAAATCTGTCTGAACTTCAGGCAAAGAAGAGTTTGTTCCAAAACATACATCTGAAACAGTCAGAAGAATCTGATCTGCAGGCGGGCAATTAACCACTATTTGCAGATAAACATTAAATTTATGTCAGCACACTGAAAACCAAGGCGAAAGATTAAGGGATTGGTTTTGGTCATAAGCCACTGAAGCAAGGCTGACTCAAAACACCCTGCGAGGTAAATATGCTAACACCAGGATTCCTAAAGTACACAGACATTCCCAAACTCATAGTTAGGCATGCAAACTGAAGGTATAAGCAGAGCTCTAAGACACCAGAAAAAACATATTTTTAAAATATAGCAATCAAATTTCTATAGAAGGCAGAAAACCAATAGTATCCTTTATACACTATATTTCTCAAAGGTCATATTTGCAAGAATAAGTCAGCCTTTTACAAGGCTTTAAGGATAAAAGGAGAACCAAAAATCTTCTTATCTCTCTTTATCAATTGTTTAATACAGTAATTTGTACTTTCAGTATTCCTTGCCGAGTTTTGTAGACGGTTTTTTCTTGTTATCTGATCATACAGTGAATTGAGTGAGTACACTTTCTCAAGATCAAATGTCTCCATGTTTTATTTGCCTGCATTGCATGAATTTTAAATTATCCAGAGGAGTGCTTTTTTTATGGGTTCAACTCAAAACAAATTCCAACAGAGACATACAGAGGAAGAATTTTTGTTCTTAAGGGAACAAAAAAATAATTCTACAAATCAAATGGTTAAAATACAAGAACAAAACAAAGACATTCCTTTCAAGTACCTCTTGCATTGGCCATGCTTCCCACAAAATCCAAATGCAAAACCCACCTGGAACTGACCCTGGCATTGGTACAAGCAATAATTTTAGGTTGACATGACTACCAACCATATTACATTCAGGGTTTTCTTCAATGAATCCTTAGCCCAACTCCTTTGTTTCCTTTTGCCTCAAAGACTTCCAACTAATTTCATGGTTACAGGTAACAACAGCCACTTAATATCACAAAAGAGGAATTAAATAAGGATTTGTGTGCCTGGAAGTGGAATGATTCAGAGTTCTGCACAGCCCTACCAGAGCATCACAGCATTACCAAGTTTCATTAAGTAAGATTTCAGTTCATGTCCAATAATAATAAGCATGTCTCTATCTTTTTCAACACCAAGCATGGCAGGCAATGGCCTAGGATAAAAAGGACTCCCAGAAGTAAGGGGAGAATTATGATTAAGAATGAAAACATTGCAAGCTTCTAGTATCTCCCTAGAAAGATGCAGGTCAAATGGTTCCAGCCAAAGCCACAGCCAGGAATACTAACAAGTTAAAATACTCCTTAAGAAGAAAAGGTGCAAGAAATAGAAATGTACTGGAACCAGGAAGGACTGAGGGTCTAGATCTCCTGCCTGATAATATCTCATTTAAACTGACAGCTAATTGGGTAAAGTTGTGAGCTGAAACCTAACGGTAATGAGGTGATTTTACCTTTATATCATAACACATTTATCTCCAACAGGGAAATACAAAACCTAAAAAAGGAAACTGACTCACTGATCCAATAGGAAATTCAGCAAAGTAGTAAAGTGAGTCAAGCCTACAGGAGTGAAAGTGTGGCATGGACACATTTTTCTTGGTTTCACAAAAAACCCCAAAAAACTAGGCTATTACAAAAAAATGTATTAAAATAATGGGAACACAAGAAAATGTCTGATCCAGAAGCAGTGCCCTTTACATAACAGACAGAATGGTAGGTTAAACAATATTACAGTGCAATGATCAATTTTCTAAATCACTCCGTGAATTTCACAGAAGCAGCATGGTTCCATGCACCAGTGAGCCCCAGCAGTTTTACATGGCCAGAATTACTAAGCATAACATGTGCAAAAAAGACATCTTCATGATCAGAAGTTGACACATATATATGGATAAGAACAGATAATAAAATGCAAAGGTCCACACGCATAGAAGACAAGGTCAAGAGTCTCAACCCTAATTCACAGGTGTGGGATAAATAGGGCTGGGGGAGATTACACTGCTCTCCCAGTGTAATTATGAACCATGGTTACACATCCTTCATCTCCACAAAAATAAATGTCTAGTCTTAATGCAAATGACATTCATTTCGTCAAGATGCTAAGTTAGTACTATATTCATCACTACTGATTTCACGTGAAATACCATGCATCCTGGCACATCACAGCTCTGTGTTGCTAGAAGAGGGGCGTGAAGAAAAACCATGCAGTTTGCAGATGCTTTCACTCAGAAAGACAGTACAAATCGATACTTGTCTTTGATTTGCTTTGAACATTGGAGTGTTGTCAAACATATAGGAAATTAATGACCTATTTAAAATGTCTCTGTTGAATGCTATAATGATTTCTTTCCAGTCTGAAATGACCACTACACTGGCAGCCTGTAAAACTTTTACAAAAGGTGTGCTAGCTAGCTTTATTGTTACGCACAAACCCACCACATTAAATTCACTCCAAAGTGCTTGCTCTAGAATTAGCATTACAAATCCCACTCTCTAATTTGCTTAGGCACACAAGCTACTTCATCTATACCTGTGTATTAAGCTGTTGTGCCAGTGCTTACCTGCATTGCTATGTGATTTGATTGCCTGTTTTTAACTAAGCGCAGTTCAGAACCTCTGTCTTAACTGTACTAAAAACTACAATTCAGCAGCAGTGCGAGTCAGACCTGTTTTGCTAGGAAGAGTCGTCCCAGAATGCTCTCCCAGCAATGCCTTTGACCCTTCCCTTGGTTGCAAATGGCAACCTTCTGGCCGTTCTCTCCCCTAAGGCTTCAGAGCCTAAGTCAAGCACTGGGGAATCTGCAGAATCCACAGCATATTTGAAGGGGAGGCCACTTGGCACCTATAAACTACTGTTTCCACAACTCTTGGGGAGATCTCTTCTTTCTAACATCTTCCTCATTAGTCCTTCTACCCTTGATTTTCCAATCGTCAGCTCCCTTTTGCACTACAGCCCCACCATCTGAGAGGGGGATGATGTTAACAGATGATGATTAGCTGGACTTAACCAAGATTCAGCTTGTCTTGTAATGTTACTGCAGAATGCAATGCCCTCCGCTTCTCAAAATACAAGGTTACAACACCGTAAGTCACACTGGGAGCACAGAACAGAGCATGCAAAAGCAGTACTTACGACTGGCAGAAAAAACGTCATTTGCGTTACCAGTCGTGGGGAAAGTGTTTGTCAAAAAGATACATCCTTTTCCTGATACCACTCTGAAAATGCTAAAATATAAGCTGCTAAGCAGTATCAGCAGCAGTGATTTGGCTGAATGTATTGGAAAGTATAAAGAAATGTGAATCATTCACTTAACGGGTATCCCACATTGGTATAAAAGACTTCTGAAACAGAAGTTGGTTGCTGAAGGCATTTTTATTATTTTCAAGCCAGAAGCTGCTTGATGACCATGTGGAAAATGCAATGAACTTCTCTGGTTTTATGACAGACATTAAAACCAAAATTTTAAGAAAGTAGCTTAAACAACACAGATGAAGTTCCCCTGTGATTCATTATTTCCGCGACAAGAATAGTTGATGAAACAGTTACAAAAGGCATTACAGTTTTTAGTGTGGGACTGGAGAATATGTTATGGTTAAATTCTGTTACTGCCTTGCAGAGGAGGAGTCAAACACAGGCTTATTTTCACTTAGAAAATGATGCCCTAAGAAACTGGCAAAGATGCTCATGTATCAATTAATAAAAAAAGAACATCTGTTCTTTTCCAAGAAAGGAAAAGACAGGAAAGGAAAGGGCACTTTTACCTAAAAGTAAGCCAGATGATTTTCGATCTACAAAGTTATCTTTTCTTGAATGCCACATAAACACACTGTCAGTTTAGGGTCATTTAAGCTTTCTGTAAAACTGGAATGATGTCCACAATGTCTAATAGGAATTACTACCATCCTTTGTCACTGCTATTAACTAGTGTTTTAAAACACTGTCTGCCACAAATAGGAGAAATGAATAAAAAAAAGTACTACATCAATATATCAAACAAAAAAACCTAAGACCACCCAACCAAAATACACTCAGCAAAATAAAATGCAAAGTCTTTGCAGAAGCACACATTTAAGTTGTCAATACCTGAACACCTAGCAATGAAACCATGAACAGTAAGTTGCTCTTGCACTATGCATGCCAATTTCAATACTGAAGATCCAGACAACTCCTCAAGAAATGAAAGTAATTACAATTTAACACCACTTATAAATACCACCTCTAAGTCACAGAAAGGTAACAAAAATAATGTATGTCTTGGTGCTGACACACAGCATACCTTTTTATAACAATGAAGACTTCGGGTTAAATGGGATGAAGTGCAATTATAACCAAGTTATAATAAAAAACAAGAGTGACCATAACTATCTAATGCCTGTTTGCTAAGCATTTATAACAAGCAGGATAGCATATATGTTTAACTACCCTCATTTTTTTAATGCCCTTTGGTGTCAACTCTGATGCGGTGGATTACCTGAGAGAAAAACACTGATTCTTTGCAACCAAGCTTTCTCCTAGGAATGTGCTTAATTTAACTGGACTCCAGGAACACAGTAAGTTTTTCGGGGAGTGTGTGGGGGAAACCAAGAGACCTGCACATCCAAGAAAGCCAACAACCTCACAATTAGCGTGCCAGTCCAAGTTACAAATGTATAGAGGACTGAACTGGAGTCAGTCCTACTGCAGTCTTATAATACCACATTTACTTTACAAATAGTAAAACAGCAGCATAAGGAAAGATTTAAGAGAAAGAAACAAGGTCATACCCTATGGGCCCATGACTGAAAATAAGGGACTGGATGGGTCAAACACCTGCTCTTTTTATTTCTACAAAGCATAAAAACTTTTAATACTAGACATTAAGTGGCTTTCCACAGAACTTGACAGCCCAATCTCTAATTAGGATCAAGAACCTCGGCACAGGACTCTTAAACCCAAGCTGTTCTACGAATATCCACTTCAGCTTTTTTCAAATCAGCTTCAATGAACTTCATTTCCCACCCGCCCACGCCACAAAGAACTGGAAAAAAGTATCCAAAGCCTCAAAAACATAATGGGAGAAAAAAAAATCCAGCCCTGCTTCACACCAGTGATGAATATTTTGAAAATCCTTTCACTAATACGTGTCAAATAATTTTTTCCAGATACTTATTTATTGTAAGGCTCAAAGCCAAACTCAATGTGGCAATGAGATTAGGTATTATAAGATACTGAATCTCAATTTACACAGACTTAAAATAACTTGCATTTTTCTTTCCACCAGTACTGAGAAGTTACAGTATTTTCCTATCAATGTTTAATGAAGCAAGAATTAAGATGAGTCTTACTTAAGAGCCTTAGTTGACATTCTCAGGTTAACACTTTCAGCACAAAACAAAGGAAAAAATATGTAGCGGACAAAGTCAACTGAATGGTTGCTTTATATGTACATACATAAGCACACACAAAGTTTTGAGCAATTATGGCATAAGGATACAAAAAGGTGAAAAAAGGATTTAATTTAGATGCCTTATTCTCTTGGGGACAGACCAAAAGGACTTTCAGCAGCTGCCTTTACTGAAAGAGAATCTCTGTATTACATGTGTAGTTTTGTAAATCTTTCCAAAGGCTGCTTGTCTAGAATATGGTTGGCCAGGATAAAGCCTCTGGATAATTCAGGCATGTAAAACACCTTCTGACCTCCCCAGTGTCTGTTTGGCCTCTTCCACTGATGAAAGAAACCAAACTTCATTTTATTTATTTCCACTCTTCAAGATGTGCATTCTCAAACTGAGTAATTTTTTTGAGTGCTATTCTCACATAAGCGTAGGTGGTATAAACTTAGAATCTTACACAACTTTACTCTTTCCTCACTTAAGAAATCAGAACCTAATTTAAAACTGTAGGATCATAGAAACGTCTGTTCATTTTTTAAACTACCAGTATATGAAATATTTCAAACAACAGCAAAACAGACAAGAAAAAACAAAACATCAAGTTCCTACAGGCTACGACTTCAACATTTCTTCTGATTTTTATCTCCTCATTGATAGGCAGAGGCCAACAAGCATTCAGCATACCTGCTCCAACTTCTTTTTCTTCTTCTTCAATGTTGTTTTTGATACTGTCATACTCCTCATCAATTGCCTGGTTGCCACGCATTTGAGACAGAATTCTCCGTGCTCTCTGTGTCTGGCCTTTCTGAATGAGCCAGCGGGGACTTTCAGGAAGAAACAGGAACCCCAGAAACTGTATAACTGCCGGAACAGCCGACAGGCCCAGCATGTACCTGGAAATAAGTAAATAAAAAAATATCTAATATTTGCCTACAAAAACATGCTATGAGAAGACTCAGTTATAGCTACTCAAGCTGTAATTTACAAATCAAACCCTTTTCCCCTCATATTATCACCAGAAGTTAAGCAGGCAAGAATCATATTCTGCAAGTATTTTAGAATACAGCACCCTCACTTTCAGTTCAAGGAAATCTCAAGGACATGTTGACTATTCTGCCACCACTGACCCTACAGCCATTGGTCGCGAGGACATTAAGTCAGACTAAATAAAAACCCTGAAACATTCTAGTAGTTTGGAAACTGATAATCCTTTCGGTGAAGATAAAAGAATGAACAGAAAGAGAAAGCAAAGGAACAGAGAATAAATGGGTACTGCTGATGGCAAAAATAAGACTGAAATCCTGCTAATTGTTTTACAGACAAATAAAAAAAAAATCCAAAACCAGCTAATGAAAAATGCTTAATTGGGCCAGTAATATGTACACACAGACACATGTGACCAAGGAATACACCTCTTGTGTAAGGAGATGCTCGTTTTACTTTTGAAAATTTCTGACTATAAGCAGAAACACTGAAAAAAGTTCATTTCACCAGCACAGCAATTTACACCAGATCTTTTAAAGAGTCTGCTTGTAAATCTTCAGCCAGCTGCAATGTTAGGTTTTAAATCAAAACTGTGTTTTAGATGCCCATGCGGGTTACTATACAAAGCACTAAGGCTAGTTCTCTACTCAGAGAATTACCACTGGCTGGACAGTTATGCTTCCAAGGATCAGCACTGACACCTGAGACACCCACAGATACCATTATTCACTTCAACTAAAGGGGAGGGGAAAGACTGTGGAAGACAAGCATACCACCACCTTCCATGGGTGGTTCTGGTCTACACACTTCACATTTTTATATTCCTTCAATAAAACACTAAGAAGAATAACAAGAATTGCAGAACAATGCATAATTTTGTTCTGCTTTTTAAATCTGACCTTTTCCCATTTGCACTTCACTAAGATTTTTTTCACTTCCATTAAAGACTTTAGACAGTGCTGGTGTCACCTGTACATTATCGCAGCTACCACGGGTTTCACATCAGTGGTTACAATCATTAAAACACATCCAGAAACTAGCCCTCAGACTGAATACTGAGGCAATCTGTACTCTTGAACAGGTTCACACCTTGACATCCGTCAGGAGATTAAGGAGATTTGCTAATCTCTCCTCTAGCTACTCTCTTCATACCCCAGGATGCATGCTTTCACACAGATGATTTGGCAGTCTCTCACCTGGATGTTTTCGTAAAGCATGCTATGAAATGAGATTGCTAATAGAGTAGGAAAGAGCACAACCATTAATGGAAACCTTGTTTCAGGGCAATGAACCAAATGGATTTGTCAAGTGTAGATTTAACAAAATAAAACATGAGCAATACAATAGGGCAGAAAACCAGAGAATGGGGAAAAGAATACCCAAAAGGTAATGCAAAGAGGATGGCCATCCCAGAACAATGTGCATGCAGGCCAGTGTTCCTATCCCCAAGATGAGCCCTCAAGTTCTTCCTAAAACCAGGAAAAAATTCCAAAGATCACACAAGTAAATCTTGCTCTAGAAAGAAATTTGTGAGCAAATCTCTTATTTTCTAACATTTTAAGAATGGTATAGCTCATCATTAGTTAAAAAAAAGAAAAAAGTAGAAGGAAGAAAAAAAATTCAAAGCACAAAGCTTGTGGAAGGATTATTAGTTGAGTAGTCTTCAGCCAATATATCTAGTAAGTGTCACTAATTCACTAGTGTTCTCATTCATTAATGTCCTCATTTCTTCCTATGCTCTTCCCTCTCCACAAACATTTTGGTAGCTATATACAGAATCACCTTTACACATACTCCATTGAAGCTCACCAAATTGTATATTCAATATCTTCATTGGAGTGGTATTTAGAAAGCCTTTTCTATTTCAAATGAAAAGTAAAACAAAACCATAGAGATTAAAACCACAACCGCTGTATTCTGACAAACTGCAAGCAAAAGGATCTTTTAATGCATCTAAATAAACAGATTTAGTCCTTTACACTCATATTACCTAATTTCTGCTCCTCCAAAGCCTTTCAGTCCCTTAAATGCAGCAGAGCCTCCAGAACTAAGCAGTTGGGTACCTGCAATCATCTTGGGAAGCAAAATCAATTGAGGCTCCTGAAAGCTCGATCCAGCCTGTTAAAGCTACCAGTTGGACTCTGTTGGATTGTTTATCACAGGCAAGATAAAAAAGAAATGTACAGAAAGTGCTCGCTCACTAAAATTAGTTTCCAATTGACATGCTTCTGGTCAAAGTTGAGTACAAGGAGCAGGCCAGAAGGAAAATGTTCAGTTAAGAGCATACATCCATTGCAAGTTCAAGAGTTGTTGCAATTTTCAGATCAAGCAATTTTGATATAACCAATTTAGAGTAAAGGCAGGCAATTTTAGACATTTCATGAAGCGAGCCAGCTTTCAGAAATCTAATATAGTTCTTTCCTATACAGAGTACAAGACTTTGCATTTGAAGCCAGATGTCTAGCAGACCTGAAAAAATCCAGCATGAAATTTAATAAGTCTGCTTTAACATTTCTCCTTCTCAGACACACTGCTGCAATACTATTAAGATGGCATTAGCAGGGTTTATAATGCTAACCTGATGTAAGAGTCAGGTTAAAAATTTGTTTTCTTCGGTTTATTTTTAATTTAATATCCAGTGTTTCCAAGAACAAGCAGAGCTGAGAAAAAGTAAGATTCCTTATTGGTTTTTGTAGCACTCCAATACTTAGCCATTCAGTCACTAAGAGCTACAATAATTGCTGTAATTTTCCTTCTTATATATGATGACTCAGGAGTGAACATCTGTGATTTCACCCCATGCATTTGCTGGCTACTCTTTCCAGGTGACAGACCATCTGTACTCTTCCTTGCTCAGTCTTAGGTTGCAGTAAACTAGCTGAGGATACACAAGGACACAATCCCCAATTAACAGCTCCAGCATCGCAGCTGAGAATCCTTGGATACCTCATCACTAGCAGAGCCTCAGTTTCTGCCCAATGCATTGTCAACAATTTCACTTCACTTCGCTCCGCTCAATCCAGCAGAACAGTACTTGGCATGTACATAAAACATACCATTATTGCCTTAGCAAAAGCTACCCAGCACGAGCCAGCAGGCTGCGAGAAAAAATTACTCCTCACTACTCAACACATTGTGCTGAATCTGGAAAAGTAGGACCACCAACATGACAGAAAGCTACAAACCAGGAATAGTAATGGATCACTACGACGGTCACGCAACTGGAGCGTATGACATAAAAGAAGAGAGAACTGGGTTTGTGCTATCCAGAAAAGAGAAGATCAAAAGGAGATCTAACTGCATCTTTCACAACTGAAAAGGAGCTCATAGAGGAGATGGAGACAGACTCTCCTCAGATGTACACTGTGAAAGGACAAGAGTCAACAGTCACAAGTTGCAACAAGGAAAATTCAGATCAAAGATGAGGGGAAAACAATTCTTCACAGTAAGAGTGACTGAACATCTGAACAAGTTGTCTTGAGAAATGGAAATGTCCATCGTCGGAGACTTTCAAAAGCCAGCATCTCACACAGCTCTATCAAACACCCAACCTCCTAGTCTTAGTCAATCCACAGGTTCTAGATTTTACTTTTTTTTTTTCCAATTCAGATAGGATAAAGGGCCTGAATTATACCGGAGTAGTTTATTTATTGTTCCAAACAGAAGAATAAGTTATACCAATGTAGAAGTTCTCAGAACAGTTGTGCAGCATTTCAGTGGGTGGGAGCCTTACTCCTATTTAAGGTATAGTGGCATATTGATATATCAGTGTTTTACAAAAAGATGAAATCTACATTTGACAATGGTTACTGCCTTCCACCTAATCTTCCACTTTAACTAAATATATTTACAAAGTAACATATCAAAAGATGGTAACTTCCGTGTGTGTAACAAACTGGAATGGTATTTTTCACTTAAATAATCATTTACATACAAATGTACTTGTCAGTCCTGTGTCACTATTTGATTTGGAAACTGATACATCCTATACCACAATGCCAGCTCTTTGACAGATCTTTTCCAAAGAAGCCTAGAAGTCTGCTTTTGAGATGCAAAAAATTCAAGCTAGGAAGTATCTTAGTTTACCTGAACAATTACACAAAAGACACAGCTCCAGTAAGATCAATACTTGTCAGAGACTTTGTTAGCTTGTGTTTTTCTTCCAATACACCAGTATTTACAGAAACACACAGATTACAAACACATCCTTACCTCCTATGTGTCAGCACACTAATGGGGAAAAAAAAACAAAAACAAAAACAAAAACCCCACGGATTTACATCCACAAAAGCTTCCCCCAGCTGAATACCTAACCACTGAGGTAAACTGAATTTGAAAAATCTGTCTAAACAGAAAGTGCACAACGCCTTTAAGAGTAACAGTGACTCAGAGCTCCATTTCTAAATAACTACATGCACTTGTCCATTCCTCCCATCCAGCCCCATGCATAGGGAGCCATTACATTAGCAAATTATTTAGGCTAAAAGTTAATTTAAAATAATAAAGCAACTACTGAGTAATTGGCATAGGGGATCAAATACTTCAGTTTGTATTTTACTTAGAAATGCATTACTGCATGCCATTAACTCTTCTCAAAATTGAGCATATTTCTTTAACTGCAGAAGGGATTAGCAATCCTATAAAACTAAATTTTTCTTTCAGTGAAGGCTGTTACTCAGTTGTCCATAAGTGGACATACAGTCCACCAGAGTATGCAGCTGTATTATAAAAGGTCAGCAAAAGCTTCATGTAAAAATGCAAAATGCTATTTTCATCTGAGCTAAAGTAACCAATGAATTTTCGGAAAGCACAAAGCAGAGCTAAAACTTAGAATTAAACTAACTAAACTAAATCAGCCTGAAGTGACTTTTTCTTAAGGTGACATGTGACATCTTTTTACAAAAGAGTCAAAGGAAACAATCACATTGACAAAAAGTAAAAACCTCAAACTTCTTGCATCTTCACACATACACAAATTAAACCACAGATTCATTAAGAAAACATTAACTTTTTGTTTTAATGCATAATTCTTTAAATACTGTAATAGGATCAGCTTCCAAGTTCTATGTACCAAGTCCCAAATTAATTGCTCCTAACTTAAACCTCAAACTTCAGTGCACCTAGAAATCCCTACTCAGCTACATTAGAAGCCAGAGGACGTAGTAATATTTATATTGCAAATTTTTGGGGTGGGGGGAGGATCCTTCAAATTAGGATTTTCAAATAGCAAAATGATTCCAGGCTGTAGCAATAGAAATCGAAGGCCTTACAACAACTTGTGTCCCTTTCCCAAGAGCATTTCAAGAGAAAAGCACACATAATTAAGCACAAGTTTCCAGAAGTTGGAATGTATACTATAAGTTATTCCTCCTACACATTTCTGTTAATTATTTCTTCCAGTCAGCATTGCAAGTAAAATACTAAGCCACTGAAATTTCTCATCTCTCTCAAATGACACACCACTATAAAGACGGTAAGTGTAAAGGCTGCAATCCAGAAACACTTAGCAATGTCTACAGGAAGAACATAATAACCAGAAAGGAGAGTAAAAGAGATTTGTATTATTCTGTAACCTAAACTTTTAACTACAAAGTCATGCTACAATATCCTTCACTTCAATTCTGATTGGATTACTACTGCTCACATTAAGAATATTCAAAATACACCTCTATTTTGTACATACAGCATCATACCTACTGGAAATTTGCCTTTTGAAAAATCAGCATGTAATTATTCTAAATGCAAAAAGCAAGCTACTTTCATAAACATCACGACAATCATTCAAGCTTATTGATGCATATTTATTGCTCATCCATTTTAAAGTTTAGTAAAGTCAAAAAACCTAAGCATACTGTGACTATTAAGCCTAAGGGAAAGCAGTATGGATATCATTTAGCAAGAGTTAATTATTAAAGTTCCATTTCAGTACACAGTTTTACCACTTTATATGTAAACTCTATTTTACCAACAAGAATTATAACAGCTGTCAACCAAGTCACAACCATGCCAGTTTTGCTTTTAGCAAGGAAGACTCACAAACCTCCATCCATCCTTTGCGAGGTAGCTGAAGATTCCATCAACGACACTTGCAAAAAACTGCCCTCCAGTGATGAACAGAGTGTTAATGGTGACTAATCTGCCTCTTAAGTGTGGTGGAGCAACTTCTGCGATGTACACTGGCACAGTCATAGACGCTACACCTACAAGAATAAATTCAATTAGAGTTATAAAATCAAAAGAGATACTACATCCTTTTTTCACCATAAAATATTATACCATTTAAATGGAACAAGCTGGAAGAATTTGATTTCCAGGTTCCGAAAGATGAAAAGAAAGAAAATACACCTAATGAACTCCAGAAGCATACCCAGAGCAAATGGGCACACACACTCCTTGCTAGCAGCTGTATTGCAAGTTCAAGGTTTGATATAATGATAGAAGAATAACTCACTTCAATTCACATTGCATGTATACTAAGATTAAATGAAAAGCATAAATATATTCATAGTTTTGAAACAGAGATGCTTTGATCCAAGTAAGCACACTTATGTCAAAAGTGGCTAACTGAAGATGCCAAGTGTTCACAGCCCTGAGTTTAAACAGAACTTCAGCATGGTTTCCACCTCCAAGAAAAAGCAAGGTCAAGCATTATTATTCTCATTATTGTGTAATTTCATTATTGTTATATAGAATGGATTCTTTCTTGACTTGGTTTAAAACTATTCAATACGCAGTGCTAAAAATTCTACCACCATAAGGAAGCAAGGACTGAAGCTAAAGCACAGCTGCTTTTTATTCTGTCTTTAACACTGGTAGTGTTTCCTATGAATTATGCAATGGCTCTGAATGAGCCATTTGTGCAAAAGACAGAAATGCCCATGCGGAACACACACAAGAGCACACACACACACAAACTGTAAAAACGGGAGTTCAACTGTGTATAAAGAGCAGAGCTGGGTGCGGTACATGCTTTGGTAGTGCAAATCCACCAACAAAGTCATGCTCTCATTTAGAGGAAACTTATATCTCTATTTCCTTAAGAGAACCAACAGTGATAACCAACAGCAATTTCTTTTGTAGTTAAAACTGGAAGCATGTTTGTAGCACACACACAAAAACACATTTTGACTGAAGCCAGCTGAGATACAACTTGAGCACAGTGAGCACAGCCAAGCAGCAGCAGAGACATCACATCTTCCAGCCTGGGGCAGCTCCACCAGTTCCACACCAACAGCCCCACACCAGCATGGGCCAGGGCTGCACCCACATCAAGAAACGGGGTGACCTAAAGGCATACACATGGGTCCTGAAGCATGGCTACGATTCCTGCCTCATGTCATGGCATAAAGGCCTCGTCATAAGATGGCAGAGGCTTCAGCTGGTGCCGCGCTGCCTGGCTGACTCACCAAACTACGAGCACAAAATCATTTTTAGCAACAAGGTTAGCCTGACAGAACTGCTGGGAGCCTCGAAAAGCCTGAGCAAAGAATATAGATTGTTTAATAATAAAATGGCATCAGAAGATCCTTTGTTACGATAGGTAAACACTCGCAGCAGCCTCTCAGCATGATAACCCAGTTCCCGGCAGAGCCTCTCAGGACGTGCCAATGCCGCCGCCTCCTCCTCCTCCTCTCAACTGAGCAACCCACACGGGATAAAAAAAAAAACCACATAGAAGCGTCAGGGAAAAAAAAAATCATTAAAAATTTATTCAGCCATTTTTCAAAGCCAACCAGAATGCACCATGGAAAAAAGCCTTCAAATAGCCCTTTGTGTGTTTGATAGAGAAGCTAATTTTCAAACATAATCCACCTTTAGGGATATTTCTCTTGCATCTTTCACATCAGCATTTGCACTAATTACAATTAAAGCGATGGAGACAGCGCACACGCAAGGGAAAAGCCTTTATGGCAAAGCATAGGAGCACATCCACTTTCTGCAAACAAAAGCCGCTGAGGACCCGCGCGAGGCAGCAGCTCACACCGGGCTGGAGGGGAAGGGCCCTACAGCTGTAGCAGCCCTGACCTGGGGAGGCCGGGCCTTCCCGCCACCCCGGCCTCCCCTCTGCCTCAGGAACGCCACCTCATGCCCTCACAATCGTTCCCCCGCTGCGGCATGGCCACCTTCCCACCACCGGGACTGGCCTGGCAGGACACCCAGCTCCACAGGGCCAGGCCCAAAGCCCGGTGTCACGGTCTCTGTCTGCGACGGGCAGCAGAGGCCTAGGAAAGGCTGAGCAGCAAAGTGAGCATCGAGTAATTCCCCTGTTACACCCTAAACAAGCTTCCGATAATCACCAGGTTTAGGAATTCATGACCCAATGGACCAGACGCTTGATATCTCTGGAGAGGTTTTTTGAGGCCATTCATTCTTTGCTCTCCGCTACTCTATTTGGATCAATCATCACTAAAATCCATGGCAACTCAAAGATGAGGAAGAAAAAAAAAAGTCTGCTTGCCAATGGCTATTTTATCATTTGACCCATAAACACCTTCCCTGCTGTTTGTGAGAGCAACATGGAAATGAGAAAAGATGATTAAATGCAGAGCAGCAGGAACGAGAGACTAAGCCCTCCAACACGGAGCTGACAGGTATAGAAACAGAATGGGGTCTCACAATAAATACAGGGAAGAAAAATATGGTTGTGTTTCTGTCTTTCAGGGGACACAAAGAGAAAACTGAGCTTACATCCTTCTCTTTGAAGCTACTGAAAGTCAGTCACCACTAAAAGCTTTAGAAAAATAACATGTAGTCCCAAGAAGGATATCTCTGAAATAGATAATCATCTAATGAAGCTAATTTCAGAGGTAAAGATGGCAACATCTGTACGTGGATTTTACTGGCAAGCAGTTAGAAAGATGCGCACAACCAAAACCAATATATGCTCTGTAAAAAAGCTACTTTTTTTACCCCCATTCAACTCTTAATGAAGGCTGATTTTACACAGGGTCTGCAGAGAAATCTGCAGAAATGTTCAAAACATGCCAGCCAAATCTGCTTCTCAGGCATCCAAAAAGCAGAGCCACACCGTTGATCAGACCAACGGCTATCATGAATGTTCAGAACACACCATCAGTCCTGGGACACTGCTAGAACCACCAACAGCCCCAGCTAAAGCAACACTTGCCATTTACACATGAAAACTAAAGCATGTTGCTGAAACATAAGGGTAGTGTGAAGGTTAAAATGTGTTTGTAAAGTGTCTTGAACAAGAGGCACCATGACAGCAGATTTACTGTTTCTGCTGCGTCCTTGCTACAAAGTTAATGACTACAGGAATTAGCAAAGGAAGGGGAAGCTTGCACACCTCAACAGTGCCATCACAAGCTAGCCAATGATATCAGCAGTTCAGGTGGCATTAATACAGTAGTTGAAATTATTTATTATCAAACCTGCAATGAACAGCACGTGATTTCTTAGGAAAACCTAAGGAGTTAGAGTAGTAGTTCAAAATCACACAGAATTGGTTAGATTGACAGGGACATTTGGAGATCATCTAGTCCAGCCCCTGTTCAAGCAGGGTCAGCTAGAGCAGGTTTCCCTGGACCGTGCTTAGTTAGGTCTTGATCATCTCCACAGGTGGATCTCCAACCAAAATGATTCTGATTCTGCAACTTTCATGTCAGCTTTCTCATCCTGAGACTTTTCACAATGTTGCTGTCAAAAACAACCTTTTTGGCTTTGTACTCAGACCTCACTTCCTCTACTGAGTTTCCCAAAATCTATAGGTTCAAAACATCCAAACAAAAAACTCAGTTCAGAAGAGAGATTTATGTTATTCATTTTCAGTTATCATTTAGATATCAAAACATATGCTTTGCTATGTTGAGCATAAAACAGTGTGGCAGGAGGTTTCAGGAAACGGGAGGAGGCAATTAGGAAAGCCTGCCCAGTTTGCCTGGCTGCCATCCAGCAAGGATTCACACACAAAATCAAAGTTCTTTCTAAAAAAAATCACCAGGAATAAAAAGGCTATTCTGAAACAGATCAAATTAAGGCAAAAAAATCATACCACTTTAAGGAAATAACATTTTAGATTCTATAATTTTTTTAGATTACAGATTTGCTTTGCATTGCCTTAGACTGCATCGATATTCTCCACATTTTTCTCCTCTAATTTCAATTTAAGACACACTAGAACACAGGAGAGTAAGTTCTTGTGAAAAGGCATAGTCAGAAGCAAGGCATTAAAAGTTAATCAACTATAAAAATCTCTAAAATACATAACCAATATTCATTATGCCATTATTTTAATAGCTAGATATTAAAGAAATTTGAAAACAAAGAACACCTTTCCTAGCAAAATAAATATGGCTGCAATGGACTCTTTCCCTAATCTTTCATATGAGAATGCTTTCATTTACACTTAGATGACATTTTCTAATATGCTCTCACTGTTAAACTGCTCACACCAAATAACAGATTCTTGCTGCAGGCAAGTATATTACCACCTAACTAATAAAGCTGATAAGTGACAAGATGTGAGGAAAAGAAAATGAAAACAATTAACTGGAAATCTGTCAGAGAAAGTTTAAGCTCTACCTTGTGCACCACAGCTATGAAATCTGAGACACAGAGGCAAGATTGGCAAGCCCAATCTTTATCCACTTGAGTAACCAAGGCATTAA
The DNA here is from genome assembly GCF_000737465.1 of Haliaeetus leucocephalus. NCBI lineage: Eukaryota > Metazoa > Chordata > Aves > Accipitriformes > Accipitridae > Haliaeetus > Haliaeetus leucocephalus. The sequence goes on from NW_010973187.1 coordinate 4,574,320, forward strand.
CCTTCTGCCCTCATTAAAGAATACAGTTCAGGAAAAAAAAATATCATAGAAGGTTCCTTAAACTTAGACCACAAGATGCATCTAGTTATTATACAGGAAGCATTAGATGACATGGTGGACTGAAATCATCATATTAAATGTTTTTTTTTCACTTCTAAGATCACTTAGGAGACTAATTACTAGAGCTGCTACTATAATCTGCAGACTTACCATTGGAAAGCAGAGACAAGACAGTGCACAGCTCCATTTTAAGACAATCAATAGAAAGCAGGTGTGAAAAGGCATCTTAGAATCACATTACCATCCAAAAAGGTATTTTCAGTATGAACATGTAAGCGTTATATAGAAGTCATTAAGAAGTTCAGGAATGAAGTCAACAAACCCACCAACAGGAGAGATAAAAAGGTCATGAAGGAGAACTCCTATGATAATTAGGAGAATTAAAAATATATTTTAAGAAATGAGATTAAGGGAGCAAAAAAGCACTAAAGAAGGAATCCAAGTTCTTGTTTATAAAAAGCATTTGAGAATAAATACTAGGGAGATGGAATAAGCTTAAAGACCTTTTTGCAAGATCAGATGGATATAAACATACCCTGTAAAGACCAGGACTTTCACTACAGCTCCAGTCATGCATCTAGCAGACATGAGGGAAGGTGCGTCATAAAAACAACAGATGAGCAACAAAAGCTGGAGACAGGATATTGAATGAGATGAACTTTTACTCCTGACATAATAAAAAAAACTCTAAGATAATAGGGAGGTGTCAGTCATTTCACTGGCATCAACCAATAACCAGTGTCAGGAGCAGCAAAAACATTGGGAAGGATTCCTGACAATTTTTTCTTGTTGCTGTTTAGATTACTACCCAAAGCATTCATAAACATAAGAGGTAACAAAAATTGGGTAAATTGAAAAAAAAAAATAAAAAAATCACGCAACTCAGTCAGCCTTTCATGCTTAGGAATAAAGAGGACTGATGGTTAACTAGAAGTGGTAAGGCAGCACATCCAGGAGCTGGTGTCTCTGCATCACAGTTCTGTCCTTCCTTCTGCCCAGCTCACATTGACCTTTTGCATCAACACCAGGTAAATCAGGGAATGCAACCAGCTAAAAGGATATCCACCTGCTCATTAAGGGGTTTGTAGCACTTAGCTCCCTTAAACAGTTCACAATGAGATCAAAAGCCTGTACTGGCCCATAGGCAGGACTAAGTATCATAATGGAGACTGGCCTGAACTGCCATGGGACTCCAGACTGTGCAGTTGGAAACTAAAATCAGGATGTGAAATAACCACAAAAAAACAAAAAGCAAAGATATCCCTGATCCTATTTCAGAGTACAGCAACTGAGCCATTAGTCTCTATTTACAACAAAGAATATTCACAGCTCCTTACAGAAATCTGTACTGTTAGGAGTTCCAAATGAACAGGCCAAAACAGAAGTTACTAAAACATTTCCTTTCAAGAGAATACTTATGGGAAGGAGTCATTCTTCACTAACATATAAAGCTGTACTGAGATACTTAACCATGGTAATAGTTTTGTTTTTTCACGTGTCTTAGAATGAACTTGTAAGAGCAAATTTTCATTAAAATGTTAAACTTTAATGCAACCAACGTTAAAGTTCACTTCATTAAGAAGCTTTCCATCGTGGTTTGTTCTACTTGTAAGGATTCCAAGCAGCTTTAGTAAGTGATTCCACAGATGGAGGATTTGTACAGGCAACCCGATGAAGCAGCAAATTTATGGCAAAGAAAATCAGGAATTAAATATTAATAAACAGCTTAATAGAGGTTGTTATGCTAGAAGAAAGTTTGAATGCAAATTCAAGGTTTGGTTGTTGTTTGGTTTGTTTTTGTTTTTTTAATTAAATAGTAAATTCCAAAGGGGACAGGGAAACTTGCCAACTGAACACCAGGCTGTTTTCTTCTAGCAACTTTGCAGGAAATCTGATAAACTTCTTACATCTTGGATACTGGACATGCAATCTAAATTTAGTGCCTTGCAATACTATTGATCCCAGAAGTACATCAGATTATACAGACAAAGAGACTTTCATCAAGTGTTTTCTTTCAGTTGTGTTCCCACAAATTACACTCTAAGATTTTTACTTTACTTCTGACAAAAATGGCTTTCTTGCCAACAGATCATTTTAGAACATTGCTCACACCTGAGCAGTAATATTCTAGAGGATAAGGCCAACACACTGGTTAACTTTTGGAAAGAAGTGACAAGTTCGACAATAACTGTATATTCTTTACTGTCAATCTAAAGAAGAATCCATTTAAGTAGTTTGTGGAGATGTCTATCATTGACAAAATGGATATATTTTAACTGCAAAGGCTATTTATTTTAAAAGACCATTAGCTTTCACAAACACACATACAGGAGCTGCCAACAATCAGCCACCTCTATTCTACAGACAGCTCCACAACATATTTTAATTATACAGCTCAACCTAAACAAAAATTAAGCCTTTTCATAGTCTTGTAGAGTCCTTTTCTGCTGTTACAGTTAACACTTCAGCTTTCAGTAATGACAGTCAACCTAAGGGGATATTAGAGTGCCTCATTAAACATGCTAATAGGAAATACTTGAGAAAGCAGTGCATTTCAACACTCTTCTATTACACTAACCACTTCCCTAGCAGATAAAGCTAAAATCTTCATTGAAACAGCTTACGTTTGAGTGTGAACATCAGGGGAAAGCTCAAGTCCCCTCTAATATCTAGGCTTTCCACCTACTGCACGTATCTAGTAAAGGCATTATCAGCAGTTTATAACTGGTTACTGAAAGTTATTTCAAGGATGATTGGCAGCACACTTTCCCATTTCAGTCTCTGCCCTACATCAGATTAGTAGAAGTCCATTACTTAGCAGTGGCACAACTGTACTCAGCTACAGCAGAGCTCTGAAATATGTAAGGGCAGTGGGACAAACCACTAGCACTAAAACCACGTTGCTTTATAAGAACATAAATCACAGTAATGGGCAGATTTATGTGCATCTCGTCTAGAATGGGGGTCCAACATCAGCAGACTTCATTAAAGTTTTGTATTTAAACACTGATTTATTAAATCAGAGAGAGGTGGTTCATCACAGTTAAAGAACCTGTACTGTTGAACATCTCATACACTAAGTAATTGCAGATCTTTATGTCCCTATCTAGCACTAGCCCAAACCAGAGTGACCAATATCATAATTACTGCCAAAAACCTATGTTACTATGTGGCATCCAACTGTGGAGTCCAAGGCCCATAACAATCTGAAGAAAAATAAATTAAGCTCCTCACTAGTTGATTTCAAATTTCAAATTTATAGAACAATCATCTCTTAATGAGCCTGGATTAGTAACTCCTTCTGTTGACCACAAGAAAGTTTTTCACTGTTGTATCAGTAAGGATCAAGAACACAAAATCCTTCTTCACCCAAAAAACCCCCCTCAAACCGTGTCCACTAGAAACAACCACAACCATCACATTGTAAATGCAAACCCTGAAAAAGTAGCATTAGCCTCTGTGAATTGCATTACACACAAGAATAATTTTAAGTTTCAAACTCTCCCTTCATCAAAAGATACTGATGCAAACCCAGCTCATAAAAAAAATTAAGATGCCAACACAGAGTACAATTCCTGTATAATGAAAGTGCTAAGACCTTTCTCTGACATCTCCAGGGCACTATCTTGCAAGAAGAGCATAAGGAAACTATGTATCATAGTAGAGAGACATGAATATTCAACAAATTGAGTAATCAAGAAGGGACTATTTATCACAGTACTTATTTTCCTACACTGAAATTCTGCAAGCCAAGCAACATTTTTAATCTGGAAACTGGGTGGTTACAAAATAGGAAAAAGCAAGTGAGCCATGACACTTGAAGTAAGATAGACAAGAACCTACCATGTACAGGCTAGAGTGCAAAAGTTTATTAAAATAAAACTTAGTTTACTCTCTTTATTAAAAGAAAACTTAGTTTAGCAAAAACTTAAAAACATACAAAAAATTTGCAGGAATCTTTAATAACACACATGCAGTAAATAAAAAAATACTACCCACAGCCAGAAAACTGCAGGCATTCAGTTCTACCAAATAAAATCCCAATGTAGAGAGGGATACAAAACATGCCACAATCTGTGGATGCTGAAAGAGTAAGCAGAGAGCTGGGGGGGGCGGGGAATAATACTTCTCTGAGAAAATTGTCAGACAGTAGGAACAGAAAGAGAATTTTACATGAAAGCAAACAGAACTGTGAAAGTTTTTAAGGTCAGATGAAAGTAACTATTTGTAAGTGTTAGAACCACTTTAACTGTAGAGTCCTATTCAATCTCAGCCTCAACGTTAGTACTACATATAGAACAGCCCATTTTGGGAAGAGAATTTTTAGAAGAAACCATTTTTTCTATCCGAAGTTATTTTAAGATTATTCAAGGTTATAGTAATCAAAAAACATGTTAAAAGAAAATTTATTTTGAGTAGCAGAGTCAGAAGGAGAGAGTGGGATTTAATTAACCAGAGACAAAATAATCAAGCTAAACATCCAGAAAATTTGAAGCAAAGATCTTCGCAACTGTCCAAAGCATAAAAGCATGCCTAGCACTACAGATGTCAGATCACAGTTTATACTTCCCAGCAAGCCAGAATTAGTTACCCATATTCAGTCTTTCTTTCTGGCCACCATATATTCCTTTTAATCCAGGTTGTGAAATACCTAGTCAGACATCTCCCCACTCAGCTGCCCTAGTTCCCAGGTATCCTATTGAGGGACCCCCTTCTCACAGCATGCCACACTGAGAACCTGTGCTTGTAGTTCATGGCTGTAGATCGCATTCCAGAAAGCTGGCATGTTTAAAACAAGTTACTCCCTTCATGCTGCCCAAATCTATCCACAGATCTAGCTTTAAGATTTACCCTGGTTCCGGTTACTTTAAAACATTAATCAGAATGATTCCTAAAAGAAATCCAGCTAAAAGACAGCATCAGAAAAATGTAACAATTGAACTGGTAACTAATCGAGCTAGCTCATCAGTGACAGTTTCTTCAAAATATATAAACAAAGCAATTGGTTGTTAACCTGCACCTACATTTTCAATAGGCAAAAGAGTTAAAAAGTCTTTTGTTGAGTCACCTACACAGCTATCAATTAGCAACTTTCAACATGGAAATGGATTTTCTCCTTTTTCTAAAGTGATCCAAACAGGAGCAGATGAATTGTTTCTGGAACAGCATTTTCAGGAAAGCCTAAATAGGAAAAACTCTTTCTCAAAAAGTATGTGTGCGTGTATACACAGTCATGCAGGGGAAGGACTACCACTAATTTTCAATATTGAATTTGCTATGGCTCCCTCTACTTGAAAGGTACCAGGAATTGTGAAGAAGTGCATTTCTGAATGATTATAACAATACAAGATGAACAATCAGCCCTAAAAGTGACTGAGTGCTACCAAAAGCAACTAGTAAAAAGTCCTGATTTGTTTTGTTTCTGAATTAATTTTGATCAAGCACTATTTGCAAAGATTCCGTGAACTTAGAAGCTGCAGATCTTTCATTGTGAGAGTGAAGCAGCATAGATTTTTACACTACTCAACCTTTATTTTTACCATATTGCAAAAGCTTTTCACTTCAGAAAATAAAAGCTTTTTTTTTCTTTCATTTGGAAATTACAAATACAACATAGTAGTTTTCTTTATGACAGCTTGTAAAAACACTTAAGACAAGCACTACTTAACCTACTTTAAAAGTGAAGCTTTTAATTTAAATAAATAGTAATTGATATAAGCAGCATTTTGCTGTAGACATTCTTTAGGACATGCAGACTATGCACTATACATGCTGCTCGCTTACACCTAGGAAAAACAGGCAGATGAACTTGGCTGAGTCCTGAAGCAGCCACAGCCAAAGATATGGAGTTGCTTCCCTAGCCCATGGCTCCTCCCCTTCCAGCAAGGCAGCAGATCAGGATGCGTATCCACATCTCAGCTACCCCTACTCCCATTGGAGACTTTTGATCTGGTGGCTGACATGGACTTACGCTAAGGTGCAAGATTACATACAACAAGCACTAACTGAGCGGCTGAGCCATCCAGCTCTTTCTGCTGACTCAGCCAAGCAAACAACAACTTCCAGCAGGGGAGTATGGTTTTATAATGGCCCTGAAAGATTTGGCAAGACTCATCTGCATAACCATTCACATATGCTAGAAAGCCAGCATTATGAAGACAGTGCAATCTTTACATGGTTTAAAAAAAAACAAAAACAAAACAAAAAACCCGCCAAACAATCCCACACTTAAAACTCCAGAACAGTTGAACGCTTCAAGGATTAGCAAAGATCTTCTATGCAGAGAAATTTTATTTTCAGAGGACAAGGGGAATGATTTGAAAGCTACACATAAAATGAATACTCCTTTCCAGCTTTGCACTTTTGTTTATAAACCACTTTTTTCTTTCCTAGTTCTACTGCAGTGATGCTTTACCCAACCTACAATAATTCTAAGAGAAGTGACATCTAAACAAACACGAACAAGCTTTAGAAGGTGAACTACAGCTCAGCTAAAAGCATGCCTTCAACTTGTACCTGAAAGCCCTCCTCGGCTAAGAAGTAACCTGGTTTTAACAGTGCCTGTTTCTAGAAGTGCAATTATTAAAACAGTTAAACTGGTTAACTTTTCTGAAAACTGCTTTAGGTTTCATTGAGTTAACCGAAGTCCAGCAACTATCTCCAAACATGCAGCTTAAGATGAGGACAAGCAGAAGAATGCATTTTCTTACCTACCACTTGCCATTAATTAAAAAAAAGAGTCTAGAAAGACTAATCTCATTGCAAACCTAGTATTTTAGACAAAAACTATGGAGTAACATTGAATGTGTTCATTCACCATTCTGGAAAGCCATTCATAAAAATACTGTCTGGCTAGTTTACATTCCCAGTAACTCTGTGCTTGCAATGGGTAAATACATTGCAACCATCAATAAAGAAAACTGTATTTTGATACGAATTACTACATTTAGTTACCCACTTGTGCAAGAAACAGCATGATTTGTAGGAAGACAGGTACCAGTTATACGGCTTTATAACTATTGCTCTAAAAAATAAACAAAAGCCCTGTAAGCCTTTTAAAGCCTAAGGCCTGATTTTAAAAAATAAATTTCAATTATATCATTATAATGCAAGTAGCACTCATGACAGTAATGTAAGTATAACTGTCACTACAATGAAAATGAGTCACAGTGACTGCTCAGTTTCCTTTTATACTAGCGGTTTCATACACAAACAGGATTGTGTCTACAAACACAAATGATCCATGTAGAGGTAATAAAATACTTCTTTTCTGACTATATGGGAAAATAAATGGTGCCTGTATTTGCAGTATTGGAGGCTGGGGGTGGTGGTGGAAATCAGTATAGTACTTCTTCCTCAAGATACCTTCCATGGCATGCACATTTTCCATGCTAGGAAGAGTAAGGTTGTTCCCAGTGCACACACATTAAGCCAACATCTTGAATCTACAGTCCATGTGCTGCACATTTCTTTCCTTTAATGAGAAACAGCTCAGCTTAAATTTCTAGCTTCCATGCAACTTCTCCCTGTGGCCTGGAGTTTCCCCACTACCATTTCAATAACAGCTGCTTGGTGCCAGTGAAATGCAACTGTAATAGGAGAACATCCTATGGAGGAATCCCAGGTAAGGCTCTCTCAAGTAAAGTGGCTAAGTCTCAGAAAGGGTTTTGACTATTAAGACAAGGACCTTGCACTAGACTGTCCTTAGCAGAGGGACAAACCGGTGCTGAGCTTCTTCAGGCTACACAGGTTTACTCCTAGAAACTTGCGATAGTCTAGATCAGCAGTCACAACTGCAGGAATCACAGTATAATACTCAAGCTGTCAAGGGATACAAGGGTACTTTAACCTATTTTGGTGTGTATTTACTTCCATTAGTTGCATATACTGACAAAAAGAAGATGTTACAAGTGAAGAATGAGGCTGCTGCATTTGCAGAACAAAAACAAGACAGTAGCTGTCAAGCGCTAAAGGGAAAAAAGGAACAGATCAACTACTCCATTACCAACATCTAAGGGACAAAAAGCTGAGGGAAGTCTCAGCTAACCAGGAGTGGGTTGATGCTGCAGGTGGGAAGAAACTACTGCTAAATTTTATCAGGCAAACAGACTGCCAAAGAGCTTCCTAAAAACAAGGCTGCAAGTCTCAAGGCCTCAGGGAAGAGACTGGTATAGGACAGAAGATCCCAGCAAAACCTGGGAGATGCTGGTCTCATGGTTTTCAGCTTTTGACAACTTGCAGTCCTCTAGACGCTTTGTAACGGACAGCCACCTTTCAAACAACAGATGTAATTCTGCTAACAGGGTTGCTTTACTCCAACTTTTACTTTGCAGACCTTCTCATAGTGCACAGAGTGAATGGATGTCAGAACCGCAGATCACAGGAGCACAGCTCCCAAGGTGCCCCTGCAGAGCAGCTCTTTCCTGCCCTGCTTTCGTTCACTGGGCATGTTAGCAGGAGATTATTCAGGAAGAGCTGCAGTGAAAGCTGGGCAAACATTATGACATTCTCAGTAAATCTCATTAATTGATACAGGACCCTGGTAATTCTAGAAAACCCAAAGATTAAAAATGAAGATGGGTATCTGAAATGCCCTTCTGCAACTGAGAGCACTGCACCGATTCTCTCATCTGGCAGTCTGCTGTGTTGTGCCTATCCAATATGAGAATAGTGAAAACAAGAATTTAAAGAAGAATTAGGAGTTGACGTTTAAAATGGCGTATTTGACAGTCCTATTCTAATTAACATAGATGCAGCCGATACCCTTGTTAAGATAAAATCTGCTTTTCCTGTGACTTGTACCATGCAAGTCACAATAAATCACTGTAAATTGTAAGATGATATTGTGGTTTAACCCCAGTCAGCAACTAAGCACCACGCAGCTGCTCACTAACTCCCCCCCCACCCAGTGGGATGGGGGAGAAAATCAGGAAAAGAAGTAAAACTCGTGGGTTGAGATAAGAATGGTTTAATAGAACAGAAAAGAAAAAACCAAAAATGATAATGATAACACTAATAAAATGACAACAGTAATAATAAAAGGATTGGAATGTACAAATGATGCACAGTGCAATTGCTCACCACCTGCCAATCAACACCCAGTTAGTCCCCAAGCGGAGATTCCCCCCGCCCCCACTTCCCCCAGTTTATAAACTGGGCATGATGTCACATGGTATGGAATACACTGTTGGCCAGTTTGGGTCAGGTGCCCTGGCTGTGTCCTGTGCCAACCTCTTGTGCCCCTCCAGCTTTCTCGCTGGCTGGGCTTGAGAAACTGAAAAATCCTTGACTTTAGTCTAAACACTACTTAGCAACAACTGAAAACATCAGTGTGTTATCAACATTCTTCGCATACTGAACTCAAAACATAGCACTGTACCAGCTACTAGGAAGACAATTAACTCTATCCCAGCTGAAACCAGGACAGATGACTAACTGGGCAATGAAATCCTCTGCTGTTTCAGTTTGCTGTCCCCCAGCTTTTTTGCACTCAGAGGTACAGCTACTTCAGAGAGGCTCTAGTTAATTTTATTTAACTCCTTCATATCTGCTCCCACTAAGAAGCAGATTCTGTCCTTAAAACTGAAAGGCTTACAGTTAAAAATGAAGCCATGTTCTCTTATGAAGTTACAAGACATTCTCATGTCGGGTTCAGGTTTTAGGTGAAAAGATTGATGCACAAGCTACCACCAAGAAAAACAACTAAATCCAGGATCTCTCTGAAATACAAACGTTGCAAGTTCTGCACTTACAGCATTACTCTACTTTCACAGAGAAAATTTATAAAGAAATTTTCCTGTTTGAGGATAACTGAAAATCCTAACACCAGAATGGGGAGGGAGCCGTGAATCCTCACAGCACTCTTTCCAAAGAAACCCTATGAAGTAATTACTGTCTCCCATCTTGTTTTTCCCTATAATCTGGTCACATTTCACCTGATCTTTTAATTAAGTTTTCATAAAGCAAGATTTAATTGAAAAATCAATTACAGTAAAACCTAGCTACATATAATTGAATTTTCACTCAAAAGTAAAAAGAATTACTTTTATTTACATTTTAAAAACATCTCTGGTCTATATCCTCTTCCTTATTTCCCAAAACAAAAGGTAGGGACTGCTGACAATACTGCAGGAGGGCAGCATCAGGAGGCAGAATTAATTACACACTAGAGAAGAATCATTAAACTGAGCACTAATAGAGTAACTGTGAGCAGGAAGAAACCAGTTGTGATAGCTTCTAATAAAGCACTAGGAACCAGCAACGAAGTACTAAACAGCTCATAGGTGACTGGATCCTGACTTACTCACTACCCACTCCTACCTGCCCAGTTAATACCATTTATACTGTAAGAAAATAATAAAACCACAGTATTTCCCCTATAAAATTTTATAATCCATTGCAAAGCACACATGTTGATGACAGGTTTATATGTAGATAAGGTTGGGAAGAAGCCTCTATTCTAGCAGAATGCTACTCTTCCTGCCACCAAAGACTACCTTCTTAATAGCAGAATCCCCTTCCTTAATACTTGTGACTTACCGCAGTAATGTAACAGCTAGAAAAACTTCCCACAGACTGTGCTTCCAATGCAGTGTGTGCTTTCAGCAATTCAAATGTCTATTGCTCATTATCTTCAGGTGCAGCATGATCCACCTTTCAAATACTGTCAAGCTCACATCCACATTCATCTGCTTGCTCAGAGTTTAACATTGCTCTCCTTTCTTAGTTTAGGACTTTTTAATTGCCAAGACATTCAGACACTTTGACTGCTGCTTCAATATACCATATCAAAAAACTCAAGCTTAGGTATACATTACAAAAAGCATTTAGTAGCAAAGTCCTTTTAACAACTCTTGTGCCAACTGCGTGCAAGGAACAGAAAAGGCTCATGGTAGTAATTGAAGAATAAGCATAGTTAGCGATACAGCATGTCAGATTACATTCTGGAAGTTAAATCTATATTACCCCACTGAGATACATCTTAAAAATGCTTTATAGAGTTAGGTTGATTTTAGGCCATCTTATTTTTCTGTGCAAAGGCAAGTATGTGACAATTTGTATATATGTATCTATTAATGCAGGGTTTGCGCTTCCAGTTAAGTAGAATTACCTACAGTTACAAAGCCAAGTGGGAATTACATAACAGCCATTAATTGCACATTGTAACAAATAATTTAGCAGCATTTCAGTAAGAGCTGAACATCAGGCTTCCCTGAGCCCAGGTTTCTCTGACTAGTAACACCAACAGTACTGCCTGTCTGAAGGCCAAACACACAGCAAGGAGGGAAAAAGGAGAGAAGAGATCTGACTGTAGAGGAAATTATCCAAGAAACCAAAAATCAGACTATGAAGTCCATTCACAGAAATTGTAGTGTTGAACAGGTTATGACTGGTAGATTTAAAGATTATTATTTGTTTTTAATAAGTCCAAGAATGCCTTTTGAAAATGCAAGCAAACATCAGCCTCACCTTACAGAAGGAAAAAAGGAGGCATAAAGTACCATAGTCACTTTAAGATCAAGTGGCCAGGAAGTGACGAATCCAAGAATTACAGATTGGTCTTACGTCTGCTTAGCAAAAGACTGTACATCAGACATTTGGGGTCTCACAATGTGCAAGTCAGGCCTTTCAACAGCACAAATGACATTTTTTCACTGCAGTATTTAAAGTTAGAAAGCCTTCTGAGTGGCAAAGTAAAACAACCATGTGCATGTATGTAACTTATTTTAACATAAAGCTTATTGTAATTCAGCCTTGAGACTATAAAACTGCATGACACAAAAACTTCCATGCTATGGCAAAATGAGTTCAAGGCTATGTGTCTCTAGCTTCTTGTATCAGCATGAAATAATTTTTTTTTTCTTGCAATAGTGCTACTATTGCTTCTACAGCACACAAGCAAACTGTACGGGTTCCAGCTCCTAGGACAGGTAACCCAAGCTGGTATTTGCACTGGCAAAATTTATGGTGACTTAGAAAACCAATGGCTACAGATCCTGTAACAGTACAAATTTGCAGAGTACAGAACACACAGACCAATTGTGAAAGTGAAATGCAGCAGACCAGACACTTCGCAGTCCATTATTGCTTCAGGGATGCATGTATTTTGGTGACTGATAATGCATGACAAATAGAAAACCATATCAAAGAACATGCAGAGCAACTGTGAAAAGGAGACATAATAGACCAAACACTTCTCAACCTATTACTGCTTTAGGGATACATGTATTTTAGTGCTGATAATGCAGGATAAATAGAAATCCAAATGAAGGGAGCCATACATTGCTTCTGGATGATTCAGCTACATTGGGAACATATTCGTACAAGACTGAGAAGTATGCACACAGGCATTTTCATGTTTTACTACAGCTGACTGAATCATTTGCTTTAAAAAAGAAACAGGGCATTGCTGTAAGCAAAATACCACAGAAGATTAATATAAACATTTACAAAGAAACATGATGTGCATTGTCTTCAAATATCAGCTTAAAAGTCTTAAAAACTTCTCTAAAAAAATCTGCCTAAAGTTGTATTTTTCAGTTGTAGCTCAGTATGACATCCATATCTACCTCACAGACTTAATTTTATATGAACCTACAACTACCTCATAAACAGATTCATATCTCCTGTACTGTACTAATTAGTAGTTTATCAAGATCATGAGGTAAAGAAATTAATGTCTCTGTAATTACAGTGGAATCGCATTGGCTTAAAACTGGTGTGAGTGCCGAGTCAGGCCTCTTCAAGTTTTCTCTCTTGCTCATTGCCACAGCACAGATGAAAACTAGTTACCCTGTCTGGGTGTTAGACCATACAAGTCCACATTATAAAGCCAAGAAACCTACATCCCTACTTGATAAAAATTTAAAGAAGAAGAAAGAATTGAGCCAAGAACTATATATTCCCACTTGATAAAAAAATTTAAAGAAGCACAAAGAATGGCTCCATACCTCAAAGCAGTTCTTTGTACCTTCTCCTGTCCTCCAGTGCACAGCTGTAGAATCCGTTCCCAACGCACTAATCCTGAAAATCCGCACAATTGGTTTATGGTATCCTCTTGCATAGCCACCTTCAATCACATTTTTTCTCACCACAAAAATACAAACAACTCCTAATTAAAATATCCACTAATATAATTTTATTTCATTACTCAATTCTTCCTGCGTATGCACACACACAGAGTTCTCTAGATGTCTGGATTCCTACTTCCCAACATGACTAAGAGGCCTGGATCAGACATTCCTTCTCACCAACATGGGCCAGGAAAGACAAGTGTGGCAGATGAGTTACTGAGGTTCAAGCAGTGCTACTTAAGCACTCACACTTCCAGTTCCCCCTTCTTTGCACCAGTGCAAGGAGTGAGGTTTCCCCTATATCCCAATCCAAATGAAGATCCCTCACAGGGGAAACTTGGGGATAAGAAGACATTGCAGCTAGACAAATTGAAAAACTGAATAGTTTGACTGTAACAAAGTGGTCCATAAGAATCCCCATCACACTTAGCATGCATAGTTTCACTTCATGTATCCTGGAAAGAGCATCTAGGAAGAAAAGCAGGATTAATACAAAAGCTTCAGACAACAGGCTAACAGGCAGGCCAGGCTTGCCTTCATCCAACCAGCACACAGCCATAGTGGTTTATGCCTCAGCAACCCAGCTAAAACAGTCACACACACAAATCCACACTCCTGGATGAAAGATACAAGGGAGCGTATGACCATGAGCAGAGGCTCTATTAAGCCAGTCAGAAACAGGTTAAGATTCTAGATAAGGAAAACCAGAAAACACACACACAGTCCCTTAGAAGTTTCACCATTACAGGGTTAATTACTGAGAATTGACTTCTGAATAGAGTAAACATAAATACTCTAAACAGGTGTCTCAGATCTTGCTAAAGATACAGTCAGTATTACAGAGGAGACAGGCCTGCTGGTCTTAAACTATGAGGAAAAATCTTCTCTGCACTGCTGCATTTATAAGCTCAGAGCACTGCTTCCTTCTTTGCAAGGGAGCACTCCACATCTAAGAGGATAATGATTAATCGTCCAGATAGTACTTGGGTGTTGGGCAAAGCAATTAACGTTGAATCAGGGAGAGGCCCTGCAGACTGATACAACAGACAGCTTTTGACTCCAGGGAAGGAAGATTCAGAAATAAGTGCAGATAGGCAGAATCAAAGCCAAAACACAAGCTGCACCTTTTCTTACTTTAAAGTCACCATCAGCAGACACAAAAGAAAGCAACACAACAGAGCTTGACCTAAAAATTATGCCTTGAAACTACAGCTTTTTCGGAAGCACACACACTGTTGAACATGGTAATATTTTGTTTACCCTAGCTAGTAAAACTGCAGACTAGAGTCAAGAAAGGAGGGAAGCCCTAAACCTGCAGGACAGTAAGATGCGCAGAGGTAACCACATAGAGCATATAGGTGTAGACAACTATTGTGTCCCGCCCCAAAGTTAGATTTCAAGATAAGTAGTACGTTCTCGTCCAAGCTTTCAAGAATTTAGTAAAGTACATTCCCACTCACGAGAAGAGAAGTTGCCATTTATTTGTGTAATGCTCTACTCAATGTGTGCCCAGATTTCTGCTATATGCACCAATGATTTTTTCCAGGAACATGCCAGTCAATCATTACAAGAGAAAGGATCTACATTCTGTGCCTTATTTCTCCTCCTCCCCAAGGACTACATATAGCACAAAACCAGACCCCAGTATTCAGCTCAGAATATAACCACGGTGATCGAATTCCTGGGCTAAAACATCATGACTACCTACGGACAACATTTAGTCTTTTCCACCCCTTTCTTCAAGATCCTGAAGTTGTCCCAGTACCTCTGACTTTCCATTCATACCAAGCTGTTCCAATGTGAATTGGACTGGTGAGGTCAGCAGCGCCTACGATTAATGCAGGAGCAGGGAGTCTACCAGGCAAAAGACTTAGCTGCTGAACTCCATAGCGAATAAAACCAGACTTACCTTTTCCCCTCAGGCAGATTTCCCGTTCCTGTGCTGACATAGCTACTACTGACCTCAACAGTCCAATAATCAAGGACCTGTGAACAAACAAAAAAGGTCACTTACATGCAAACACTTGCTGAAGTCCATGCTGAAAGTACACACAGCTTTGGTCTCAACCAGTACTTCCTCCATGCGTACTGTGCTCTAGGTCATCTATTACCACACTGCTTTTCTCACATGTTAGACACTCGCCAGGATCGATCACAGCTCCAACCAACAACCCTAAAAAAATTAACGATCCAAATGAGGAGACCAAGTACTTAGTGGTGAGTCCCTTAGATTTTATCTCCTTAACCTCACAGATTGAACAAAACTTCCTAGGTGGGCAGCTACAAACAGAAAATTAAGTTCAAAGTAACAGCTAGGCAGAGTAAGTCCTAATACAGCTAGGAATAACCAATATAGCACGTTGATGTGAATCTTAACCACGCAAAAAATACCGTAAGAAGCAGTGTTTCTCTTGTACTATTACACCTTGGACAAGTAGATTCCAAAGGAGTACTAGCTCTGACTTGAGACATCTGACTTTGGGATCCTGATATACCATCCTCCATCAACTATACTAGAACTTAGGGTCCCAGCTCCCCCTGTTCCCAACTGCACTCCAGTTAGATGTTCCAACAGGCAGCAAAAACATTCCCTGCCTCCAACACCTCATGTAGGCTCTGTGCTTCAGTTACCTTTCTAGATTTCTGAAGTTGCTCCAGCCTCATTTTCATAGCTCTCATTAATATATTTAGTTATCTACCACTTTTCCTATAAAAAGGTCAGGAATTAAGTAATTTATTAAGCATATTTATTAGCTTCAATACACACTTTTTGCTTCCAACTTTCTCTGAGCACTTTTAAGATAGTAGCTTTTTTTTCCTTCCATAATTCCCTCATAATTTTTGCTGTTGAATGGCGGCATGTGAAGCCTATGCTACAACTGCCAGTTCAGCAGCACAGGATAAAATTGCAACACGCTCAAGAAGGTAGTTGTCTTCAGCATCAGGATCATCTAAATCTTCCTTAAATAAATAACTGAATCCTGACTGTCTATCCATTTCTGAATGTGCAGCTGAAGAGACAGTAAACCAACAACTGTATCTTCTCCAGGAGAAGCACTGCCAGTTCTTCCAGGATCAGAGCTGTAAAAAAGTAATGGGCCATACTGGTTGAATCTTTTATAATATTGATTAAAAAAACCACAGAATCACAGGTAACTACCAAGTATTGTAGTACTATTACAAGCTTTGGACAAGAATCAATGGTAATTTAGGGGAGGAAAAGCAGAGGGATGGGAACAGGA
Organism: Haliaeetus leucocephalus; assembly: GCF_000737465.1. NCBI lineage: Eukaryota > Metazoa > Chordata > Aves > Accipitriformes > Accipitridae > Haliaeetus > Haliaeetus leucocephalus. Next base: position 4,590,695 of record NW_010973187.1, read on the forward strand.
GCTCCCTGTTTCCATCAGCTGGTCTGGTCTGGTCTTGCTTTGGAGGCTGAACTGCATCAAAGGGCATGGGAACAGGATGGCACTCATGCTCCTTCTCCCTTCCTGCTCCCCTGGGCACAGCAGCTCTCCTCTGGTTCTGTGCTAGGGAAAAGGAGGAATACCTGTAGCTCTGCTCCAATCTTGCCCTTGGAGTGGGACAGATGCCACAGCAGGACCTCGCTGAACTGAAGAAGGCAGTTCAGAGCAGGGCATGAATCAAGATTACTACTATGATTTTCAAATACAACCAATACCTAACTTTTTTTTTCTTTTTGATTACAATAAATGTGATTGATAGCTTATGAATGATGGCACTGCTCTGATAGTAATGTATCAGCCGTAACAACATGAAGTCATTTCATGACACTTACTTAAGGTCACCTTCATGTTTTTATGACTGTGTCAGCATGAAGACAACAGTCAGACAGGAACAACCAACAGGTTGGGGGAGAAAAAAAAAAAAAGAATACCCAAAAATCCTACATCCACCTATTCATTAGGGGTCCAATCAGTTCAAGATGGATTTAAATTTCAAATTTTTGGTGCCTTCAGATAGGCCTAAGTTCAAAGGTCTCATCTGGAGAACCCAGAGTAGGAGTGCTAAAACTACAAAAATAAACCTGGAAAACTATCAAAAGTTACTAAGCAAGGTAGATTGTTCAAGGCTTTGTAGGGTTTCTATGCCGTTCTGGCACAGAACAAGTATTTGAGAGAAGGAACAGGAGAGAATTTCTTCTAAGCAATCAGAAATTAAAGACCTTCTTCCACTGGCACATGCCAGTGATCACTTCAGTAGATGTTTCACTCAGAGCAGTGGTCACTGGAACATGTTCCCAATTTACAAGACCACATGCCTTCACAGCATGGGCAATACAATGTATGTTACACCAGGAAGGCTCTTCTGCTCTTTTCAACTTGGAACATATTCCCCTGGATTTCCAGACTATGACAGGAAAGTAGAAGAGCTGTGGTGCAACTCAAAGACATCCCTAAATACTTTCTTCCAGCTGCTGGAAAATAATCTTCTTTTCCCAATGTCCATAGGCACATTAAAACCACAATTATTAGTTTTGCTTCCCTGAAAGCTTGCAAGAGAAGCAACAGTAGAGGAAACTATGCTCATGAGGCTCCTGACCAAAAGAAAAGGGAAACAGAAAGGCTGTTACTCCTTGTTTCTGTCCAAGACAGAAAAGGTTAGCCTGCAGAAACTCACACTTCTGGGAAAAGGCTGGAAAACTCTTCCCTTAGGGCTCCCATTTATGGTAGAGGTTTATAAAGCTATTTAATTTTGTCTAGACTATGGGCAATTGCCAGGTGAGTCTAATTTTGGATACATGTTTTTGTTTACAGAGCAGGTCCTCCACCATTTCTGGCATCTTCTGGTTTTGTGTCTATCGTCTAGAGATCGACAATCCCTTCATTACTGCCTCAGAGACAACTGAGCACACAGCTGCATGTGCTTGGCTGGCTGTTGATCAGATTAGAGAGCTCCTCAATGTTACCAGCTGGCATAAGACCTGTGAAAACTCAGACCTTCCCAAATATACAGTGTTGAAAAAAGATCAGAAAGTTCTAGATTTGAGGCCTGAAGCAATTGCCTCCCAGGGAAACCCCACTTCTCCCTTTATACTGTTCAGCCTCTCAGAGTGCCTGTCAGCCCATGTGCCAAAAGCATCAGGTATCACTGGGGTTTTCCACACCGCCTGGAAAATTGTTTTGCCTTGAAATTGCCTCATCGCTCAGGAGCAGAAGTGGAACACACTCATTGATATAAAATGCTCACTAGCAAAGGACAAGCCCCAAGGTCGATGCCATGTGCTTCTGGAAAACATGAGCTCTAACGAGAACCAAGAAGCCTTTCAGATTAGCTATGGAGGGCAAACCTCCTCTAGAGAGAAGCTCCCTTGCTGCATTACACTGGAAAAGTCAGGGAAGGGGGAAAAAAAGTTTACAGCTCCTAAATATACGCAACTGGAAGACCCATCTTTAGGGGAGGGGAGAGAAGACCCCTTGAGGCACAACTAAAGGACAAGCCCAAGGTAAAAAGTTGCATCTATCAATAAACATACACTTTTTCTTTTTTTTCTTTTTTTTAAATCCATGCAACTGCTTCAGTGTCTGAGCCCACTAACACAACAGCCACACAAAGAGATGGCTGAACTCCCAAGAAAGTCAACCCAGGAGCAATTCCTAGGACACACGTGGGACTTCAAACAAGGATTCACTGCTTGAAGGGGAGGAACATGAGAAGGAAGTCTGTCCCAAACTGCAGAAGAGGCAGGCACTCTTGCTATTTAGCCAAATAAGAGACCAGACCAAGGGGGAGGTGGGAACACGTTTGCTAACACCATAGCTGACAGCATGCCATGACCTATCCACAGACAGCCAGACACGTGGGGGACTCCGAGGTCACAGCATGACATTTCATCCACGCAGGCAGCACGTCTGTAAGGGACTTGCAAAGGAAGAAGGGACAGACTCACTGAGCTAAGAAACCCAACTTGAGTAACTAAGTATATAAACAGTCAAAATGAGAAACCACGTACAAAAACCTCACCTTCAGAACAGGCGTTTGCTTTGAATAAATCCTTAATAAAACCACAAGTCTAAAACCGCCAATAAATCAGAGGAAGATCAGAAATGGAAAGAACAGGAAAGTGTGTATTTAAAGCTTCATTTCTTCAATTATCATAAGCAAAATACTTTTTAGAAGAGCTTGCATTCAAGTTGCATCATAAGATCTACAGAAAGATAGTTCAGCTAAAGTAGTGAACTGTCTACACACTCATTCAGAGCTGTGTTGCACAAGACCTGTACAACATATCTAATAACTGCTTCTCTTGCTATTTGTTCACAGGCATAATCGTTGCAAAGAGAAAGCAATGGGAGAACTCTGCTCCCCTGATTTTCACCAGTCACTACTTTTAGGCTTTCAGCAGCTCCACTGACTGTGCCACCCGACCTAGCCTCTTCACAAGATTCACACCAGCAATACTGATTGTACAGGTCAGGTATGAAAATTCAGTTCTTCACCAATGAAGACCCATAAAACAATTTTGCAAGCAAAGCTATCCATCAGGCCCATTATACCTCTGCGGTACCAGCACGTAGCACAGCCACAGTCATCCAGTTTGAGTCCAGCCATCTTAAGGAGAAATGATCAATTTTCAAGACTTCCATAGGATTTGCAACCCAAAAGCTTACCATCCTTTCATGGAATAATCCCTAAGATTCCTAAAATACTACATTTTAAAAGAAATTAACGTATTTAGAAGCACAATATATTCTATAAAAACCCACTTAAGAGCATACAGCTGCTATAATTAATTATCTTGAAGTCTACTGATGAGATAAGGAAAAAAGATAATTTTAAAAAACCCTTTTCAGCATCTACTTTCAGATGCTTTTTTACTTTTTTCATTGCTTCTCAGCATACAATTGGCAAAGTACACACTAGTACAGTCAGAATAAAAATTAAGTCCATATTCTGACAATGCACAGCAGAAGACAGTAGCTGGCACTTCAAATCTATTGCTTGGACTGTCCTCAGATGTCCTGCCTTGTGCCTCTGCTGATGGGACTGGTACGAGTTTCAGCCAAACAAGTCACTCAAATCCAAGAGTTCCAGCTGAATGATTTGCTATCTTTAACAGCATGGCAACTGGACACCAGTGGTCTCCTGTTCCTGTAGCAAACAAAGCATTTTGAAAATGAGCCCACCTGTGGTGCCCACATGAATTTTTCAACATAGGTAAGGAAACACTTGCATTTAACACTGCAAACTTCCTTCAAGTTGCCTTTTTATAAGGAGTAAAAGGACCATAAAAGTTTCAATTTTATGTCACATATGAACTGGATGAATTGTATTTTTTCCAAAATGAACAAAAATACTTAAAATACAACAGGAATAATGTTTCGATAGAACAGTTTGACCAAGTACAGCGAAAACTATTTTACAAGACTCCCATGTTTTAGAGACAGAAAATCAATTTCAAGGTTTATGAACTATGGGAATTTTCTTTAAGTTAAACAAAAACAACAGCAAAAAGCCCAAAACAAAGGTAAAACCACCAAAACAAACAAACAAAAAAACCACACCACCCTTATGACTTTAAACAGTTTCCAGAAGAATCAAAAGTCCAAAACTTCTCTTAGACTGTATGCTTAATACATTATTCCAAAATGGTCACGATATATTTGCCAAAGGTAGCAATATTTATATATAAATCCCTCATCTTTTTGTATTACACCATCAGACAAAACAATAATGGAGTCTGTGCTTGTTGACATGACAGTGAACTGCGCATAACACTGTGTATACTGTCCAATGCACACAAAATTAGAGGCCTTCAAAAGATACCATTTTTCATCTTAATGTACTCCTGGTACCCTGCAAGATCACAGCTCCAGTCAGAAGCTATGTATCCTCCCAGAGGCTTCTGCACAAGAACAGATTAAGCTCTTAAGATGCAGAGATCGATCCCTGAGCGCACACAGTAATGTCAGTAGCTACAGAACCCGGAAACTTGGGTGAGCATCTCTGGTCACTGGCAGTACAAGGGTCGACTCCAACAATGTGGCTATTTGTCTCTCCATTCCCCTCCATCCCTACTGCAAGCTTATACTAACAAACCACTGTCTCTGGAGGAAAAAATAGCCTATGAATCTCTGGATTGAAAATTACAAGCATCTGCCAGAAGTAGCACAGCATATTTGGGGGCTGAGGGTGACTTTCCCCTCCAAAATATACTAAGGTATAAACTCCTTCAAAAAAAAATGTGGTGGGCACTCACTTATAAAAACAGACTGAGCTTTAGAGCTTCCCATGGGGGTGTGGGATGGGGCTGGGGTGGGGGCAGGATTAATCTGTAATTTCTTCCAAGATAAAAATACACAGAACTTGAAAAAGTTCAGCAGCACACTAAAAAATAATTTTTAAAATTTAAAAAAAAAAAAAAAAGCACACATATCCTCATCTTTAACAGGCAATAGGTCATACCAGTTAGTTTCCAATATTTTCACAGCATACATGGTAGTCCAGCTGCTAACAGTGGCCCTTAATCACTGTAAAGGTAATACAGAGCTGGTACTACATGATGCGAGTCCTTTGATTATTTTTTTACTTGCTACTGGACTTTACTGTCAGTAGAAGCTAGTCCCACCAGGGCAGCCCCGAACCATATGCCAGTGCTTTCCACTCCTGCCTAATTCTGTGTACAGTCTTGTTTCCTCTGCTCAGAAAATGACCTACATATGCAGTAAAAAGATGCTACCAGGAACACTACATACACCACATTCAAATACAGCCTTTAAAAAAAACAATACTAACAGACATTTTGAGTACAAAGCAAGCGTTGAGCAGTAGGCTCACATTGTGAAGATACATCATGTGTCAGCAACGACTGGGGTCAGAGAGAAGACGAGTCAGGTCTCCATTGCACTGCAGACCTAGTAACAGAGTGCACACACACACAGTAGTCCTAAGAAGTAACTCTGCTTTCACAAGGGCTTGGGTAGCATATGCATTAAGTAATGCCTAAACCACACACTGAGTAAGAAAACAAAACACAGAAGAGCTGATCATTAATTGAGCACCATCTATTCTGCACGCTGAACAAGACAGGAGAATCTAATCATCCAGCTAATGATTGTACATTAAGATAGAGAACTACTCTGCACAAGCAAGCTTAATCCCGTCACTTCCTGAACTCTGCATAGCTCAAACAGCTTTCCTTCCACAGCTGGTACATAAATGTTCTTGAAAAAGTGATCTGAGCAGCACGCTACCTGAAACACCATGCCAACAACACCCATGTACATCAGCTGCAGGCTTAAAACCTTCAGCATCCTCAGATGACAGAAGGATAAACTGCTCCCTTTACAGACTGGCGAGCCATAGAAACACATCTGGCCAATGGGTTCAGACAACAAAGTGATTGTAAAATTAAGACATTGGACTGATCACAGTCTAAGAAAGAAGTGACTTTGCAAGCATAGTTATTTATTATTATCCTTTCTAGCCTCTATTATGTGTAGTCCCAGTGCCAACTCTACTCACTCTCCACCTCCCTTCCCACAGCAGCAGGTTTCCAGTAGAATTAGCTCTCATCTACAGCCATGCCTAGCTCTACCCTTTGGTGTTTCAGTTGTGGCCTACCCTCAGACTTTGGTAGGACAGACCAAAGATGAGCCAAGTGAAGAACCTGGCTTTCCTGCCAAGTGTGCAAACTACAGCAGCCAACACAAGGCAAACCTATGCTGACCCTCAATCCCATACCAAGTGTGGTTGGTCACCATTCAACAACAGGCTGAGACCTTTAGCATCAACAGATGCAAAGGGTCCAAATATGCTTTGTACCAATGACATTTTTCCTAGCCAAGCTCATACAAAGCGCTACCAAGCACATGTGATCCAATTTCTTAAATGTCTGAATTTTGCCCACATTTGCTGTAATGAATATCTGTCCAAATGTTGCATTCCTGACACGAGGCTCAGCCAAATTCCTGAAGAGTCAGGGACACCGCTTGGGAAGAGGTGGGCATGGAGGAGGGAATGATGGCCATAACCTTGTTCTTAAGCTATTTTGCTTGAAGTTGTAATGAACTATGCATTTAGAAATTCAGACCTGAAAAGATCTTAGCATATTCTAAGCTCATGCTGAACATGGTTTCCCCCCTTTTTTTTTTTTTAATGCATTCCCTATGTTTTGTATTTACACTGGGGGGAGGGAGGTGGGGAGGACCATAGCTGTTTCTAACCATAAAAAACTATTCAACATTTGCAATAAAAGAGGACTTTGGCTTGTCCTTGAGAGAAGGTTTTTATTTTCCAGAAACATCTCCTTCTGTAATTGCTGGGGAGAAAAGAAGAGGTTTTCTATCTCAAAACAGCTCTATGGAAAATGGTAAGAAACGGACAAGACAGAGAAGTGAGAGATGTTCCTCATTTCAGCATATATCCTGTGTTTTTCAGCCTTGAAAAAAATTTAACTGTAGCCCTTTATAAATCACAGTCACAAGAAAAATGGCCGTTTTCTCACACGGACACAACACAGATCCACCCTGTACCAGCAAGGGTGAACAAAGTCCCATAGGTAACCATCACTGCATCTGCTTTTACAGCATCACAGTACTGCCCATAACACAATACTCATTTATTAAATGCAAGCCAACACACATTTCTGGAGTAGATCTCTTGATGTGCAATTGGCAGAGAGCTACAGGAAAGAAACCTCAAAAATGTAGAAAATCATACACAGTTAAGAAGTTTTTACTGGTTTTCAATTAGGAAAGCATTTCATAACACTACACAATCGCAGCCTTACATTTCACCAGTTCGCAGTGTCACTGAAGTGTCACATTACTGAGCGACCTCCTTACACCAATGCTAAGGAGTTCTTGCACACTGCGTGCAATAAAATGATAGTCAAAGGGCTCCAAGAGAAGAAAGGGAAGAAACTGGTTAAAAGTTCCACCAATTTCTAACGCCTTCATGAAACTATCCAGGCTCCCTCTGGTGGGAGATTTAATGTAGAGATTGTTGCAGTTCACTGTATGAGAACAGTTTTGAACCACAACATTTTTTTTTCCTCTTGTAAAATAAACCTTGTTAGGATTCGACTCTGCAATTCTTGGAGTCTCTTGTGGTGCTTCAGTCACAGCAATTTAAGGTAATGCTTTGTTTCTGGCCATAAGCTCCATCACATAAAGAACAACCACCTTTGATAAAAAGGAGAAAACATCATCTTTTTGAAATATAAGTTAGTGTCTTTGTGCTCCAAAATCCTCAGAACATTTCTCAGTCCTTACTTCAGCTCTCCAGAGCAGAACCACCATCTCTGTCCCCGATGTGAAAAGACGTCAAAGAGAGATCTCTCTCCCCAGATCACACAAGAAATCTATGGCTGTACAGAAGAACAACCCCCTAGCTCCCAATTTCCATTTCTGTGTTTTATATATTAATTATATTAAGCCCCAAGTCTCATATCCCTCTGACAATACCAAAGTCATTTATTTGCACCACTGTAAGACCATTCCAACATGCCTATGTATCTCTCTACGAGACACAGACACACAAGAGTCAAGCAAACCGTCCATCCCTTTCCTCTCCCTTCCCCCTGAAGTTGTCAATGCAACCAGTTACAGTCAACAAAAAACATTAGCTTTACAAACACAAAAAGACATCAAATTGACATCTGCTATTTTTAGTATCTACCACCAAGCATACATACTACATATTGCCATCAAAATACCTGTTCTGTCACCTCAGAGTCAAATTTAGTTTCCTTGTCTCCTGAACATTATAACAAACGTTATCAACATTCTGGAGTCTGGATTAAAAAAACGCAGAGAGGTAGCATTTAAAAATATAAAAAACAACCACCCAACTTGGGGTCAGAAAACTGCAACCTGAAGAAGGTGTCCGTTACTGTACGGGAAAACCAGCATGAGCCCTTTCAAGGATGGAGTCAATTTTATTTCTGACAACCCTTTTTATGACTCACTAACTTTTTTTCCTTAATAAGGCCATGAATTGCATCACAGCAAGTGTGTCTATAACAAGCTAGAGAATTCAAAAAATTATTCAATGCCTAAGAAACCAAACTTTGCTATGTAGAAGAAAACAAGTCTAATTCTCAGTTTGTCCTCATGCTTTTAGATAGGAAGGATTGCAAGATCACAGTAAGAAAGATTTACTTCTTTTTCTTTTTTTTTTTCCTTTTTTTTTTTTTTCCTTTAAACATACTATAGTCCAAGGACTCTGAATAACCTCATACGGCTCATCTTGGATGATGAGTATAATTCAAATTACTGCCTGACAGGATGGCAGCTGAAGAGCAACCAAAATTCTGGGGATATTACAAAACAGATGGCACAGAAACCAGTCTCAAAGGTTAGAGGAAACACTGCTCATCACTTCAAGTTCTTTGGGACAAACTCTAAAGTTTTACCAGAACCCACTGCTTGCAAGTTATACAATGCATACAGGAAGGCAGCCCAAGAGCAGCCATTCACGCTCAGTTCTGCAGGATGCTATTAATGAAATCCAAAGCCTGCCGAAGCAAAGGTCATCTCATTTGACCAGAGATATTACCACCTCGTTTTGTCCCAAAAGCATTCCTGTAGTGCCCAATGAAAAGCAAAGCTGTGCGGGGAACCAGAAGAGAGGTATTTACAGTGCAGAAAGACAGGCACGATCTCCTCCTCGCTCCCGACTTCTCAGAAGTAAAGCTTACGGTGTGAGCCGTTGACACTGACAGACCACCCTCAAGATGAATTTGCAGAAAGGATGCAAGACCACCCTCCGCGTACAGAAACCAGGCAACTCTCCCCAACCCGGCTAGGACTACACTACCTGCAAGTAAAAACGCCGAGGGCAAGCAGACGGACTCTCCCTCTCCCCACCCCGCCGCGATCGGCAGCAACCCCCTCTCCCGACCTCGGCTCGGTGACGCCTCTCCCTCGCCAGCAGCCGAGCACTTCAAACCCCACGGGCCAACCTTCGCCTTTTGTTCGGGGGCTGCCTTACAGGAACGGGACGCGGGCGCGCAGAGACGGGCGGATTTTAGGGCCGGTGAAACCTCCCTCCCGGGGGAGCGTCTCCCCCGCCGGGGCAAGAGCTGGGGTGCCCCCGGGGAGCGGGGCGGACTCGGGCTTGG
>NW_010973187.1:4600485-4600801 GCF_000737465.1 Haliaeetus leucocephalus
GGCCGCACAGCCCGTTGAGGACGCCGCCGGCCAGGGCGGAGAGGGCGGCGGCGCCCACCGTGCTGGAGACGAGCAGCTCCTGCCACAGGGCGTCCAGGTTGAGCTTCCTCTTGAGGAGGAGCAGGGCCCCCGACACCACGCCGGTGTCGTAGCCGAAGAGGAAGCCCCCCAGGGCGGAGAAGACCGACACCACGTAGACGAAGCCGGGGGTCTCGTCCTGCTGGAACTGCCGCCGCGCCGCCCGCTCCAGCTCGCCGCCCGACGCCGCGCTGTTGAGGCTGGAGCACGACTCGGCGGCGGGGAGGGTCCGCCGGGG
>NW_010973187.1:4600918-4626658 GCF_000737465.1 Haliaeetus leucocephalus
AGGCAGCGCCAGAGCCGCCCCGCAAGCCCGGGGGACGGCTCCCCCAGCCCCGCCGCGGTGGTGGCGGCGGGTGTTCCTGCTGGGCAGCCCCCGCCTGTGCGGGGTGGCAGGGGCTGCCGGCCTCGCCCGCCTCCCTGCGCGGCTCACCGCTCTGCCGGGGGCGCGTTGGCCGAGCGGCTGGCGTACGTAAAAATCGCAGTTAACAACCGGACCGTTTGAACAGGGGCAGCGCTTAAAGTTCGCGTTTGTCATTTTCTGAAGTGCCGGGTGACAAAAAAAAGGGGAAATTTCGACCAGTTGCTCCGAGAGAGACCGGTTTGTTACCGTATGGAAGAAAAGTTCGGAGCTTTCAGTCTGTTCATACTTGAAGCAGAGCACAGCGTTCTGATATTTCCACCTTCCAGCCTTCTTGTTGAGGAATTTCACCAGGACGAAGACGGAGATCCGGTGCGGGCAGGGCCCGGGGAATCCTGTCAGCGGTTGGCGGGAGAGCGGGGCCGCCTGGTGGCGAGCGCGCCGCAGGGGCACGCCCAGGCCCCGTTCCGGGGGAAAGCCGGCGCCGGCCGGTGTGCGCGGGTGCGAGCGCTGTGGGAAAAAGGAGTCGCATCAGAATGTCACCGTTTCAGCTTCGTTGTATACATAATGGCACGTATCAAAGTAGACAAAATTTTCCTTCTGACGTGACTGTCTTCTGTAGGGATCCTCATAGGGAGGCCAGCCCGTGGATGGAGAATTAATGGGATCAATTATTCCCAGCCCACGCCTTGTGAGCAGTACTAGTCAGAGCCACGTGAATTTAAAAATTAGAAGAGGGAGCAGAGCTGCACACAGCCTCTTTGGCGGTTTGCTTCTGCCTCAGAGCAACCTGTGAAATGCTAACGTTGTGGTCCAGATAATACCGACTGAATAAAATAGGGAGCTGTAGTTACTAAAATGAATTATAATAACAGTTGTCAATATAGTTAATCCAGTTAGTGGCAGATGTGGCAGTGGATTTATAAATACAATAGGCCAGCTTCCATGTTTGAGCATGTGAGAAGCCTGAACTAGGTAAAAATTAGACACATGTTAACATTCAGTTGTTTTTAATCAAGATTTGGATAATACAGTGTGATTGGCACAGAGCATGCCTTATTCCTGTACAGACCGTTAGGGCCCAACCCAGCACTAGAGCAAGAAACAGTTCCACGTTGTAGCATCAGGAATGAAGTTACGTTGTGCCACAAGAAACTACCCTCAGGTCTGGCAGCTCTCCACGAGCAGAACGGCTTGTGTTTCTACAATGCCATCAGGAGAGAGATCTGTAATTTTCCAGAAGTCTCCAGACTTGCCCAAGAAGCACAGCACTCAGTATTTTTTATATGTAAGCCCCAAATCAAAAATGTGGGACGCAGCGCATTAAACAGAAAATATTCACACCAAATCCCTAGCCAGCTAGAAGGAATGTTTTCACAGAATATTGTCACAACAGCTGGCTGTCACAAAAACAACCTGTCTTTTTAACAGCCATCTCAGAAGCTGGAGGCATTCTGTATGTTACAGTTAATAGAGACTCAAGAGAGCTAACAATAACCTTTTTTTTTCCATTGCTGGCCCAACACAATCACAAACAGACATAATTTCTCATCAGATCATGCTGTCAAGCTTGTCTCTTAAAAGAATTCCCTGAAGAAACACAACAAAGAAGTTCAGCTGCAGGATGTGCTACAGTAAAGACTGACTGCATGAGAAAGAGGGAGGATTTGTTTGGTTTGTGTGTAGATTTTCATTATTGTGATCATCTCTCCATAGTACTGGATTTCATGATGAGAGATGACTTATCAATGATTTCACAGTAATGCAAAACGTAGTAGGTATGATTAGTAACCTAAGACGGGGTGGGGCTGCAGATCCAAAGAAGGATTTGGGTGGATTTTAGGCATGACGTTGTGCTTTCAAAAGATTAAATGTTTAATTGAAACGCTGTTTAGATTTGCAGCACTGCCTCATTCTCTCCTTTAAGGTGTGTTTGCAGAATTGTTTGCAGGTGATGCTGTGAACTAGTTAAAAAAACTGGTCCAGCTTTAAAAAACTTATTTTTTTGTGTTTCAGCAGAGAGCAGGAATAATTATGGGATTTTACTGCTTTTATGGCATACATCAGGAAATGTCTTCCAGAAAACTACTGAGCGCTTTGTGCATGTGCCCAGAACTCCCCCAGACCTGAATAGGTGGGAGTTAGCTCCTGTCTCTCTGTTGGCACTCAGAAGCAGGTGGATCAGTGCTTAAAACTCCTGGGGACTCCAGTCCAGCCAAAATGCTGTAGGTCTTTTGTGTGATAGCCTAATGGTTGATAGCCTCACCCAGGAACTGGGAGGCCCAAAACACTGAGTTGCTTTAGCCCAGGAGGATTTAAATCTCTCTCTCACCTCTCAAGAATTTTGTAGGTTAAATGGGGAAAAGATGGATTCTTAAAGGAAATTGGGTTGCTGTGCAGACAAGAATGTAAAAGCCATGGGACTAGACAGACAGTGTGGCAGAGGAAGGTCCAGCCTTGTCAGTGTTGGTTATATTCTTTACATGAAGCCGTGGTTGCATTAAAAAAGAGAATAATACAAGGAGCAAATCCCCAAACCAAGAATTCTTCCCACCTTAGTCAGTGCTGCGGGGGTAGGCATGAGGGCTTTAGCCTCATGTGGGCTTTAGCAACACAGTGTGCAACCTCTTGTGTTTTTAGGCTCCTAAAGTAGTTTCTTGTTTGTTAGTGTTATGGTGCCTTTAACTCTGATAAGCAACCTGCTCTGATAATCACATTATTTTGGCACAAGCAGAGTTGCTGTGTAAGTTGAGAAATACCTCCACACTGGGCTGAGGGAAATCACCTAGCTGAATATGCAAAAAAGATCAGCAAGTACTGTTTATAATAGCAGCTTATATAATGTCTGAAACCTCAGAAAAGCACTGGTAGTAATGCCAAAACCTTTTCTTACAAGTTGAAGTTTGCATGCAGTTCTGAAGGTTCAGAAACCTTTTCTCTACACAGAATTATACATTACCAGTATGCCGAGGAATATGGTTAGGTACCACTTCATAGGAAAAGTGTTTCTTCCTTCTGACAAGACACAAACCCTGATCCTCGATCACATCAGTTTGTTGAGTTTGCAAATATGTATTGGTAATATAAAGTTGGGACTATAAGGAACACTCTAGTTTAAAAAAGAAAAAAATGAACTGTAAATAGGAATTTAACACTAGAAACAATTTGAAATAAGCTGTGTATTGCCTTAAAATTTCCTTTTGTTCCAAAGTTCATCCTGTTCTTGCAATGTTGTTTGGTCCCTTTGGAAAGACAACACTTTCAGATACATTTCATAGTTTTCTGATCCCCATATAATGTTCTTTCTCCAGCCATTTTCACTATCTTGAGAGAGTCGTTTTGTTCATTTATCTGAATGTACCTATCTCTTAGCCCTCGACGCAGTTTTAGTTGTTTGTAATCCTTCCAGTGTTTGCTTTGGGTTCTCCTTTATATGTACAGATCCTGATTAGACCCTACTCTAATATCTCGACAAAAGTCGCCCTTCACATGCACAAGCTCTCCTCGGCTGGATGCTGTTATGTGGGACTTTAATTCCCAGCTGTCCTGGCCTGCAGGGTGACTTTTAGCCAATTATTTACCTTCTACCTTTGTTACCTGAACCTCTAAACTGGACAACACTATTGACCTCCTCTGTAAAATCCTTTCAAAATGAAAGTAACGTCGAAACTTCTTAGTAAGGAACCTACCAACACCACGCATTTAATCCTAGTGGTTAAGTGTTAAGAGATAAATTGTTTAACAAGTAGGAAGAGTTCCAGTATTAGCACTGGAAAAGGGTGTGGATGATGGTGACTGCAGATAGAAGCTGACAAAACTGCGGGATGACGCATTCCTTGCCTGTCACAGGCAAAGTTGGCAGCAGTACAGCTAAGGTTGCCAAAGACTTCACACCACAGGCTGTTTTAATCCCAGGTAACTTTACCAAAGTAATCATTTGAGCTCACATTTTGCATAATTGCTCTCTCTCTCATGCTAAATATATCAATTCCAGCAAACCCACTTCAGACCCACTGAAAATGCAATTGTAAGAAACACGTGGGTTTTGAAGTTAAATTTTTCTCTCTATTTTTAAGATCTCCAGCTTTTTCATGCTTTAGAGCAGGGACTCAATTTTTGGCAGGAGAACAGTCCCTTTCTGCCTTTGGCTGTCAAAAGAAAGATCTAACGAGATTTGACTGAAACAGTCTCTGATGAAGTCAGCAGCAACATGTGTGAGAGCGTGCTGCTAAATCCAAGTGTGCCCCGAGTAGCTCTGCAGCCATTAAACTGATAGCTGCGCACTAACCTCTGTGTGGGTGTTCAGAAGTGAGATTCAGGCAGCCCATTCAGATGCATTGCTTTAAAAATCAGGGCCCAGCACATGCTGAAAGCCAGTCGTGATGCAAAATAGAGGGGAGGGGGAAGACTTTTATTATTGTACAATTTGGAATTTTTGCATTCATGTACTTGAAAAGACGGTTTGCCAGGTTACAATCCTTATGAAGTCATTATTACCCTGTAAAAGTTATAATTACTTAGTTACAACACCTGGCAGCATAAAAATCAAGGACTTGGCACAACACTACCCACAAGATTCCAGGGAAACACTGCTCTTGATACACCGTATCTTCAAACAAACACATGCCAACACAGACTGTTGTCTGTCTGCCAGAGAGAAACCTCCTTAAGTGCTGCAGATGAGCCCAGAAGAACAACAGGTCATCCCTCAGTCAGCTCAGATTCCTGGGATCAGACCATAACCCTCTTTTCCAACACCCAGTGTCTGGTCTATATGAAAGACATATGCAGGCAGAAAAGAACCATGTGCAAAACCATCAGTTTTAGTCCAAACCTCCTTTAATTCTATTGTTCACTAAACAAATTTGATTTATGAGAGTCCATTTCTCTAAAAGGTGGACAGTACTTCTAAACCAAATCCTTCTACAGATTATATAAGACCAGCACATCAGTTGTCCATCATTCAATGAAATAAAAATAAATCAGAAAGGCTTTTAGGCTTATGTATGACTACATGCTATTCTGCATCCCTAGAAAAGTAACGGCTGACCCAGCATGAGTTCACTACTTTATAAGGTCTCACTTCATCAAAGCAAAATCTGTCAAATTAAAGGCCCAAGAAGTAGAAACAACACGTTTTAAGCAGCAGGTTAAAAGCTGGCTTTGCTGTCAGCCCTGACATTGCATTGCCTCTGAGCAAAACACTATAGAGAAGTGCTTTATCCAAGGCTGCAAATGAAACTGGAAACAGACTGGGAGGAATTCAGTTACTGACTCATTAATTTGGTCATACCCTCTGGATCTGACAGATGGCAAATCTGTCAAAACTTGTTTGGTGTTTTTTTGAAGACAACTGTACAATGAGGGATAAGCAAGTTTGCAAACGAAATTGGACCACATGAATTCCCTGTGCAAAGGCAAAATATGCACAGAGAGTGCCTAAAGTCGGCTGATACGTGCCAGGACATCATCCTGGCATGTGGAAGATGAAAAACGGCACTTCCCATGGCTGGGAAACAGGATGGAGCAGCAGCAACTGGGACTTTTATTTGCGTCCTTGCTTATTTCTTTCTGTATCCATACTTCAGAAGTCCTATTTCCACCAATGTAGACAGACATCTTTTTAAAATCTATTTTGTTAGGCTGTGAGTATTAAAATCTGCCACATTTTTTAAATAGGTCCTCTGTGAAATCTTTATGGACCTCTGTCTAGAAATTTTAACAAATTCCCTGACAAGCATCACACCTGCCACAGTGATAATTTCAAATATAACATTAAACACTCATGAAAATTGCATTAATAGTGATTCTTGACCCCTTCAAAGCAACTGATATGAGTACATGCTAATCTCATGGGAAGGTTAATGCCATCAGTAGGAAGTGTTGAACAGTCGCTGATATTCATTGCAAAGTAATGCCACTGATTTTTAAAAAGCCTCTGTGAGTTCGGTGAGGACTCTTGCTTACAATCTGACACTACCACGTGGCCCTGGATATACCTAGGAGGCACTTCTGATGGTGCTTTAGGTGAAAGAGGAAGAGTGGGAGTTAAACACATGGGGTCTCTTTCTAGAGGCTTTCCAAGGTACTGGGCTGATTTCACTAATGATGGAAAATTTGTGCACCTGCTTCCCTCTACAGCTACAAATTATATGCCTAAATAAGGCAGATTTGATCCCATCCCGTTTTTGCTTGCATCAAAAAGGCAGGCATTCAGAGGCTTCCCTCAGGTGCCTGTACACTGATGCACAGCGCCTGGCAACAAGAAGGAGCAGCTGCACTGCCAGGCATTGTTGCAGGGTCTCCACCATCAGAGTGACAGAGACTTTGTGGGGAGGTGCACGTGGCTGGAACATGGCTCCGGATTGGTACAGGATATTTAGGAAGGACAGGCAGAGAAGAGCAGGGCTTGTGGTGGGTCAACCCTGGCTGGACACCAGGTGCCCGCCAAAGCCATTCTATCACTCCCCTCCTCAGCAGGACAGGGGAGAGAAAATATAACAAAGGGCTCCTGGGTCAAGATAAGGACAGGGAGGGATCACTCAACCAATTGCCGTCATGGGCAAAACAGACTCAACTTGGGGAAAATTAATTTATTGCCAACCAACCAGAGTAGGGTAATGAGAAATAAAATCAAATCTCAAAACACCTTCCCTCCACGCCTCCCTTCTTCCCGGCCACAACTTCACTCCCGGATTCTCTACCTATCCCCCCCAGCGGTGCAGGGGAACAGGGAATGGGGGTTACCGTCAGTTCATCACACATTGTCTCTGCCGCTTCATCCTCTTCAGGAGCAGGACTCCTCACACTCTTCCCCTGCTCCAGCGTGGGGTCCCTCCCACGGGAGACAGTCCTCCACAAAATTCTCCAACATGGGTCTTCCCATGGGCTGCAGTCCTTCACGAACTGCTCCAGCGTGGGCTCCTCTCTCCACGGGGCCACAGGTCCTGCCAGGAGCCTGCTCCAGTGCAGGCTTCCCATGGGGTCACAGCCTCCTTTGGGCACCCATCTGCTCTGGCGTGGGGTCCTCCCTGGGCTGCAGGTGGAGATCTGCTCCACCGTGGACCTCCCTGGGCTGCAGGGGGACAGCCTGCCTCGCCATGGTCTTCCCCACGGACTGCAGGGGAATCTCTGCTCCGGTGCCTGGAGCATCTCCTCCCCCTTCTTCTGCACCAACCTTGGTGTCTGCATAGGTGTTTCTCTCACATCCCACTCCCCTCTCTGCTGCAGGTTTCCCTTCTTAAATATGTTATCACAGAGGTGCTACCACTATCATTGATGGGCTCGGCCTTCGCCGGTGGCGGGTCTGTCTTGGAGCCGGCTGGCATTGGCTCTGTCAGACACGGGGGGAGCTTCTAGCAGATTCTCACAGAAGCCACCCCTGTAATCCCCCTGCTACCAAAACCTTGCCACACAAGCCCAATACCATGCTTTATGTTAAGGAGCTCCTTGACTACACAGTGCCCCAGTATCAAACTGGAGACATGCCTGCTGAGAGCTTCTGGGTCAAGAACAGAGTGAGGAGGAACCTGGGGGATGTTGTGATAGGTGTCTGCTACAGACTGCAGGCTGTGAGGAGGCAGGGGCTGAGGCTTTCTGCAAACTAGAAGTCTCCCACTTGGAGCCCTTGTCCTCACTGGGGATTTCAGCCACCTGGTTGTCTGCTGGAAGAGCAGTGTGGCATCGGGCGGGTAATCCACATCCAGAATCTTAGAGTGCAGTGGTGACATGTTCATGAGCAGTTCCAGTTCTCTTTAATATCTTTATCAATGATCTGGATGTGGGGATCAAGTGCACCCTCAGTAAGTTTGCAGATTTCACCAAGTTGGGAGGGAAGGTTGATCTGCTCAAGGGTAGGAAGGCTCTACAGAGGGATCTGGACAGGCTGGGTCGATGGGCCAAGGGCCAACTGTATGAGGTTCAACAAGGCCAAGTGCCGGGTCCCGCACTTGGGTCACAACAACCCCATGCAGCACTACAGGCTTGGGGAAGAGTGGCTCGAAAGCTGCCCAGTGGAAAAGGACCTGGGGATGTTGGTCAACAGCTGGCTGAATATGAGCCAGCAGTGTGCCCAGGTGGCCAAGAAGGCCAACAGCATCCTGGCCTGTATCAGAAATAGTGTAGCCAGCAGGAGCAGGGTTGTGATCGTCCCCCTGCATTCGCACTGTTGAGGCTGCACATCAAATACTGTGTTCAGTTTCAGGCCCCTTATTGCAGGAAAGACATTGAGGTGCTTGAGCATGTCCAAAGAAGGGCAACAAAGTGAGTGAAGGGTCTGGAGAATAAGTCTTATGAGGAGTGGCTGAGGGAACTGGGGTTGTTCAGCCTGGAGAAAAGGAGGCTGAGGGGAGACGTTATTGCTCTCTACAACTACCTGAAAGGAGGCTGTAGTGAGGTGGGTGCTGGTCTCTTTTATCAAGTAACTAGTGATAGGAGGAGAGGAAATGGCCTCAAGTTGCACCAGGGGAGGTTTAGATTGGATATTAGGAAAAATTTCTTTACTGAAAGGGTTGTCAGGCATTGGAACAGGCTGCCCAGGGAAGTGGTTGAGTCACCATCCCTGGAGGTATTCAAAAAGTGCATAGACAAGGCACTTCAGGACATGGTTTAGTGGGCATGGTTGACGGTTGGACTTGATGATCTTAAAGGTCTTTTCCAACCTAAACGATTCTGTGATTCTATGACATTTTCCTAATACAAATGCAAGAGGGAGGCAGCCATGGCCTTCTGCTTAACACTGGCTTGACCTCCGGCTGAGGAGCAGGGAAGAAGTGGGGGTGAGAGCAGTCACAAAGCGCTGCTCAGGCTGCAGCAGCCATGAGGCGACAGAAGCAGAGGAGAGCCGGGAAGATAAGCAGCAGAGTTAGGACTCTGGGCGAGCAGACTGACTTATTCGGGAAATAGCCTGTGGGAAGCAGCCGTGAAGGGGAAGAGATCCCAGAAGAACTAACTGGTTTTTAAAGAGAACTTACTGAGAGCTCACGCATGAACTATCCCCTTGTGCAGGAGCATAGGAAACTTCAGCTGACAGCCCATTTGGCTAGGCAAGGACCATCCTATGAAATAAAATACAGACAGGGAATATGCAGGAAGCAGAAGCAGGAGCAAAAAGCACTGCTCAGGCACTTATGCGTAAAATCAGGGAGGCTAAAGCCCGGCTGGAACTAAAATTAGTGAGGGACATAAAGGTTAGTAAGGTAAAAAGAGATACCTATAGGAATAATATGGGTCTGCAGGTGGATGGGAGAGACAACACAGTGACAGTAAACACAGAAAAGGCTGAAGTAATCAGCACTTCTTTTTGTACCAGTTGTCACATGTGAATTGTGCTCCCTGGCTTTTGCACATATCAGCACAGGCTAAGAAGAGAAGGGCATTGGAGGAGCAGCAGTGAGAGACCACTGAGACAACTTGTATGCATTCAAACCCATGGAGTCAGGTTGTGGTCACTTGAGAGCATCAATATTGCTGGCCAGTGTCATTGCAAGGTCACTGTCTATCATCTACAGAAAATCATGGCAAGCAGGAGAGGACCCTGGTGACTGCAAGAAGGTTTACGTCACACATATTTTTAAAATAAAGGCAACAAGAAGGATACAGGGAACTGTAGGTCGGCCTGATTGATCCCCCAGGGGAAGATGGTACCTGACTGTGCCCTCTTCCTCCTGCCTGTGCCCAAAGATGCTGGTGTGGGTCACCTAGTGCTGTGGTGGAGCCCAAGCTCACCTGTGCCAGGTGGCACTTGTGCTGAGCTCCCCCACATCTCTCATTCATGCAGGAAGCCTTGGTGCAGGCAGCCTTGAGAGGTGTCTTAATGTGGAGAACCACTCAGTGCAGAGTGCTGAGCTGCTGGAGCAGCCCCTGGCAGGTTACGTGAGGGGCTTATTTCTACTCCTTACAGACACCCAGGGTGCCATGGTCACCAGGCCACCAGGTTGTTCCTTGTTATCCCTGGGACATTTATCTGAGTGAGCACAGGGGTGCCCTGGATAAGAAGACAGCTTCGCCCTGCATCAAGTGGTATTTGTTCAGCACCAAGAGTGCATGTGGCATGAGTGGTGCTAGGACCACACCGGAGGACTGTGCAAGGCAGAGGACCACAACTGGTGCAGTCACATTCATACTGCCTATGGGGAATGGTCCCGGGAGCAACCCATTCCCAACCATTCCCAGGCTTTGTCTCAGGTCCAGTTGCTTTGTTCCAAAACGGAGGCTGGAGTGAACTGAAATTTTGCACTTCAGCCTAATAGGGGTCAGCACTCCAGTTCACTCACTAGCACTATTTTATTTAGCAGAGCAGAAGACCCTCTCTGCTGACTACGTAGGGAGCTGTAGCTCCTGCCTCAGCACTTCTGCTTACATGCTTAAAGCAGATGGCGCAAATACCCACCTTGATGTAGGCGACTGGGCATGGTGCCTGTACTAAAGCATTTACTACAGAAAACAATTAGGTCCCTGAGAGGCATAGCCCCGTGTGTAACACAGACATAAATGTGAGGTATTGGCTTACAGAAAGCAACATATGGTATTGTCAGTAGAGAATAAAGCCATATACATTTTATGTATTAATGTGTTAATATGAAATATATGAGGTAATAAGGATGGTTTAGTATTCAGCCTCCCTCTAAGACATTAGCAATGCAGTTTAGTATACATGTGGCTTCTAGCTCTGACAGTGGTGCATGTAGGTGACACTAAGTGTGCAGTTAACACAGAAATGGTGGGTCTCTACTGTTAATCAATAATACAGGTTCCTAGGGGAACACAGCCAAACAGCTCACACAGAGGTACATAAATGTAAGGGCTTGGGGAGATAACTGAATACATTTAAGGATTGGATCTTGAGTTGTGCAATGAGACTGATACTCTTCACAATGAGGCCATGAGACTGTAAACATATTAAGAAAGTGTGAAAGATTTGGCTACACTGAAATGTGTGTGCTTACTCTCAACACTGAAGAGTACTAAACTTATATTTTATTTGTTGCAATTCTGCAGCTGTATGCTAATTCTTATGATAACTTTAATTTCAGAAGGAAACACCTAATAAAGAAGTGGGAATTTAACTGGTCTATATTTTTTTAACATTAAACAGGTGGAACATCTTTAAGTGAACACGAATTATTCAAGGAACACAATTTGGTGAATGTATTTACTACTGTTATCAAAAATACAGTTCTATGAGCAACCGGGTGGTTATTGCTCAGGACCAATGGCAGATGAGGAAGTGTCATCTTTTTATTCTTACACTCGCTCTCCAAAACTGGTAGTTAGAAAAGTTAGCACTGATAGCACCATGGTAGATAAAATAAGAGTGAGAGAGAAGAAAAGGAGAGAAACAGAAGAGCATAAAAATGGCAGAGGAAGCAAAAAAACTTGAAGTACAGTAGGGGACAGTCAGAATCAAACAAATAAATAGGCTTGTGGGCTTTTGGAAACTTTCAAGTAGTGAAGACGGAGAAAAAGAGAGACACAGGGGAAAAAAAGACATGGTGAGTAAACAGCTGGAAATCTAACTTTTAGACACTGGTTCCAGCTGGGTTGGGTTTGGTCAGGAGAATTAATCAACAAGCAGCAGCTTTTAAGGCAAAAAAAGTCTGAACATCAATGGTATTTGAAGAAAAAGGAGTAAATAAGCAATTGTTTGTGGCACAATCCCTCCCTATGCTCCCTCTTGCTATTGGAATTGACATTGCTTTAAAAGCCCAACTGCATTTGTTTGTGATCTTATGGTGAAGCTGTGTATCAAAGAGCTTCCAGGCTGGCGTTTGTTAAGAGGAACCTCTGCTGAAGCACAGGACAGACCTTTACTAGGTTTCCTTGCAGGAAGACGTGGTCCAGACGGGTGTTTTTCAGATCTGCCTCCAAGCGTCAGCCCCACACCCAAACCCATACGTGATTCTCCAGCAGGATCCATCCCAAGCGTTCTTGTGAGTTGGGCCCTTTGCAAGGCACAACACAGCTGCTCGTTCTCTAGAGTTGTACCCTGATCCTGCCTTTCTGTGAGGCAGGGACGAGAGGAAGGGATGGGGTATCCTACTTGGAACCTTCTTTCTCTAAACACCGCTAACCTTCACCAACTCAGCTAATAGCCTGCCTCAGGAAAAGCATTTGTTAGTGCCCTGCCAGCTTGAGGTTTCAACCCGTGCCTGAAGGCTGCAGTCACTGGAGGACACAGGCTGTCCCAGCGCCGATGTACCCTCTTGCTTGGAGCCAATGCAGAGCACATGGGAGTGGATGAACTATCCCAGCAGCCATCTGTGGGTAAAGATTTACATGCTCTCACATCACCCCTTAATGTGGGTGTGAGGTTCAGAGCCCACTGCAGATGGGCAGCCCACCCAGTCTGTGAAAATGCAGCAAACCCCTCTGTCCTGGGCTTCCTACCTGCCATTTCCAGCCCTCTTCCTGCTGGAAGAGGGCAAGGGACCACCAAATCAGGAAAGGCTTGGTTTTCAGCAACCATTGTTATTCACTACGGACACACAGATGAAGCCAGGGTAGGCTTGTCTCCCATGAAGATGCCTGTGAACTGAGCTCTGACTCCTCTACAGGGATCAGCCTCCTCACGACAAACGCTGCAGCTCACTTCCTCCGAGACAGATGTGCTTTGGTCCCTGCGGACCAGGCTGTCTGCTGCTCTCCACGCAAAAATGACCTCTCTGACAATGCCGTTTCTCCTGTTCCTCCAAGTAGCACATTTTACAGAAACTGGCGTGCTGACAAGTTCTGTCTGAACAGGAAAAATTACTTCAGCATCACAGTGATCTTTCCATTTTCCCCAATAATCTTGCTGTGTATATTACATTGTGCTTTGGGGCCAGCAGAGACTCAAAACAATGTTAGGTTTTTGAGCAAACAGCAATATTAAAAAAACAGATCCTGTCCTGAAAGTTTATAGTTTAGCCAAAACCAGAGACAGGGAAAATGGAGCTGGCATATAAAGTGAACAGAGCTTGCAGTTACGTTAGCTGCATTGTCTTCCTTATTCCCCACCAGTGAAAAAGAGGGGAAAGTAGATAGGCTGTGAGATGGATTATTTCTTACAGGCATGCTGATTCCTCAAATTCATTCATTAAAAGCTAACAGGGAAGAGAGGCAGTGCACTGTAGCACCACATTTACACTGGAACTTCCTGTAGTATTAATGCATCAGTGCCCATCATTTGAAATTTCTGCATCAGTTATTTGGGGGTTATGTGAAAGGACAAAAAAAAATCATTTTTAGTCATCAAATTCTTATAACTGGTTGGGAAATAGGGTTCATCAACAGAGATCAAAGAAAGTATCTGAGACTTAGGGTAAAAGAGGAGAAGAAAGGATCCTCCTGGATGTGTGAGATCCCCAAGGAAAAGAATTACTAATGAAAGAACATAAATCTTTTAAAATAGCACATTGATTTGTTGTAAGTGGGGGGGGACTGCAAATGAGGTATGTTCTTTCCTCACAGATATTACCTTGTCTGTGGCCGTGAAAGCTGCCACTGTCAGCCCCTTCCTGATTCTGCCTAGGATCACCACTCATTAGACCCAGGGCAAAGGTGTTTGTGACTGGTACCCTGGGATGGGACCTGCTTCTATTCCCTACTACATTCAGTGTCCAGCTGGAACTCTTCTGGATGATACTTCTAGGTGCTGACACCTGCGTGGTTACATTGCTATTCTCCAGGAACCTCTGTTCACTCTCCCTTTCTGATGCAACATTAAGAACCAACACCCTGTTCTAGTTGGTTTTTTTTGTAATTGGTTGCCTTGGTGAGTTGGCCTGTTGATTTAAGGTCTCTTTGTTGATGAAAGGCATGAACTTTCCATTCTAGTGAGACTTTGACCAATCCTCTGAGGAAACAAATGAGCTTATGAAAAGGACCAAAGCAGACCTGTTGCTCAGGAGCAATACAAATGCCTGCCAGAGGCGAGACTTTCCGGACTGGGGCATACCCATGTCAGGTTCATTTTCTGAGCAGCTGAGAACCTCTCACAAGTCTCTGCTGAAATCTTTTTCTCAACCATTTTTTTCCCCCAGAAGGTTTTAATGTCTCTTTTTAGAAATTGCAAAATGGACAGCTGTTTTAAAGTCCTCTTTTCTACCCAGCAATCGTCATCTCCTGAGTCCAAAGCAAAGAGATAGCTGGTCTTCTCAGTCCCAGTATTGTAAGAACTGGGTATTTGGTTACTGACTGGTTACTGGTCAAATCAACATTTCTTCCATCATTTACTCTTTGGAAAATTTTACTGACATTTTCAGGAAACAACAAACTGCAGTCTAACAAAGTTATAACCGTGTCTTATTTCCAATGGAAAGCACTGAACAGCTTTAACTGTGGCTGGCATCTGAAGAAGTGAGAGTATGTCTGCACCACATGCTGCAGCTTCAAGCATATATATCTGAACTAGACCAGGGTACACCTAGCCACCCGAGCACAGAGCTCCACTTGGGCTAATCTGTCATTTGGACAGAGGTTTTATTAATGTAGTGCTGAACATCACACTAATGAAGCCATGTTCAACAGGTAGCCCAGGTACAACTGAATCCATGATTATTTAGTAGCATGTCTGCACTGTTGTTTTGCTTATGGCCTTCCATTTTATTGCACTTAGTGTAAGCCACTTGACACACTGCAACTTCATATAGGAAATATAAGCTATCTTTTATTAGTAAGCCATGCCTGAAGATGGTAACAGTTCATCCTCAAATTTTCCTGTGCCAGGAGAATAATTTATTAATTCCTTTTTATTCAGTCATGAAGAATGTTGTGTCCCCAAACTGTCCATATTTGATGAAACAGAATAAAACAGTTGCATAGCAGAATGACTAAATCTGTTGTAAGCAGCTGTCTTACAACAGCAAACTGCCACACCAGATGTGTTCTGCAACATGAATTTATCTTGGGGAATGATCCTTAAAAAAATTCAACCAAGAAGTCACAATGGCTTCAAGGGATTCTACTTACATGTATAAATATTTAAAGGTTCAGATTTCCTCATAGCTGCTACCAAGCAAGAAAAAACTCTAGGCTTTTCGGTGAAGCTTGTAAATGTTCAAAAATACACTTGGATACAATAATGGTCCAAAGAAGATACTGCATTAAAGGAAAGTATTAAGTTATTTCATAAGATAGACGTTCACCAAAGAAAACTAGAAATGAAGGCATTATTCTTATGCTGGGAGAAAAATCATAGCAACAGATCCTTGGGGAAGGGGAAGTTGGACCAGAGCGGGACAGCAAGGCAGGCGCAGGCAGTAACATCATTGCCAAGGGTGCTGTCCCGGAGTACTTGAGCAAGGTTAGCAAAGCAGGCTGAGTGACAGTAACCACGGTCAGCCAAGGGTCCATAGTGTCCGCAGATCCACCAGGCAAGTCTGTGGCAATAAGACAGGTCCCAGTTGAAGTAGGAAAATCAAGTCAGCAAATCAGGGTCAGGATCAGGTCCAGTGAGGCAGTAACCAGGGCAGCCAAGAGTCACTGATGGCCAGACGAGTCCATAATAATGATGCTGATCCAAGGTTATGCCAAGAGGTCAGGTGCAGATTGACAGGGTACATGGACATGGCTACAACATAGCTCAGGCACGAACAAGGGCATAGGTCTGAGCTGAAATGCAGCTCCAGAGTGAAGGACCTGCTTCTCACAGCTCTCTCGCACAACTCACCTAAACACAATTAACCTGAACCAAGGTTCGCAGAGGCACCATGTCAGCACCAACCTTGAGCACAGGCAGACAACCCAGGAGTGGGGAGTGTGCTCAAAGGCCTGACAACAAAAAGAACAAGATGAAAAGAAATAGTAACAGTCATGTTTTATGCCCTACTTGTCACATATTCCCAAATACAGCCAGAAAAAGAACTACTCAAACATCCTTCAGATGGGACTCAAAGTGCCAGGACCGAGAGAGGAGGAAGTGGCAAGTAAAGCGGACACAGTTTTTGTAGTTCAAGTGCACATTCCTTTAGTTGCAGCATGTGGTAGGACCCTTTGGGCTTTCCCTGACTGAAGTCAGCTGATGAAGGTACCAGTTAGGTTCTCTAGGGTGACCTGAATGCGTTTGTGCTGTTATGATCTGGTGTCTGAACCTATCTATTGGTCTAAAATCTATCACTGAAGTTCACCTGACCAGTGGTTTTAAATTTACCACTAATTTTGATATTAAACAAGACTATGTCTCAACGAAAGTCAATCTCTTTTGGAATTGGCTTCACCTGAACTAAATGCTATAGGCCAAATATAAGCCTAATTATCGTCCAGCATCCCAGGCTACTAAAACAAACACAAAAGTGTGTCAGAGGTTTTATCAGCTATTTTCTAGAAACTGTTTCATAAGAGGTTTTGAACATGGAAACTGCTATAGATCCTGTGTGCTTCCATCCATTGCATCTGAGGCTTGGAAGACAGCAACACCAATTTGAAGAAAAGTGGATATGAAGTTTTGACTGTAAGAGGTAACATTCTTTCTGTCTCATAGGGTTGACACTAAAGTACTACTCATCCTCAACCATTTTGCTGCTTGGTTGAATAGAAGAATGTGGTGCTACAGCTGCTATTTTGATATCAACATCTGTCCATGTCTTACAGAGATTTTGACTTTAAAAAGAAAACTAACCTAGTGTATGCCAGCTGCTGGAATTTATAGAATATTAGTGAATGAACAAGCATTAAATGCTGATTTAAAATTGCAATATATGAAGAATGAGAAGTATCAGGTGAAGTAATTAGCTAAGAGAAATGCCATGGAATTCTGAAATGTTATTTACACATAATGAATTCAGAATACAAAGCTCCGATACTTTGAAGTCATGGATGGTTACATAAGCCATGTACAAGTGTGGTGGGTAAACTGAGCATTCTTAGTTACAGAACTCAGAGGTAAATGCCAGAAGAGACAAGTCTGCTTTTCTAGGCTTCCTTGCACAGAGCAGTCAAAGGACTTTTAAAAAGGATGGAATAAAATAATATTTTAGAAAGTTGCCTGATCTCATTTTAAAGTCCCTAGGCAGTGCAGGCAGGCCAGCAAATTTACCTCACATGTGGAAATCCCCGTCTACCAGATTGCAGCTTCCAGCTGGAAACTTCACCTCCAAGCTATTATGTTTTTATCTAAAACACTGAGAAGTTTGTCACTTCTCATTCCCAGATGTAAGCATTTATACAACATTATCAATCACCTTCAAAACTGAAGAGATCACACTTCTTAAATTTTGTATTAGAAGATTTATTTTACAGCTTCTTATTTATTTTTCTGGCTTTAATCATGGGCAATGACACAGCTTTCAATCGATACACATGGATGTATTTCTTCATGTATAGCTGGTTCTCCAGTACTTACATTTCTGGCTCAAGGTGATGTGTAGGAATTAAGACACTGAAAACATGTTAGGAGTCAGTATAGCCAAGAAGTTGTGGATAGGTATGTACCTATAACAAACTTTTAAAAGAATATAATTTAACTGTGAAGTAAAGTAGTAAAAACATAAGGATCACCCAGCCCTAAATAGGTATTCTTGAGCATCTATCCAGCAGTCTGAATGTCCTATTGCAAAAACAGTGTGTTTATGACATCGAATATCACACCATCATGCCCAGTAAGAGGCACCTGACTGTAAATCTTTCTCTTGTGTGCTTCACTTCACCATTTAAAACAGTTATTTTGAATGAAAAGAGTAAAAAAGAATCAACAGAGGTCAGAGGCAACGTTTTTGATATCAGGAATCAGCACTAGGATTTGAGGCCTTGAACTTCTACCATCAAAACTGAAGCCTTCAAAACTAGCTGTGCTGGCTGGTTGTTAGCAAGGCAGCTCGGTATGGAGCTCCAACTGCTTCCAGGAGCTAGGAGTGAGACAGCTCAAAATAGTGCCCAAAGGCAGGCAGACAACAGACTTAGGACCTATTTCTCAGTTTGGCTTGTCTTTGGGGGTAATATACCTATAATCTATAACCTTTGCCTTAAAGAAGACCTCTTCCACACAGTATTGTTTTCCTCCATGTCATTCAGTACAGCTGCTGTGGCTGGTAGGCTGGGAGCAAGGGACTCTGAGTGCTTGTGCGAAATGGAGCGTTCCTGTGCAGTTGCTAAAATTATCATGAGGACTGAAAGAACGGAAATAGCAATTAACAGCTTATAGTTCCCCAAATGCCGATCAGAATTCTGTGTGACGCAGAAGAGACACTCCTGAAGCCCAGTGCATCTCCCCTGCTGGACATCAAAACCCTGTTATAAACTGAAGAGTTATGAGCGCTTCTTAAAGAAAAGGCAGCAACAGCCCTTAGAACTTAAATCTATTGCTGATACCAGTCTTCCCATCTTCACTCCTCTTCCTCTGCCCTCCTTAATAAATGGTTTAAAACATTTAGTGTTTGAACATACAAAGCATTACATTTACACCAAAGTCACTAGGATTATCCTTCTGTCTAGCCAGCACTTCAGCAGACTCCCTGGTAACAAGCATTCAGACACCAGAAAACTCTACTCACAGAATACAAACAAAAGCACCTTCACGGTACATAAACTCTCTTCCTAACCTCCTACAGGAGGCTTTACAGTGTGCTTGGAAGGCAGAGAGATCTGGCTTTTGCAGACATACTGAGGAATCTATTTCAAGTCATAGGACTCTCGTAGGATGACCTACAATCTCTTTTATAGCAGATAATTTCTAACTCACTACTTTCAAGGGTGGTTTATCAAATATCTCAAACAAGGTGATTTCACACAGGAACACCCTCTGTCTCGTTTGCATTCTCTCCAGCTATTCAGAGCTAGCACTTTGCTGAACTTACAGTTCACATGCTTCTTAACCTTGCTCAGCTTCTTCTAGGCAGCTACTAGTGACAATTAGTCCTTGTCAGCCTCAGGCATAGACCCAACACCTACCATGCATCCAGATGCTTCCTTGTGCTTTTGCAGACATTTCCACCTTCTGCATAGGGCTGACAGACACAAACACTGCTCACATCACATAGCTGCAAAAATGCCTTAGGAAGAAGAACAGGCTCTCAAGTAACATGTCTGCAGTTTGTAAAGAGTGACCTACACAAAGAGAAATATCAGGTACCAAAGAAAAGCCATGTTTCTTCTCCCATTTTCAATGTAATTTTTTTCTTCAAGGGAGAAAATACCAGTAAGAAAACTTTGCAAAGATTGCATGCTCTTAAGTATGGCACACAAGGTATGGTTTTAATGGAATTGCCCATTTCACCCCACAATAGTACACTGCTTTCTAATTGCCCCATCTTCTGAACATTGGGAGCCCAGAAAAATAAAGGCAATAAGGTGCAAGTGCCTTATGTCCCAGCCTCCTGGGAAATCAGGAAGACTGCTGGTGAGAGGAAGGGATCCCATGAAGGTCTTACAGGAGCCAGTGGTTGATCCCTTATAGGCAAATGTCCCATGGAGGCATTTGGGGTGACACATGCAGTACACCAGCCAGGTATCTTCATCCCAGGGCCTCAGGGCCTGGCTCTCCCGCTGGATGCACCTGCATGATTCTCCTTTGCAGTACATCTTCCAAGACCCAATACTACCTGGTCTTTTGCCATTTGCTGTATTACCATGAGCATTTCTGTGGAAGGAACCCTATGAAAGCAAAGGCTGGGTTTGATATGGGGTTGGAAATGTCTGTGCAAAGATGGGTAAATGTTCTGATGAATGGTAACATAAGTACTATCCTCAGTACAGCCTAGCATACATGCTCCTTAAAGGAACTACTATCACTCCATCCAGGTGTGCACAGACATCTGGGTAAGAATAACAGACTTTTCTTCCTCAAGGGACATCTTTCTCTATAACCATGTGGAGGGCCACAGAGAAAGCCCCCCACCTCTCCAATACATGCAGTAGTCAGGCTTTTCCATCCCTGTGAGCATAGCCATCATTGTGCACTGCTGGAGGGATGGCCAAGCTGGAGACCAAAACTGGAACCCCTTCCAGATTTTCTGGAGTGTGGGAGGTAAGAGGGAGAGGGCCATGGGCCTCTGAGCCTGGTAGTTCATTGAGATGAGCAGCCAGCAGGATCATTAAAGCCGTTGGTAAGAGGGGGTTGTAATCTGACCAGCCACAGGCAAACTCATGCTCCTCTGCAAGGTGTGCAAATGTGCCTGAAGTCCATGAAGCCATTTGGAGAAACTACTCTGCAGTTTCAAAGAAGAGAAGTAGTCCAAGCTGATCGTTAGGCATAGGGATGCAGTGGAAATACCTGTTCTGCAAGGACACAGGTGCTGAAGGCCAGGACCACGCTACTTACGTGTCTTCAGCTTTTGCAATTTTAATGTTGTACTGTCAGCTGCTACAGATTTACTCCATGCTCAATCTGTGCAGACCCTAGTGGTTGATAGCCCTCTATCAGCTAACCAGTACCTGCATGAGCTCTGCTACAGTACCACATGAGATCCTCAGCCTGACCTTTGGCTTGTCTGTGCAACAGAAGCTCAGAGAAAGGGGCATCAGCTTTTTATTTCCCCAACGAACTAAAGACCAGAGTAGTCACAAGTTACAGTTACCTTGGAGCTGACTCACCAAAATCCCATAGAGCCAGCAGCTTCTTTGGCACCAGCACAAGGAATGCCTCTTGGGAAGGAAAAAAATGGGGCAAAAGGGAACACCTAGTAGCAGCTCATATTTTAGTACATTGCTGTTAAAGATACCAAAAAGGGGCCCAGGAAACATTCTTGGGAGCTTGATATTTATTTTATTTTATTTTATTTTATTATGAGAAGAGGCAGATATCCAGGATGAGTCTCTCTTTGAAGCAATCTGCTGTAGCATTTTAAATGCAGCATGGGATCACGAGCTACAGCCTGGCTAGCAGGTAGCAATTGGAAAGAGCACGCTTTTAACTTGGCAGACATAGAGGCCCGTCAAACTGAAAAAAGTTATAACATCACTTGAGAAACTCAGAACTGAAATGATATGAAAAACAGTAATAATGTTTTTCAGTCACAGAGGTACTGCATGGTGCCCAGTACAGGCATGGCTTCTGACTGTCTACCCTCAAAAGAAATTGGAACCAAATCAATGCATTTTAAGATGCATTCATACCCTCTTGTCCTGTCACATTTACGTAGGTTGAAATTTCACAACAGTGATGCCCCCAATGAAATGAATAAGAACTTTTCGGGTAACCATTTGCTAAAAAGCAGCACAGACCTCCCCACAGCTGATAACTCAGCCTGTTTCCCAAGTTGGAAAGGGCCATTCCCAGCATCTGCTTCCATGCCTCCGACATGAACAGAATTGGCAGGGAGTGGGAAAGAAAGAACACAGAGGACCCTTTGGGACAATGAGTCACAGG
This sequence comes from Haliaeetus leucocephalus, assembly GCF_000737465.1. Taxonomy (NCBI): domain Eukaryota; kingdom Metazoa; phylum Chordata; class Aves; order Accipitriformes; family Accipitridae; genus Haliaeetus; species Haliaeetus leucocephalus. The sequence continues at coordinate 4,622,274 of NW_010973187.1, forward strand.
GACTCCTTATCAGCCCCACTAAGAAATATATTCTAGCTTTGCAGTAATATGGCTCTGGGAATAAGATGCTTTTCTAAATAAAATATCCATAGCTATTTGTGGATAAATGTTAATGAAAATCTTGCAGAAATGACTGAGTATCTTTAGGTTTCAGTTTCTGGTCACGTAAACTATTTCAGCCTTACTAGTTGCTTCTCAAAATCTGACAGTTTCAAAAGAAATTGGTATTTAAGTGAATTGCTAATGTGGAAAACAGCCTGTGATGCAAAGGAATTAAACATTTCATGAAAGAAAATGTGGAAATCAAAATAAATGGTGGGAGTTGATGTACAGTCAAATATTCTTTGCCAGAAATGAGAAATTTTCCTCCCTGCATAGCAGTGTGAGCAGCCGCCAGGCAAGAGTCACCGCAAACAGGATTCTGAGGAGTCCTTCCTTGCAGCCCTGTGACTGTGCTAACATAACCCACGGGGGATCATCCTGGTGACTAACCATCCCATGCGGAAGGGCGGTCTGCCTCCTGTTGGCAGGAGTAAACCCCGTTTGCAGCTTTCCAGAAGGAGCAAGAATTCACATGCTAGGGTCAGAATCATCCCCAGGGCATTTCAGGGGCCTGTGCTTATTGCAGTTCTGGGGACCGCCATCAAGACATGGATGGCCTCAAGATCAGGAAGATGCAAAAGGAGAATAGCTGGGACAGGGGTTTGCACATCCCAGCACTGAACAGCCAATGCTGCAGTTTGTCTTCTGTACTCAGAAGGGCAGTAAAGCAGGACACAGGGCACCGTTCTGCCTCTGTGCAAAACCTTGCTGAGCTCACATCTCAAGCACCATTTGCTGCCCCACTCCCCACATCTCAGGAAGGAAATAGCAGAGATAGCGAAGGAACACAGAAGGGCAACTAGAATGATGAAAGGCAGAGATCAGCTGCCTTGCAAGGAGAACTAAAAATGCTGAGGAGGCATACAAGCAAAGCTTACAAAATCGTGAGGGCAGAGGAAAAGTTAAATGCACAACTTATCCACCAAATCGTTCAAATACCAGAACTATAGCTCACTCACTGAAAATAGCAGGGGATCAGTTTAAAACATATAAACTGCTTATTTTCATGGGTCGTAGCGAACTTGTGGAATCTGTTGCCATAGGAAGGTTTGAGCAGGTATTGTACCAGTTCATGGACAACAGGTCCATAAACAGAGACTGAAGGAACAGACCAGGACTTTCCCCTCTAACGTCCCTCACACAATGAAAGTGGATATTAGAAGAGTACAAGTGGAACGGATAGCAGAAAGCAGCTAGATTTGTGTGTTCTCCCTAAACAGCATTTCCGATTGCCACCATCAGAGACTGGTCTGACTCCACAGGGCATTTCTTGCATTCTTGGAAACCCAGAGATGTCTATGAGATTTCCATCAGGCTTCAGTTGATTCCTACACAGCATCCAATAAACATGTAAAGCCTTTGCTGGTGCAGACCTTGAGGAAGGAACCAAGATGTTCATAACTCATGGAAGAGGAATAAGCTCCTAAGAGCCAACTTCAGAGACTATGACGAAAATCACCAAAATGACTGGGGCACAAGCTCAGCAAAGAGCAGGATTAGGGGGATAATTATGTATTTGACTCGTGCAGGGTGCTGGAGGCTGGGGAGGGCACTAAAATATGAGTCTCAAAGTAGTCACACTTAGAAACAGGATAAAGCATGCTGCTTAGTGATATAGTCAGAAAATTGGGCCCAATTTCAATTTTCTCTTAATTGGTTCAAATAAATATAACAAAATAAATACATAAATTAATAAAAGAGAGATATAGCTTTTCCCTGTGCACTTTGGCTCTTCCTGTAGTCTTAGGTCTTCCCAGGTATAATGCCAACACTACTGCAATGCTTACAACACTGATCTTCCTTACCAACCAGGGGCCAGTGATGTATACAGTATGACAACAGCACTTGCATTCAGAGTTGTTTTACAAAACACTACTTTTTGTTTTTATAGTACCCAAGAAAATACTGTATTAGGGCAGATAGTGAGTCCTGGAACAGTTGCCTGTGGCTATCTGAAACTCAACAGTTTCCGAAATTATTACATCAAGAAAGTTAATCTGTAAAACAAGCAAAACAGACTAAGCTGACATCCAGGGTTGCCTACTCTGCTCAAGACAAATCAGTGATGAAAGATATGTTAATCCCACTGTGAAATATATTGCAGAAGCATCACCCCATATATACTATCTGGCATTGCCCCCTCCCCACCTCAGTTTGCTGCATCAGTTTCTCTTTGACCTCTTTTGTTTAAGTATAAACAAGTGGCTGACATGATCTTTCAACCAAGTCTACTCCTTTGGGGCTTTCAGCAAATACTTAATTTAAACACAAGGTGAACCTTACATTCTTAGTCCTATGCCATGCAATTGTTCTTCCACGAGTCCTTTCATCATCCAGCAGGGTTTGTTTTGGTTTTATTTTTTGTTATTTTTAAATTCTTGCTCTTACTCCTAGTTTTAGTAGTTGTTTCTCTTTTTCAGCCTTGGTAGCCACAGGTCCCAGGCCTGTCAACCCCAAATAACTAGGCTGTCTGTACCACTACAGAAACTATTTCACCTTTTCCTTTCCATCTGATCCTGTCATGATGCTTTTTCATAGCCCTCTCCCAGCTACACTTCTCCCCAGCTGAACCACAGGCTACAGCCAGAAGCTACTTTTAGTATCCCAAGTCTGGTGCTCATTTGCCTCAGCAGTGATTAGCTTAGCCTAATGCAACCATATCTGCAAGTTTATAAGGACAGCTCATGCTCTGATGCATCTCCTTTGCGCCCAGAGACTTGCCTGGCTTTTTAACTGAATTTAGAGTCACAGAAATATGTTTATAAACATTGAAATATGTTATAAATATATTTTATATTGAACTGAATTTGTATTTCACTCTCTGGTAATGTTTATCAAAGACTAACTCTTATAAATATCATAAAACACGCATGACATAAAAGCTAATAAAAATAGAGACAAAGGAAAGTTAATCTCAAATAATATGTAAAGAAACAGAACCCAGACTCTTAATCCAATCTTATTATTTATTTCAAACTGCCCAGGAAATCCACCCAAATTACCTATATTATTAGTTACTACTAAACAAGGTGTTTTCTATTGTTGCTATGGTGGCCACATCTGCAAACCCAGCTTTGGAGTGAATGTTAATAATCAGTCCTGAAAGAAAGTATGCTTAGTCACTATCAGAGCTACTTGGAACAATGGAGATTAAACATGGCATCTACTAAAAAAAAAGTATGATTTTCCTTTAAACTCAGTGCCAGAAGGAAAGGTTAATTCTACAGTTGACTTGTCTGAACAGAATATTAGGAAAAATTCATAGTACCTGAACCAAGAGGTGGACCCCAGTCCTGACAGAGCAATCCTTGGTGTGATAAACAGTCCAGTTCTCAAAGATATGGAGCCCCGTGTGCTTTCCAAATATGTTTTGTTTGCTAGTATGAGACCAACCCAGTAAGTGCTTCATCTTCCACAAGGTTTCTTGTTACCAATCATTTTATATGTACACAATACTATGGTATTTGTCAGATGTTAGGAACTGGCTTTGAGAAAGCCTCAAGGCTTTATTTTAATCACATGGCATTTAAGAATGACAGACATGAACTAAGAATTTAAAGCTGCAGAAATGGCCATGCACAAAAGCAAACCAGTTTTTAAAAGGTAGCTTGCTAGTGAAAGAGTGATCAGCTTTTCAGAAGTTTAAGTTAAAATGGCAAACCAAAGAAACCTGAAAAACAGAATTGTTCATTGCCTACTGTTTTAATGCATAGTCATAGCCTGAGCTAGTTTAAATGCACAGGAATTATGCATGCAGCATAGGTCTTTTCCATCTCACTCCAGAACAGATTAGTACATGGAAAAAAATAATTTTCTAATCAAGACTGCAAGATTATTCAAAACCAGGTTTCACGCTTCTGGTATACCAACTGATGTGGGTAACATTTAGCATAAGATAGCACTTAGATTTTCACCTGCTGTTTTTTAATAGATTTTCTTCTGCCACTGACAGGTGTTTTAGATTACTTTAATTTTAAGCCTCAAAAAAATGCTATTAAGAAATAAGTCTGACAGCAGGAGTAGCAAAGAAAAGGTATGACAAAGTTACGCTATGCATTAATAGAGATAGGTTTAAAGCTAGATCTATGCTACGTATTAAGGTCTAAGGTCTATGCTACACATTAATGGAGATAGGTCTAAGGTCACACCTTATTTCTGTGCATTCATGCCTCTCAATGCAACGGTTTAGAAACACTGAAAGTAGCTGTATTGGGTTTGTGTGGTGGGGTTTTGGTAGCAGTAGAGGGGCTTCACAGGGCTGGCTCCTGTGAGAAGCTGCTGGA
>NW_010973187.1:4628420-4628622 GCF_000737465.1 Haliaeetus leucocephalus
CAGGATGTTTCCTTTTTATCAGTCTTTAGTTCCTTCTTCAAAGGTATAGCTGCTGGCAAAGCCTGCATTGTTTATCCAAAGTAAACAGGTCTACATAGTGAAACTATTGGGTAATGGTCCTCCTTAAAGGACAATGCATCATGTTTAACCCTAAATTGAGCAGTATCACCACAGTTAGGCTGTAACTCAAACATATGACTAC
>NW_010973187.1:4629643-4629848 GCF_000737465.1 Haliaeetus leucocephalus
TTCAGGCCATCCTGAAAAAGTATCCACAATCACCAGTAGATATTTATATCCCTTACAACTAGGTAGCTCAGAAAAATCAATTTGCCAGTAATCTCCAGGTGTAGAACCTTTTCTTACCTCTCCTGGGGGGGCCTTTTCTGAATTTTAGGATTATTCTTTAAACAAACTTCACATTTCTGTACAACCCTTTTAGCTATTAACAACA
>NW_010973187.1:4630028-4630381 GCF_000737465.1 Haliaeetus leucocephalus
TATTTTCCTTTTCAGTGTATACAGGTACTTCAGTTTTCACAACTCTTTCTGGGATTAATGCTGCCACATTTATTGATAAAGCTGCCCTCTTTGCAGCCTCATTGGACTTTTTATTTCCTTTAATCACATCAGTACATGGAGACTGATGGGCTTTGCAATGTATAACTGCTATTTCTTCAGGCTTGTTAACTGCATCAAGCAGTTCCATAATTTCTTTGTCATATTTTATGGGATTCCCTTGTGAGCATAACAATCCTCTTTCCTTCCAAACTGCACCACAAGCATGTATCACACCAAAGGCATATTTTGAATCAGTATATACATTAGCTCCTTTTCCTTCTGATAATTCCAAA
>NW_010973187.1:4631556-4652493 GCF_000737465.1 Haliaeetus leucocephalus
TCCCATTGTAGGACTCTCCCACTCAAAGGCAAACAGTTTTTGACTCTGTTCTTCCAGAGGAATAAAGAAAAAGGCATCTTTTAGGTCCAGAACTATAGAATAAACATTAAAATCAACTATTGCATTCAGCAGAGAGTACAGGTTTGGTACCACTGGAATGACATCAGTCACTATTTGATTAATAGCCCTTAGATCTTGTACTAGACAATACTCCTGAGAACACGGCTTTTTAACAGGTAGAATAGGGGTATTATATTCAGATTGGCATTCTTGAGACAGTCCATGCCTCAAAAAGTTATTTATTATAGTTTCCAGTCCCATGTGAGCTTCTAATTTCATGGGATACTCTTTATTTTTACCAGCTTTGCTCCGTTTTAATTCCACTTTCACTGGTTCAGCTGATTTAGCTCTTCCAGGCCTCTCTGTTGCCCACACAAAGGGGACCACTGCATCCATAATTTCAGAGGGGATTTCAACTTGTTCATTCTTCATGTCCTTGATTCCCAATGATTCTTGTAACATATAAACTTGCGCTCCCCAGGCATTACTCTGAGGAATATGCACTTGAATTTTGGTTTTTTTCAAAAGTTATCTGTGCTCCCAATTTATTTAGTAAGTCCTGTCCCGTTAGAGGTAATGGACATTCTGGCATATACAAAAATTCATGCATCATTTTTTTATTTCCAATTTCACACATCATAGGTTGGAGAAAGGGCCTAACCTCTTGCTTTCCCGTGGCACCAATCACTGACATAGAGAACTTACTCATAGGTCCCTTACAGCTATTTAACACAGAACAAGTTTCCTCTGTATCTATCAAAAATTTAACAATTTCATTCCCCAGCGTGACTGGAACCAGGCGCTCAGCTGGGGAATTAAACTTCTCAGGCCCCAGTCCCCATTATTCAGAATCCCATGTACTGATCATTAGTAAATCAGCCTCAGGGCTGAATGGGGAGACCAAGTCGATCTTTTCTTTGGACATTAATTTTTCCAATGTCCCCTTTCTTTACAAATGGCACACTGGTCGAACCCTAAGGGGGTTCTATTCTCAATGTTTCCCCCTCCTCTCTGTTCCTTTCCACGCCCCTGTCCTCTTGGGAAACCTCTTCCCCTGAAGGATGTTTGCACTTGAGTAAATGCTGCTGCTAAAATAGCAGCCTTTTGCTTCTGATCTTTTAGTTTCTCCCTTTGTTTTTCTTTTTTTTTCTAACTCTTCTGTTATTATACACCTTATAAGCAATCCCAATCAAGATACTGTGATTCCTGACATACCATCTACCTTTTGCAGCATCATTAACATGTTTGAATCAGATACTGACAATTTGCATTTTTTCTTGTTTCATAATCATTTCTTAAAGCAAAGAAAATATCCACATATGGGATTTCATCCCACTTACCTTACCTTGCCTTCTACAAAACAACATTAGCTGTAAAATGGTATTATAATTCAAAGTTCCCATTTCTGGCCATTTTTCTTCATCATCTAATTTATACACCAGCCACCATTAAGTACAGTACTCTTAATTTCTTCCTTGTTAGGGGATCCCCACCCAACTTGTTCCAATGTTTTAAGATGCATCCTAACGGAGAGCAAAGGGGAGGCTCTGCAGACTGTCCTGCCCCTTGTCCTGCTCCCATACTGTTACGCCAAAAGAACATTCTTAGCCACACTTTCATGCACTCCAGTCGTCACTGCCAAGCATGCATGAACTTTATAAAAAACTCTATATACTTTTACCATATACAGTACCCCCCCTTGCAATGTCTCTAATATTGCATCTTTGTGTCACTTACCTGCTCTGGATGCGCAGAGTACTCGCAGAGTCCCCGAAGCAAAAGGTCAGTGCATGCTGGAGTCCAAAGAGCAGCTTCTTCCCGTTGGTAGCCAGCAAGTCAATCCGGGCAAGGCTTCACGGCTGCCCCACCTATTGTCCAAAAAGCAGATTTGTTACCCCGCGTGCAACGTCTCTCCTGAGTGTGTGATTATTGGCTCATTGGACACCAGGTAACGAATCCGCTTTTCAGAAAACAATACTAGAATGGGATGCTAAAAACATCCTGTCTACAGTAAATGGGTGACTATATGAATATTGAATGTCTAATTGGATTGTTCAAGATAACCTGTACATCAGCAAAAGTTATTGTGTGTGAGTAATCTAAGTCTGAGGAATAACAACTGCCACAATCCAAGCTCTAACAGTATGATTCATTTAGCAGATTTACAATCTGTTGAGAACACCTGAACTTAACAGCAATAACCAAAAATCAATGTGACTATTAATAATTTGAATTTGACTGACAAGAATAGGATTTACATAGCATCCAAGAGACTATTAGTTAAATCATGCAATCAAAAAGTTACCTGAAAGAAATACTGTATTTCAGAATATGTTGTGTTAATGCATCATAAACACCTTGCTGTTCCCTGTCCAACATGTCCCATGCAAAAGTACAGGCTTCACTATCTGAGATCTTGTATGGAACGCAAATAAAAATCCATCAGAGTATATGCTTTGAATATCCCTAAACCAGACCTTAAATTGATAGCAAAACACCTCAAACGGAAAAGTGTAGCTTTCCTTTTAATATTTAACTCATCATTCTAAACATGACATATGTAATGTGTCCACAAGTATTGGCATCTTTCACAACAGAAGAATTTATTTCCATTCACTTAATCAAAAGTCACACCTGAACACAGATTCACCAAAAACGTTTCAAGTGACAATAGTCAGAAAGCTTGGACTTCCAAGGAGACAGAAAAAGTCCTGAACAAATGCAAATAGAGGCCAGTGAAACAGATATCCAAATTTAGGAATCTTGTAATTATATCTACTTGGAAGTGGTTGCTTTTACAATGGTCAGCATTCAACCACAATTCAAACAGAAAGGCTGTAAAAATATTTAGAGTGCTGGCAGCTCCAGATTCAACAGATACAGAAATTCAATGTCTGTTTGAGGTATATGGTTCCACTTCGAACTGTGATTGTTGATGCAGATAAGATTATTGCAAGCCAAATGACATCTTACAAAAATTATGTCCAAGTCAGTTCAGAAACATCTCAGTTCACTCACTCAAGCTGAACAATATCTTCTATGCAAATAGTGCAACTGGTAATGATGAAGGTGCGTTCATCAGCTCATTGGTAAGGCAGTATACTTTCTGTGCTCTGCATCACATTAAAATCTGCCTTTTAACCCTAAATAGGGTTAAAATAGTTGTCCTAATAGGACAAATAAGGCTTGGTTGGTAGGTAATTTCACAACTAGCAAAGGACAAATTCATTTAAGGAACCACAGATTAAAAATTATCACCTGGATTTCTCTTAGCTTTGTGTTGGTACAAATTGTGTAGATGTGTACCAGGATTTGACCTGTCTACTTCTGATGCTTCTGCTGCAAACCGAGAGCTTCCTTCCACTAATGGGACAGCAGGGAGGAAGCTGAAAATATACCCTGCAATGCCCAGTACACACAGGCTGCAGAATTAGTGTTATTTTAAGCCTCCCAACACCAAAACATCCCACATGCAACTTGAAAGCATGTCTGGGTGGCAGTCCCCAGCTGTCTGTGTTCAATAGGGTTCGACCCATTCTGCAGTACAATTCATATGTCAATTCTTGTAACACGTGACGTTCCAACAGCTCAGAAGGACTTTTGCTTTCAGTTTTCTTTTTTCTTTTTTAAACAAATTATGGAAAATACGGAACTACTTTCCAAAACAGAAAACCTCTTACTCTTCCTCAGAAAAAGTAATTATAGTTGATCTGAAAATACTATAAATCAAAACATTAGAAGAATCTTTTTGTATTCTTACGTTTTCTTCGCTGTCCTGGTGAAGTCAGCTTAAGGAACAAAACCACTTGCCTATCAGACAGTTGACTCTTCTATCCATGACAAATCTGTTATTTCATTACAGATTAGTTTGGCAAGTAAAGGAATCCTGCTTTGACATACATGGCCCTGAACACTACCATCAGACAGGCACATCTCAGAAACACTTTTAACACGCCATCCCCTCAGTAACTTGCAAAATAGATTCTTCTTCTTCTTCTCACTGAGTTGGTTCCAGGATTGTGTAATCCTGGTCAACTTTGGGCTACTTTCAAAGGCTAGGAGGGACTCAATGACTCTCAAGAGGAGAAAAAGAGATAGCATTCAAAGGCTAAGGCTTAAATTCCCATTCTTTCTCTCCCTAGGTAAGCAATATTTTATCATGGCAACCTAAAATGCAAGGTGCAGTGCTTCTTCAGCAGCAAGAAAGACAACGGGCTCTGAAAACAGGTTGCCTCCTTTAGTGTCATAAGCACAGTCCTTGCAACGCATAAACCATCCAAGTGGTCTGTGAGACCACTTTTATAATGAGCTGAAATATGATGAAAGTCAATCTTCATCCCATGCACATCTCCAGCACCAGGTGCTGCATCACTTGACAGCTGGTACCCCACTCATTAGTGTGATCTGCTATTGTCCTAATGAGTCCACTGGCTTGTCAAGAGCCCTGGATCCTGTTATCTCAAGGATTAAATGATTGTGTGCTTTCTAAAACTGCTCTCACAAGAATACAAGAAAGTAGAAAAATATGGCTCAAGATGATGAATTCACAGTGAAAATGTTTGAGCAATACATCTAATTACCTAGACATTCTCAATTTGCTCCTACAAGGAGATAAAACCATAGTCAACACTTCCAAGAAACTAAATCTTTTCCAAGTTTTTTTCTTCTTTCAGCTGATTTCAACTGCCAAAACATCGTGGTTTCCCAAAGCTGGATAGTACTAGCACACTGTCAGCTAAAGTACCCAATACAATGCCAGTTTTTTTGATCAAGCTCAAGAATAGTTCAGCTGACTAACGTCAAGATTTTCACCAGCTTTCAGCCCACAATGTTACTTCAGCAAAACATGATTTTGCATCACACCAAAAGCAATTGCTGCTGCCTTTTGGCAGCAGTGTGATTTTAACATGAGCAAAGTCAGTAACAACCTGTACCCTACTTTCACAAGGAGTAAGTGGAACTTCCCAAACTGAACTTGCCATTATGCTTCAACTATGTCATGTAAAATTTTAATATACTTGTATTTATAAAGATTATGGTAAATATTAATGTTATGCTATTGCAAAAGTACTAGTTAGCATTTGTAAGTCTTCACTATAGTAAAATATTGCTTTACAAAGCAATTCAGAGTCTAGGAAGAATAACTAATATAAAATAAAGTAGGTTAGAAGAATTCCCTCTCATTTTGATTTAATGGCATACAAAGCTTAGGCTCTCACTACAATTAATTGGCTAGTATCCTTTAAAGTATACACTTGTTTTGAAAAGACAAGATAAATAGAAAATAAATACACGTGCTGATGGGTAATTTAAACAGCCTCATCATGAAAATGTACAGGTTTTTGCAGCTCTCCTCATCGTCTTTGTCTGACTCCAATAAAGCAAAGATGTAACTGTTTTCCCCAGCAGTGAGATTACAAACAAGTACTCTAAAATCTGTTTATATAAGAGAGACATAAAAAGAAAAAAGGAATAGTTCTTAAGGGAAAGCTTTCCAATCATTTTTCCAATTAAAATCCTAGCCCTGGAACAGTTCTGAACTTAGATAATGAGAACACTAAGGCAAGCTGTTAATTACTTTTTATTTCTGTGAAAATTGCAAGATATTTTGAGCATAATTGGTACAGTTCCTCTACAGTATTACTTTAAAGGCACTAGGAGGAGCTCTAATTGTTCCCCAAAAGGGACTAATTACCACCTAATAGCTGTTAAAGTAGGCCCAGTTTACTGGGTTTGTTAATGTAGATTTTACGTAAAAAGTATGAAATACATCCATACCACAGAAATGTAAGTTTATTACTAGAGATAAAAAAGACCTCCTACAGAACAAATTTTATCAATGTTTCTTGTTACTGCGGTCTCTCTCTCTCTGTACATACTTTTTGTATTTACCTCCCTATATATCTGTTCACACTGTTCATCCTATGCACACACATTATGTGTTCCCATCAGAAGTACAATGGTGATGGCTACAGGTGACTTGGCCTCCTAGGCTAATAACATACGCCTAAGTGGATATATAATGATGTACGTATATTATATACAAACTTTTTTGGTTTGGAAGACCACTATGCTGACCGGATGTAAAAGAAAACACTTTGTAGAAACCTGGTTTAAAACAGACTTTCTTTACACATGGCTTTTAATAATGTATTAAACTCATTGGATGTACATATTTAAGCTGTATGTGGTTAGGTACCAAAAACTGCATTACAGTTACCTTAGGTTACATTTGTATGGCCACAAACATCTCCCCTGGGGAGCAGTGTCCTTCTTGCAGCCCAAACAGCACAATACAGACCACATCTACTGTATCACATCCACACTGCACTTGCAGTGCTCAGCATCCATTCTATGATCTTAGGTGTCGCCTTCTCACCTGCACACTTCCTTAGTACAACACACACGCTGTGTGCACCATTTCCCTGCTCATATCACAGAAACAGATGCCTTAAGGATGGCTCCTGCCTTTGCGTAGCACTCTTTGCAATGACAGCTGCACACACTGGTCTTGCTACCTCTACATCCACTGCATTTGCTCCTTATACTCCTGCCAGAGAGCCTCTGACATCTTCTCTCCCCAAATTGTGTGCCTGGCTTTTTCCTGCAGATGGGATCACAAGAATTGCTACACAGATCCTAGGTTTTACTCCAGGTTAAGGACTTGAGCTGCCCATTCAGGTACATGGTACTGCTGTGGCAGACCAGCTCACCCAAGCCATCACCATTCTATTTCTGATGGGAATTACTAATGTATACATACAAGATGAACAACAATGGGACCACAACTTTCTGGATATCAAGGAGCCTAACATCTGCTATTGAGCACTAACACACCATCTCCCAGGATGCTATACTGCTGGACATTGCCTTCTGGAGCTCTGCCATCACTGACTCATAAAGGAGAGTAGGGAAACCCATGCATGTCTGCAACGAACATGTTTGTGGGGGAAGATTGAGTCATTCACGCGTTGGCTTCCCAAATATATATAACATAAGGTCAGGCAGGCCCTACCAGCCAGGGGCTCCTCAGCTGTATTGGGGCCATTAACAAGAACTATATCCCATTTGTTATCTCCCATGAGGTTCCTACTAAGAAATCGGTTGCAAAGGCTACCTCCTGATCACCCTTTGAAGACCATTGAGAAAGATGAATATAGCAGCTGCACTTATGACACCAAGGTTTTTAAGAATTCCTCTCTTTACCACAAAGGTGAAGCCAAGATCCTCTTCCCAGACACAGACACCAGCCTACCCAAGGTTCAAATACCAGTCTAAGGCTTGGCAGATACTGTGCATCTTATTCTAAGGTAATCACACAAGCACTCACTGATGCACTTCCACTAGCCTTGACCACCTGCAAGACCTTGACCAGTGTGTGCATTTGTCAACTGACCAGAGGATGGCAAACCTTAAGGGACTGGGTGAATGCCAACAGCCCCAATCCCAGGTGTGGCTGCTTCCCCAAATATGCAAAAGTTCTGCAGTAGGCCCTGGGATCATTTCCTATAGGAAATTACTATAATTTTGAATTGAAAGGTCAGTGCCTTTGAGTGAAGAGCCATTTGCACACAACTCAAGTGCTGAAAGAGGCAGGTGTTAGAAGCAGAAAAACAAAGTTTCAGGGGCACAACTCCAGATGTAATTTGTACCTTGAAGATTAAAAACTCTGCAGCTGGCATTAGTAACAGTCTGACAGCCATGAAATCCATAGAGAATCCTGACAGTCCTGAGGAGATGATATTTCTGCCTACATTCAGAGGCAGAAGACATTGCTATACAGATCTGTGGTTAAAATAACAGTGAATTTTGAAAAAATGGCCTGGGCAGCCATTATGGCCAGGACCAATTCTCTGGCCCTGAGCTTATGCTCATACAGCTAAATAGGCTTCTCCCACCAAAAGTAGCCTCATTCACACCACCCGATAGGAAGAGTCCTTTGCCTGCATTAGCGCATACCCATGAAGAGGCCATGGAGTTTGCCTGCAATTAGCTGACTCTGATCAACTGCAAAACAGTTAAAGGAGTTCTTGAGTCTGGCTAGTGAAGAAGGGAGAGAGGAGGAAGAGCAGGAGCTCAGGAGACAGACTGAGCCAACACAGTATGCACAAGAGTCACAGAAGCACTTTAGCCTCTCTGTGTGAACAGCCAAAGAACAAGAAGTTTAAATACTGACTGAAAAGACAGTGCATCCCAGTAAGGTCTGTGTATTGGTCCCAAAAAGAGATACATCCCCCATTATGTAGTTTGGGCTTAAAAAGTACACAGCTGAAATGTTTCATGGACCTTAGCAGCTACAACTGTGATTTGTGAGGAAAAAATCCCACCATAACAACTGCCAAGTGACCTGACCGGAAGCCAGGTCTGTTCACATGAAACAATCTGGAAAGTTCAAGGGCCAACAAGAAGATCCAGAATCACCAAACCACGGATAGTCCTCAGTCTTAGTCTTCAGTTTGTCTGCACACAGCAGGATGCCAGCATAGGAGAAGTGAGTGCTGTGCTCCTGTTGCAGTGATGCATCAAGGGACAGGAAGGGCCTTTGCCATCCAGGGAAAACACTGGTGGCGAGACTGGATCATTCACAGCATGGAGTTCATGGCCTTAAAACAGGCGCTTTCAAACTGTTAAGAGGTTACATTTATGCTGTCAACCTGAGGTGCCAATAACCAACATTTCTGTGCTGAAAAGGGTCCAGCTAGATGTTCCTATGCAAGATGGGTACCCAGTGAGTTATAGGCTGAGCATTCTCTACCAACCTATAAAATCCCATCATAAGGATGGTGATGCTCAAGTTCAACATGCATAGGCTCCAGACACTGTGGATATCTGACAAAACTGGGAAGCATTTAGATGACTTGATAGTCTACATGAACACTACCAAAACTCTGATCCTGAAGTGTACCATTATCTTCTCTCAATTAGATTGGACAGGTGGTATTTAATCTATTTTAGAAGCTGATTTGCTGATAAGAGAATGAAGCAGACTGATGCTGACCAATGCAGCCCTGCAGTAGATATTTATAGTTCTTTAGTGAACTGGTAAAAAAATCAGTGCTCTTCAGGAAATAGGAAGCAACTGATATGAGGACTATGAATCATGACTTTGGTAACTAAAGGAACTTTAAAACATATTGGACAAATAGAACAATAGGTTCTATTTACAAAAATTTTCACTAGTAGCAACTCTTTGGAGCTGCCATGCATTGATTTGCTTTCCAGAAAGGCAGACACAAGTAACTCTGGAAACATCCTAGTAACTACAGATCATGGCACTCGATATTCATCATTCTTAACTTGAAACCAGATAGTTGAAACAGATGCTTGAGTGATACAAGTCATACTTTGTGCAGACTCCATGCTTAGAGACATTCCGCTAGTGGCAGAAGTCACCTTGTCAGAGAGCAGCTTAAAGTGACAAAGGATTGAGAAGTCAAGGATCATCTCAGTGTTCACACAGTGATCCATGAACTCAGCAAGTTTCTGTTAATTATGTTGAGGAATTAACACCCAGGGCCAAAAGAAACTGGAGCCCATATATTGCAGTTTTGGTGCTTGAGTAGAATGCCAGCCAGGAAAGATGTGCCTGAAGTCAGGACCACCTTCTGATATTTGGTTGAGAGGCAAATAGCACTAAAGGAAATGCAAGTAGTGGGACTCAGTGGTGTGTGACTAAGTCTCGGTTGCTTCAGTCATAAGAAGCATTTCTTTGTTCAGCTTTTCAACAGCATTATTCATTTTCTTACCTTGGGATAATCTTTGAAAATCAATCTCATGTACACTTGGAACCTGGATGTCTCCTCATCTGAGTCTGTAACAACCTTCCAACAAAGATACCAAATGTTTCAAACTGTATGCAATGCAGCCAGACCGCTTTCCTTTAAACAGGCATGTTTGCTACCACTGCTGCTTGGAAGAGAACCACACATCTGGGCACTGCTCCATCTATACATAGCTCAAGTCTCATAACCCTTAGAGAGCACCGTCAATAGCACTGTCTATAGAACAACTGACAGAGAGATTGGTAAGGCCGAAATATCTGCCCATGCAGCTTGAAGAGGGCAGCCCAGCCAGTAACTCTAATTCTGAAAAAGAATCTCATCTCCAGCTGTTGTAGTACCCATTTTTGGAATTTTCAGCACAGATCCAATCACCTCTACCTCAAAAGATGGGCTGTAAGATATCCCATTCTGTATTGAGTGTAAGAGAAGCTTACAAGTGCAATGAAATGCCAAGATCAGTGCCCACCATGCCTGCATAATTCTCCGTGTATCCATTCAAAGCCCAAGACATAAACATTTTCTTTCCTCGGTCCAGCTGATGATCACCAAGTGCTACTCCCACAACAATGTAGTTTTCCTGCATTCTACCTTCATCTTAGCATCAGGTATCTTGCCTCTGCATCTCCCTTCAGTATCCAGAAGGAATCTTCCCGTGCATGAGTGACTTGGCTGTCTCACTCAGTTCTCTGTTATGTCTGTTTTTCCAATCTGCCTCTTCTTTGGCTAAATAAGGCTGCAGAGAGACCATGGTTCCTGATACCACTCAGCTTGAGCATCTTGATCAAGCTCAACATTCCCCTAAAAGGGGAAAAAAAAAAAAGCTGCTAATCTGCCACCTTGTCATGCATCAAGGCAACATCCTCCTCCTCCTCCGCTAGGAGTCCTTGAAGTAGTTAATCTGACAAACATCTACAAATTCAAGCTTAACAATATTCAGTAGACACTATCCCAATAATCCTGAAAATACCAGCCCAGGAGGAGTTAGTCCTCTAAGGCAAGTAAGTCCTTCTTTACATACCTTGGAGTCAGTGAATATACTCCACAATTCTCACAGCCTACTGATTTCACATTTGTAGACCTGGTTTTGCAGCATCTGGAAGAACATGGCCATTCTCAAAGGTCAGGATTTGATACATGCGAATGGGTGATGCAAATTTTTATCAGGTGAACTGTCATCTGTGGTAGCACACAGTAGAGCTGAGGAAGCAGAGAAATGGTACTTCTCTAAAGAAAGATTTCAGATGCATTGGATGCTTGTGACACTGAGCAAGAGCTGGAGGAAGGGAATTAGAATCACTTTGTGGTTTCAGAGCTGTCACACAAAACTGAATTTTAGGCAGGGGAATTTAAGAACGGGAAAGATAAAGCAAGCTGTTAGTAGGCAGGTCAAAGGATAACACTCAGAATATCAACAGTACGAAACTGTATAAAATGACAGCCTTTGCCTCCATCTGTCCAAACAGATTTCTGTGCTGAGTTTGGTTTTGGCAGGGAATAGAGATTAAAGAGCTTAGACAGGGACTCCAGTATTAAAACCTTTTCTCTAAGTCCAGAGCTGCACTTGAAGTCTGTGGATGAGCAGAAGAGGATAGCCTTTCCTTCCCGAGTGTCATTGCACTGTCCTTTGAAACCAAAACTTGCTGCAGCTGGCAGTACCACAATTCATGTATACAAATCTGGCTAAAAAGCCTAATTGTATGAGTTTTCTGTGTTGACTACCCATGTATTCAACGACAACCAGGGACTCTACCCGCTGTACTACTGACAATTTTGATACTGTTTCTTGACTTCAATAGCAGTTTGAGCATTATCATCACACTTACCCGCTCCAACTTGAACTGCTCAGCACCAGTACAACTTGTCATGTGTCAGTTATTTCCAACCACTAGCAAAAAACTCACACTACTTAGACTGTGCTTCAGTATTGCTTGTTTCCTGCTTCAACTCACAAGATAGAGCTGCTTCTAGACTTTCATTTTAGATATTGGTTGGCCCAAACATCATGGCTTCAATTCCTAAAAAACAATTAGATTCCACAGCATCATCACTGCAACATTTATCCTGACATCTGCTGTGCAATATGGCACAAAGATGGCAGCATAAACCTGTCTAAAATCATATAACACCACAGCAGGTTTACAGGACTACTACAAGAGTATGACATAAAACATCTTTAAGAACAGTATAAAAGACAAAGTCTTCAAGATAATCAACCCAGCCTTGTAGGTGTTTCACCTTGGCTTCTCGTCAACAATTTCATGTATCACTAAGTTCAATTTATGTAATGCCATAACTTTTTATTGATTGCTACTACATTTGCAGGGAAAAAAAATGAAGATTTGGGGAGCATTTCATATTATGCCTTAAGTAGCTGTTGAATTTTGGCATTGAGTGGATCACGTCCGTCAGTCTGCCCTACACACAGCAGCCACAATTCCCACATCCTTCAAACCATACTTGCTGAAAAGTTATATAATTAGATCTGTTCAACCATTGCCAGGATTCTGGATATCTTCACACCATCTTTTTCTTTTGTACAGTAGACAAAAACATTAAATAACTTCAAACCAGTGCTTGACCATTTGTTTAGTATAAAACCATTGCTCTTCTATTTTTCCAGACTGTGGTGCCCTCTGTCACATCATCAAGCTGTTAGCTATTTCCATTTTGCCTTGGAGTCTCCATAACAATATTTGTTCCATGCTGACACTAAAACAAATATTTTCTAGGTTGGAAAGGAAGAATTCAGTGAGGTAACAAAATGTAGGTAGAGACCGGGATATGCAGTTGAATGAAATATGTACAAGGAAACAGGACAGAAAAAAAAGGAACGCTTTTTAAATTCTGTCTTCAGTAAAAGGCAGTGCCCACCCATTACTGCCTGAGACTTTAGCCCCTCTGGGATCTGTCTCTTAGACATGCATAAAATGTATTCCTTCTCCAGCAAGGCTGGATATACCATTGCCACCTCTACTAAAAGTTACGTCCAATATCTACCTGAATCACATAATACAGCTGCTTCAGCTTTGTACCTAACCTCACATGCTTATGAGCCAAGACAGTCCTTCACAGGCTAGATGTCTAGCAGTCCTTACTCCTGTACTTCCACAGGAACAAGACTCTTACATAGTTACCATCATTATATTGCCACTAGTCAAGATATTAAAAGCCACATAATCACTGAACAGAGATAGCTATAAGTTTCTAGCTTTATGCAAGCATTAGGAATCACATCCATTCAGCTAATTATCATCCTTAACCAGCTATTAGCTCTGAAGAAAGTGCAATAAGCAGAACATGTCCACATGAATCCATTAGCTACCACATACCATTTATGCTATTCTTGCATAGGCAGGAAATTAGCCTTGCTAAGAGAAACTTTGAAAGTTTTCTATAAATAACACTGATTCTCCAGGAAGCAAGGATTGGAAAAGGCTGTGAGTGATGAAATGCCCATTCTGAATTCAACCACAAATACATTTCACCTTATCAGAGATGCAAGCCTGTGTACTGCTAGTACAAACATCAGCCTTTTGTACTGATACACTTTTACACCCACTTCTATCCCAGTGCATAGGTATCATTGATATTATTGGCATTTCAGATCAAAAAGGTGGTTTAGGCTTAGCCAGCTATGCTCTAAATATCTACTTACCCCTTCAGATGAGTACGAGAGTGGGGAGTGTCAGAGTCAATAAGCAAAGGGCATGGGGTGATGTGAGAGGAAGGGATCACAAAATCAACAATATGGGGCTTAGGCGGGGTTACCTCCAGGATTTGCAGGTAAAGCAAGGAAGTGCCTGCAAGGCATCATTATGGAGAAATGCCCAAAACCCTTTTTAGTAAATCAACATGCTGGGGTGTCTCACTGAAGCGCCTCTATGCTAATGCACGCAGTGTGGGGAATAAATGTCATGAGTTATAGATCTGTGTGGAGTTGCAGGGCTATGATCTCATTGGCATCGCAGAGGTGTGGTGGGATGGCTCCCATGACTGAACTGTTGCAATGGAGGGATGCAGGCTCTTTAGGAAGGACAGGCTGGGAAGACAAGGGAAGGGAGCTGCCCTTTACGTGAGAGAGCAGTCGGAGTACATGGAGTTCTGCCTGGGGATGGATGATGAACCTGAGGGAGCTGGCTGATGTCATTGCAAGGCTACTCTCTATAATCTTTGATTGACCACGGCAACTGGGAGAAGTGCCAGCAGCTTTCAGACAATATCCTGAAGGGAGTGCGTAAAGAGGATGGAGCCAGACTCTTCAGTTGTGCTCAGTGACAGGACCAGAGGCAATGGGCACATATCTCCCTCCTTGGAGATATGCAAAAGTCTAGTTATGGTCCTGGGCAATCAGATCTAGCTGGCCCTGCTTGAGCAAGGCGGGCGGACCAGATGACCTCCAGAGGTCCCTTCCAATCTCAGCCATTTTGTAATATCATATTTATTGATTCCCCTATTGCTTCCCCCACAGCTTCACTGAGCCACTGGGACTGTTTCTCATTGTAGTGACACTCTCCATTTCCTCAGCTGCACAGATATTTGGGGACAAATTTCTCCCCAGCATTTGCACAGGAAAGCCTTGAGTGTCAGATTACAGCACCACAAATGAGTAAGAACAGACCTGCCAGATGTCAAGGTTTGATCTAAGCAGGCCAAGCTTCAGCACTGCTTCCACAAATTATCATCTCAGAGACTTCCTGAGCCAGAAGTGAACCTTTGTATTTAATAGTCATTGACATATTTTTCTTCTATGAATTAATCCAATCATTTTTGGAACACATGTAAATCTTTAGCATCCTCAATGTCCTGTGATGAGCAATTCCACAGCTACATAGCATGTTATGATGAATTATATTTTGCCCTTGTTTTGAACCTTCCATGGGCTAGTTGGCTCTGACACCCGCTAATTCTTGCGCAGAACAAGGATGGAAGA
Source organism: Haliaeetus leucocephalus (assembly GCF_000737465.1). Classification (NCBI taxonomy): domain Eukaryota; kingdom Metazoa; phylum Chordata; class Aves; order Accipitriformes; family Accipitridae; genus Haliaeetus; species Haliaeetus leucocephalus. The sequence goes on from NW_010973187.1 coordinate 4,646,329, forward strand.
AGTTCCCTATGCAGTTTGTGCCATTCACAGCTTTATACATGCATAACCCAGATCAGTTCTCTCTTTAAGACCGAAGAGCCTGAATGAAGATACAGCAAACTGTTCCTCATACAGGAATCATTCCATTCTTTGATCAGAAAAATCAGCCATCTATTAGATAGAACATTTCCAGTGTTACTATATTCTTCTTGAGATAAGAGGACCAATTATAAAATGTTCAAGATGCCAGTACACCATAGATTTATACAGTAATATATCCATTTAGTGATGAACAGTTCAAGAAAGAAAAGAGCACAAGCAAAGGATGTTGCTGAGAGAAGATGATGTTAATTGCATCTAAACTTCACAATGGAGCATGATGGCTTTAGAGCTGTGAATAGGCCTGGGAAATGCAACATTTCTACACAAGGCAGTGAAAAGGACTCTTGTGACAGAAACGGCAGCTGCAAAGACAGGAACAAGTAGCATCCACAGAATTTGTTTTAACCATTCATGAGAGAAATTACAGCCACAATGTTGATGTGCAAGACCATGGAAACAAAAGTTACAGCTGCAGTATTCAATGACTTTTCCACAATGTGTACAATAAAATGCAAACATACAAAGACCAAGTGAATTTTAGGGAAAAAAAAAAAAACATATTCTTGTCATTTTTCATCAGCAGATATATCAAATGAGAGACCAAGAAAATGTTGTTTCTCAGCTATTTACTTTCATAAAAAAGAATGCAAAAAGCCTCTAGATTTTTAGGAAGACGTTCATAAAACCCCCTTTACTATACCACAGCACACAAGCATGTGCCATTTACAAAAATGCTGGCTACTCTGGTCTGCAGCAGTATTAGGTTTGCTTAAAGTTTGGCAACCACTCAAAATTTGCTTATCCTGACTCCGCAAGAAAGGCTCTTCTCATAAATTTTCCACATTTCTTCTATTTTCAGACTGCTACCTTCAACAGTTCTATGCTTTCACTGTTTGCCAAAGCAATTGAAGCCTGAAAAATAGCATGTTAGCATGCAATAGCAACAGTCACTAGATTTTCATGGTAACTATCTCCAAAACAAGTTCATATTATTCAAAGATGTATTCATCAGCAGGAAATGCAGACCTGACAGCAAATATATGGTGCATGAAGCTCTTCCAAATAAACAATGATTTTAATTTGCTAAAGATAGCTCAACATATTATAGCAATATCAGGAAGCAATACTCACACTGATTATTTTCAGCAACATCTGTAAGCAATGCACACTGAACATTTTTTGCCCTAATGAACACTTCCAGGTCTAATACAAGAAGTAGTACAGAAAATTAAGTTCTCAGAACCTCAGGTTCATCTCTGATGTTTACAGTGGAAGTGAAAAAACAATGCAAATTTGAACAATACAAGGTTAAATATAGTGCTTACTGTAGCGAGTATAGTAAGGCTGATGAATGAGGATGAATTGCATCAACTTTTTTGTCAGCCTTCTCTATGCTAACAGGATAATGCAGATATGCTAACATGGCACATTTAAGTCTCACCTGTGAATTTTTCAATTAGCAAGTAAAAAAGAAGGAACAATAATAATTTTGCCATCAAAAAGCAGACTTTAGATATTTTTTTTAATTCCTGAAGAGAAGCAATCTGACAAAAACGATGATAATGGCAAATTACTGTCATCATAAATATTCTATTAAACTCTTCTTGCAGCCCTAGCCTTGTAAAACCTTATACTTGAATTCTGAGCTTAATTTTTTTTTTGTCTATGACTATATATAAAACATATACATCCTGAATTCAGACTTCGACAATCTAGACTGTTAGCCCACAGCCCACCAGTTGTGCACACAACTGGTGCCCTGCTAACTAAGATTTGTTTGTAGCAACAAAGAGATCTGTCATATATCAATTTAATCTTAACAAGTTAGGGCATATTTGTTTTCTGAGACTTCTGGCTTCACAAAGGGCAAACTGTGTCTGACTAACCTGGTGGCCTTCTACGATGGAATGACTCAATCAGTGGACAAGGGAAGACCAACTTCTTATGTATCTACTTTGACTTCTGCAAGGCCTTTGACAGAGTCCCACACAATATCCTTGTCTCTAAATTGGAGACAAGGACTCTTCTATGGATAAGGAATTGGCTGGATGGACATGTCCAAAGAGTTCCAGTCAACAATGTCCAAACGGAGATCAGTAATAAGTGGTGTCCCTCAGGGGTCTGTGTCAGGACTGGTACTGTTCAATATCTTGATTAATGACATAGAGAGTGGGATTGAGTGCACTGCCAGCAAGTCTGCAGGTGACACCAAGCAGAGTAGTGCAGTTGATATGCTTGAAGGATGGCATCCAGAGGGACCGTGACAGGCTTGAAGAGTGGGCCCATGTGAACCTCCTGAAGTTCAACAAGGCCAAGTGCAAGGTCCTGCACATGGGTCAGGGCAATCACCAGTATCAGTACAGGCTGGGGAATAAATGGATTGATAGCAGCCCTGCAGAGGAGGTGGTGGGGATACTGGTGGAGGAAACATTAGATATGAGACAGCATGTGTACTTGCAGCCCAGAAAGCCAATCATAGCCTGGGCTGCACAAAAAGAAGTGTGGCCAGCAGGTCGAGGGAGGTGATTCTGCCCCTCTACTCTGCTGAGACCCCACCTGCAGTACTGCGTCCAGCTCTGGAGCCCCAGCACAAGAAAGACATGGACCTGTTAGAGTGGGTCCAGAGGCAGGCCGTGAAAATGCTCAGAAGGCTGGAACACCTCTCCTATGAAGAAAGGCTGAGAGAGTTGTGTAGCCTGGAGAAGAGAAGTCTTCAGGGAAAGCTTTTTGCAGCCTTTCAATATATAAAGGGGACTTATAAGAAAGATGGAGAGACACTTTTTACCAGGGCTTCTAGGGACAGGACAAGGGGCAACAGCTCTAAACTAAAAGAGAGTAGATTTAGATTAGATATAAGGAATATATCTTTATATACTTTTACTATGAAGGTGGTGAGATACTGGAACAGGTTTCCCAGAGAAGTTGTGGATGCCCCATCCCTGGAAGTGTCAAGGTCAGGATGGAAGGGACTTTGAGCAACTTGATCTAGAGGAAGATGTCCCTGCCCACAGCAGGTGTGTTGGACTAGATGATCTTAAAGGTCCCTTCTGATTCAAACCATTCTATGATTCTATGACAGGAGCAAATACTGAAGGACTGGAACAAGGACAGACTTCATGAAGCAATGAACATCTCACTGCTGCAAAATCTGTATATCCTCTGGGCACAGAGCAACTGACAGGGTTATGGGTCTCTGCATCTGACAGAAGGTCACTTCTTGACTAGAGAGTATACAAATCTGCATTCAGTCATGGGCTGGGGCAAAGCACAGAGATACCTGGAAGGGAGGCTATGCTCTGCATATCATACCTAGTGGGAGCATCAAATGCTTGTCCTCAGAGCAGATCTGACAACAACTGAACCTTGAGCTATCTTCAAGCTAAATCTGGGCTGGCCTTTGAAAACTTGAGCTTTGAGACAAAGAGGGGTAGACTTCTTAATCCTGCAAGAGAAAGCCTCCTTCCTTTTACCTAAGCGCTCCCTAACTGACCAAATAATTTTGGAATCTCTGTCCACAGGGGCACAGGTCAGAACTCACATATCCATGACTGGACACAATTCATCTCAGGATGTGCAGATACATGTACATACAATGTTGCTATAAATATCTATACAATTACAAACAAAAGTCATGACCTGCTATTCAAATCCAATTACTTCAGTGTTTTTGTCATCCTTTGGCCAGTGTCAGAGCAAATCACTGTCTGCAGTTAGTTTTGGACTATGATGTACATGAAAAGAAGTACATTTCACCCAGCAGTGTTTCTAAGTAGTTTATCTGTGGTAAGTCCTGTAAAATCAAGCTGAATTCTAAGAAGTTACTGAAGACTTTGACAGGAAAATGGGCAAGATTTGCATGTGTCATGATCCAGATCTGTATCTGTCTGTAGTCTATGTTGTTCCACTACAAATATTCTGTCCTATATACTTAATTTTCAAAAAATTCCATTTGAGCTGGAACGATGAAAAAGATAGCTAATTACAGTTTCTTAAATTAAACTAGGTCTGTAACAGATATTTTGGGGGAGTTGGCTATGTTACAAAATGCTTCAGTCTCCCTTTATGACTCCGTCCAAAGCCAAAATCTGACTAATTGCACAGTAAAAACCTTGAACAATCTCCAGGCAAACAGAAAATAGGATATGCCAAAATTGGTTGAATCCAAAGTTTTCCAGTGCACACATTTCAAAATAGCTCAAAGCACAATTTTTTCCAATAAAAAGACTAAATCAAAGCATAATTGATCAAATAAGAACAAGACTTATCTACAGCCATTTCCAACCAATGTGATCAAAGGTAGAAAAGGAAAGCTGTAATAGCAACACAGGGAATTTTAACTTTATTTCAGTGGGGCAAGCAATACAGTCACATGAAGAAATATTTTTCTAATAAAATAGGAGTGAAATCATTCCAGCTAGTGAGTATTAAAATTAAACTCTCAGCTTGAAAGTCTTCTTAGACATGGCCAATCCATTTATATACTACATTCTATCCACTATTTTGTGGGAGAAGATTAGCAAATTACAACTGCAAGAAGCTGCACAAAAACTGCACAAAACAAGGCTTTAATTTGATACATGACAAAATTGAGCAATACAGTCTTCCCACCAAAAATTACTAACCTAAAGACAGTGCAATATATTTGGAAACCTCTGACAGATTGAAAAGCAATGCCATTCAGCAAGACCAGACCAAGAAATCGTTGCCTGGCTGCTGACCCTGAAATTCAGATGACTAGCACAAAACTACACAGAATTTAAAAGCAATACTAAAACTTTGAGTATAACATAAGTGGAGATTGACTTACTGAAATTTGTCAGCCACTAACACACACTAAGTCAGTGTAAAAAGGGCATTTTTTCTGTTCAGTGATTTTCAAAACTATTTTAATAGCTTATAAAACTTCAACTATTTTCACTTCACTGATACTTTTAAGAGTTCTGACAATAATGATTTCTACTAATCATCCAGGTTCAAAATCTTTGCTCATGTTCATTTTGTCCCAGTTTTTCTCATGAAACAAAAGAATCCAAAAGCATATGGGCTGGACTTGAGCTCTACTGTGCATGAACACTGAGAGATCAGAAATGAAATGCAAATAATTAATGAAAGTCCAAGAATTTTTAAACTACAACTAAGGGATGAGATTATCCAACTATGAGGTTGGGACTTACTTTCTTTAATAGAATGGATATATTTGAGATTTGGGCTTTGCAAATGAACCATAACTGAGGAAAGGAAATTATTGCTGTGAGAGGAGAGGAATACAGTGATGTGGCTTCTGTTCATGGGATCCTCTCCAGCACCGGACAAATTTTGTTGGGACTAAATTACTCTGGGAGGGAAAAATGAGATATTATCAGAGAGTATCTATGAAGGTTTATCTTATGGAAAGTACAGCTGGTGGCCAACATATTGACAGCACAGGAACTTCTGGAATACTCTTGCAGTCCCCGAATATTCACTCCTGTTACTATACCCCAACTCATGCATCTAAATATGGACTAATTTTAGCTTGATAATAGACACGTGGGGACAGTATTCATCAAAAGGTTGAGGCCACACACCAACAAGAATAAGTCCCACTTCACCGACTACAAAAAACTAAAAAATAAATTAAAAGTCTTATTGTAGAGTATATTTGCAGGAACCAAATCTCACTTTTTATCATGGAGGAAGGAGGATGTCAGACCTCCTGGAAGTGTTAAATGCAATGTATCAAATACCCAGCTACAAACTTCAGGGAAAACACCACGCTCTGAACAGTTACAGAAGTCCATGAGTCTTTCATATTAGACTCACACTTGCACAGCAAACAAAAGCAGCTTGGATAATACTGTTAAACAGTACTTGTGACTGAGAAATTAAGTGCTACAGTTTGCATTGTGTGGGACTATTGGCTGACTATCCAAGAGAAAGCAATGCTGCATTCTTCTATACTAACACATGCCTCCTCTATAACCAGTGGTGTTTAAAGAAACTGGCTGCATCAAAAGTGATGGCTGATTGTACAAGCAAGTTCAAAGACACTTGCCAGGCAGCCTACAGATGGATTTCACAACCTAGTTTTGTGCGTCGGGGGGG
>NW_010973187.1:4652503-4658437 GCF_000737465.1 Haliaeetus leucocephalus
GCACAGATTTTTGTGTACCGTTCCACCGCCCTGGCCGGTCAGGGGGGGGGGGGGGGATCAAATCTAGGCTTGCTATTTCTATGCAGGGGGGAGGAATATCTCTGCTTTCCTCCTACTCTTTAGGGGGAGAAAAGAAAAATAAACTGCAAGGTACTTTGTCACTTACAGCCTCATTCATGATGAGTCAGACACATGAAACTCTCACATGAACAGTTGCAAACTTTCTGGACCAGCAGCAGTGAGTGCCACCTTGCATACAATTGCAAGAGTCAGTATGTACCACCAATGGATTAAACCATTCTCACACAAGAAACAGCAAAAAGGCCTCATAGGCTGTATTCATGTTACAAAATAACCCTAAGAAGCAAGCCTGGGAGGAGCTAGCCTCCTCATCTACATAATAAATCAAATGGCTTAGTCTAGAACAAAACCTCAAAGTGATTGGGGTAAAATGATAGCAGGGATTGCTGTTCAGAGGTTGTATGGACAAGACCTTGCTAATATCGCATCACCTTACTTGCCACAGTCCGCCACTTGCCTGTGCCAATAGGCTGTAGGTTTCCCAAGTTCAGACACATCTCAACACCATACTCTAAGGCATCCTATATTCATCCTTCCCGTCTTGCTGTATAAACACTAACCTAGCAAACTGCAAAGTGGCTTCACCCATTATTTTGGGGCAGAGCCTGTCTCTGCAAGCATAGTAGAGGAATACTAGAGCCCAGTGCTGCAGTCTATACCAGCATCCCACAGAAGAAAATGAAAAGTCAGCTACTAACACACCTCGGAGGATGGTCAGATGCCTTTCCCTGCTATGATGAGCTGCTTCAACTGCAAGCACATGCAGCAGCACTTGATTCTGCATGAGCACTGGTTTAAGACCAGGTCTCTACTACTACCAAAGCTTAGGACAGGGCAGGGTGACATGGCCTCTACATCAGGCCCTCACTTGACCATGCTCCAGCCCTCCAAATGGAATCCCATCCTCCCAGTCAGGCTTGCCTCCCTCTCCTCTACGCAAACCCTCTCAGCTTCCACAGCGTCAAACTTCTTTGGTCCTCGCACCTCTTTGTTGGCCATCCCCACATACCACATCGGCCAGGACTTGAGCAGTGGCTTGGGGACACTCACTCCTGAGGCATCACAGTGCTCAAGTGGACAAGGCAATGACCAACCCATATGAAGGCCTCATTTTCCTTTCTGTTTAAGAACTCTGCTAAGACAAAGCTTATTTAAATTAATATTTTTCCACAGTAAACATCTGGCTAATTTTTTTTGTCCTTTAAAGATGTGGCTACAAAAGGGCCACACATGTATTCCAAATAAATGTTTTCTTCCCTGTGATCTTGCAGAGCCCATTGCACACTTCCCCTTCTAGCAGGTCCTGCTGCAAGTCAGTGGGCAGGCCCACTACTGCTGTAGGTAACCAGCCCCTGATATGACAGAGTGTTATTCAGTGACTGAAGTGAATGCCAAATCAATTCTGAGAGAGGTTTAATTACACTGGCAACACCAAGTAAAACAATAAGGACCTTGTACACAGTACTCTTGTTAACAGAGTGCAAGGAAAAGAAGTAAAATTGTACCCTTTCATTTCCAGAGTTGGAACATCACCCACTGATGTGGTAGGAAGCCTGCCAGAAAGCCAACCACTTGATAACACCAAGATAAATGCACCTTACAGCAAGCAGCTGTGCTACTGGAAGCACTCAGTGTTGCACCCTTGGTGCCAAAGGCTCTGTTGTCTTTCTCATGAGCACTTTGATACACATACCCTCTTTGGAAAGAGGCAAAAGCATGGAGGACTTGGCACACTTCTGGTGAACATTAACTGAGATGTTTGACTGACTTTCTTGTGGCTTGTCATTTTTATCTTACTGCTAAGGTAAGATCAGCCAGCGATCTTCCATATCATGACCACAAGCAGTATAGGAGCTACACAAGTGTGCTATGTTTACATACTGAGTATCAGTGACAGCACGCTGAGTATATTATACTGCTCACACAGCAATGCATTTACTGAAGCGATTTAAGTAGTTTTTTGGTAAATGCAATGTAATTTCAACACTATAATCAGTTATGCACAGTAGCTGGAAGCATACCATTACGAAGTTTATATAGCATCATGCTTTTCAAATCAGTTTTATAATGCTCTATCACAGTATTTGACAGTGCCATTATAATTTTTTTGTATCGGCATTGTGGAAGGTCCAAGACAATCACTACTGGGAGCAGCAACAGGGATGGCAGGCACCTGGCCAAGCTGGAAGAGGGAGGGGAGTGATGCTGCAGCAGGACATGACAGCAGGGCTCAACCCTCTTGCTACATGGGCCCCCAGCACAAGTCCTGTCTTGGGGCAGGCACCACTCATGCCTCCAGTGGTCTAGTGAAAGACCACAGGAAACAAACATGCCAAATACAAGCCAGAACGTCTTGGTCAGTAAGAGAAGTTCTCTGATGGACAAGAACAGGAGTAGGGAACAAAGACTGGAGAATCTCCCATCATACCAACAGATTTCTGGTCTAATACAAATTACACAGTGTGCAGAGTTGGCGTCTTCTGGACTTGTTGCAGCACAACCCTCATTTATCTCCAGCAACTTTTGCAGCATATCGAGCATCAGCTCACCTTGAAGTCAGCACAGATATGGTACATATGACAGATAGCACACACTTTGAATACATTTGATTCACTAATGACAAAAAATTAACTTTCTGCTATTGGTAGATAAGGACTGTCACATTGCTGTGTTACTCAGTTTCTGATATTAACTATATACCTCTGGCCCCCCCATGCTGCCTTCTGGCATGTCCAGAAATTGTATTCAAGGTAAAAGATTTTAGAATTTGATTGTAATTAAAAAAAAAAAAAAAAAGAGGGCAGGGAGGGGAGAGAAGTCCATTTGGCAGAACTGATGAGGTAACTTAAGAAATTGGACAGAGAATATGCAGAGTCTATCTTTTCTTCAAAGACAGATGCTAACTTATGCTTTAAAAATTAGGGACTGGGGTTAAACCAGAGGAATATTCCCTTCCAATCCTGTTATTTGCTTCACCCTTGATTTGTTATTAGTGATAAAACTTAATAATTACTATGAAATAAGAATAACAAGATTAAAATACTGCTTGATCCTAGCAGCATACTGTTACAGAAAAACTTGCAAAAATAAATAATTAATGCATTTCATACAGTAGGTAATTTGTGGAAATATTAATACAGTAAAATTTATTGGGACTAAAGCTGTGGCAATGACCAAGAGAGAAAATATTGATCAGTAGCCCTTTGCAGTGACAACATCCTAGTTTGAAGCACTTAAATACTCAGTTTCCCAAGAAAATTAATGAAGTTAACACTAGTCCTACTACCTTAACTAAGGAAATAAGGATGACAGGCCTTACCACTGTCATTGCTGACAAACGCTAATCCAATTTGAATCAATATTTTAACAAAAGTACTTAGCTAATTAAGAGCATTACCAACTGCATTCCATTATTTTACTTTGAGAATGTTAGTAGATTGAATTTTTTTTTTTCCAGTTTGAAAAAGGCAATAAATAGATAAGCAACTAATTTAGAGATATGGCCTCTTGGTAAACAGAACGGGAAGTTTTATACCATTTCAGTGGTAAGCTAGAACCTGCTACATAACTTAGCTATTACCTTCCAGTTACTAGATATAGCACCAGAATGCTTGGAGAGACATAGGAACTCTGATTGTCTGGTTGTCAATTATTTTAGCCACTTGCAAATCTGGTGAGTGCTTCTTGGAACAATTTTTATATTTAAACTAATTAAATAGGCTCTTGTAAAGAAAATGCCTTTGATTTATAACTAGTGCAAAAACATGTATTGGACAACAAAGCATTCTCTGGAAGAACTAAAACCAGACCTACTAAACCTAAAAAGATTCGTAGAAAGTTTATATTTTTTTAATTGTTGGCAAAACCAATAAGATATTTTTCCTATAAATTGCCAAAATATATCTAGGATAAATACTGAACCCATATGAATAACTGCCTATGTAAGAGCCAAGAACCTTCTTCCTTAGTAAAAACAGTGTAGATCAATTCACCAATAAATGAACAGACAGAGAGGGGAAAAATTATGTTGCTGTATTATGACTTACCTTGGTGCCACATTCTTAAATTCCACTTCAGGGATTTACACTCATTTGCATCCCTGTCTTTATAAAAGTTGATGACAGACAGACATTACGGAACAATTAGAGACACCCATAAAAATTAAATTAGAAAAGACAGACAAAGCTCTAGACACAGGCAAAATGCATCATACCTGGCCCTGTAAACCCACTGGTGCTGTACAGTGTTAGCTCCAGCTAGGAAAATACTTAAAAATAAAATAAATCAGAAGTGAAATAATCCCAAGATTAGCAGTGCTAAACAGGTCAGACAGTGCTGGCCTCTATCTGGTGAGCAAAGCCACTTCTGTATGCATTGTAGTGTAGCTGGGATGGTCTAAGCTATAGGAAAGTAGCATAAGGAGAGGTAGTACCTTCTAATAGACCAAATATTATGAAGTAGACCATATTAAGTAAACAAATGGCCCACATTTCCTATTATATCCAGGAAATATCCATATATTTCAGCCACTCAAAGCATTGATTATTCCTAGCTCTTATTTTCATGCACTCAGTGCTGATTGATCCTCAGCCATAGGATCTCCTTTTTAAATCTACATCCTCTTGCAAGTCCATCACGGCCAAGTGCTACATCCCCACAGAGCAGCTGCTCCCTCTGGATCAGCTGGCCCTTGACCCTCCTCCTCCCAGCCCTCTTCAAGGTAACCTTGAAGCCAGTGCCCAGGAATTTAGGCTTTATGTTGCACCTCCCTAGAAACCAGCCACAAGTCCCACTTAAATTGTTCAGTTGGGTTTCTTTCCTTAAATGTCTGATCAAGTAAAAGCTTCACCTCTTTAACAGAAGCTGTTTAATCAGCTAGATACTGGCAGAAAACATCTGAACATCTCCTTTGGTTTCTAATTTAGACACAAAAAAATGCATCATCAGCTATTCAGCAGGAAAGACCAGGAAAAATTCTGGGCTTTGAAGTACTATAGTAATCTTATCTGCTCTGTTAACATACAGACCTAGTGGTATATGGCAAAGCAGTGCACCTGAAAGGATGATGAGAGGGAAAAGCAGGCAGGAGGAAGACAGGAATTTCAGGAAAGGTGGAGAGCAGGAACTCCAGGGACACCCTTCTTTTGAGCAAATCCAGGTCTTCTCTGGCGTCTCCAGAGAAAAGCATAGTTTCAAGCAGCCTCAGTTTAACTCAGAGGACCCACAGGACCAAGAAATCTGTAGACTGTATGTAACCATATTAGAAGTACATCCACCACTAGGTGTCAGCCCAATTTAAGATAGTATATATACAGATTTCTTTAAATAAAACCTCACTTTCATTGTACTTTAATCTTCTAACTATAGCATGGAAATATTCATTCATACATACATAACATATACATACATATACAACACTCTTAAGCTGACTTTAAGGAAGACACCTAATGACATTTGCAGAAAAGCATACTGTCAAATACCCAGCACCTGTCTGAAACTCAAGTAGGGCACCTGCTTTCACAAAGGTACATTTCATAGAATCATTTAGGTTGGAAAAGACCTTTAAGATCATCAAGTCCAACCATTAACCTAACACTGCCAAGTCCACCACTAAACCATGTCCCTAAGTGCCATATCTACATGTCTTTTAAATACCTCCAGGGATGGTGACTCAACCACTTCCCTGGGCAGCCTGTTCCAATGCCTGACAACCATTTCAGTGCAGAAATTTTCCCTAACATCCAGTCTAAACCTCCCCTGGCACAACCCGAGGCCATTTCCTCTTCTCCTATCACTTGTTACTTGGGAAAAGAGACCAACACCCACCTCACTACAACCTCCTTTCAGGTAGTT
>NW_010973187.1:4658447-4658839 GCF_000737465.1 Haliaeetus leucocephalus
CCTGAGGCCGTTTCCTCTCGTTCGACCAGCACCCACCTCACTACAACCCCCCTTCAGGTAGTTGTAGAGAGCGATAAGGTCTCCCCTCAGCCTCCTTTTCTCCAGACTAAACAGCCCCAGTTCCCTCAGCTGCTCCTCAGAAGACTTGTGCTCCAGGCCCCTCATCAACTTGGTTGCCCTTCTCTGGACACGCTCCAGCACCTCGATGTCTTTCCTGTAGTGAGGGGCCCAAAACTGAACACAGCCCTCGAGGAGCAGCCTCACCAGTGCCCAGTACAGGGGGACGATCACCTCCCTGCTCCTGCCGGCCACACTATTTCTGATACAGGCCAGGATTCCGTTGGCCACCTTGGCCACCTGGGCACACTGCTGGCTCATATTCAGCCGGCTGT
>NW_010973187.1:4659184-4676280 GCF_000737465.1 Haliaeetus leucocephalus
ATTTAACTCCATTCACCACAGCTCTTTGGACCCGGCCATCCAGCCAGTTTTTTACCCAGCAAAGAGTATGCCTGTCCAAGCCCATCCGTTTGGAGGCTGTGGAGATGATGCACCTTCACACACAGAGACCAGAGAACAAGCTCAGGCCCATGTACAGTACTTCATCTTTTTTAAAATTCAAAGCCCCAACAGCTAAAACATGAGCTGAAAAGGTTAAGGTAGAATACCTGCCCTGCCACTCTTTTCTGAAGCAATGAATCCATTAACACCACAGTACCGCTGCTGGCTATGAGATAAAAGCAGATGGACCATTTATCAGGATTTTGTCCAGGAAAGAATCAAAAACTGTCATATCACTTCTGAGCAGGCCCTGTCTGAGCACTTTCTGTCATTCAAATTGACACCACCCCCTTTGCAATCGCAGGGCTTAAAACACACAGAACAGGGATGTAACACAGGGAAAAATATTTATTCAGAATATTATACCTTCAGTCATAAATATGCATGGCCTCTTCAAAGCAGACTTCAAAAACAAAAAAGGTGGTTAAGAAGTCCCTGTAATTAAATTTTCATTCCCTTCTCTAGGGAGAGTATGATGAGACAATACTGAATGTGGAAAAATGGACCTGACTGACATTGTGTTCAGTCAGAAAGAACTTGCAGAGGAGAGTCCCCAGGTAACACCTAACGCAGGCTCTGCAGGCTCACCAGTGATGTAAAGCACTGCAAATAAAACAATGGGAAGGGTTAAAAAAAACAACTCCAAAACAAACAAACAAAAAAAAACACAACCAGGACTAGCAATGGTCCAGGGAAAAGAACTGTTCCAGAAGACAACCTTCCTTTCCAGCAATGCAGAAAAAACAGCCTACAGTCTTTCCTTGCACGCAGCCTCCCTCTTCTGTCAAAAAGATGAAGCTTCAGTTCTGAAATATGCTTGTACCACACTGCAACATACAGTCCTTTCACAACTGACCCAAAGTCTCTCTGTGTGTCCTGATCTCTCACCCTATAAGCATCACAGAACACTGAAATCAGTGTCAACACCAAAGCTGGGAAGGATGAAGAAATGAGAGAACTTCTACACATCTGATAGCAAGAGCCAATATGAGATGGCTGGTATCAAGAACAGACTGAATTCAAACATGAAGTGGGGAAATTTAATTCCAAATACGATAATTAATGTAGCCAAGAAGGAAAAAGGGCCCAAGACAGGAAAACGATTCTCAGAAGAGACATCAGAGATGATGGGCAGGCCCATCATCAGGTGGGCCCGTGCAAACCTCATGAAGTTCAACAAGGCCAAGTGCAAGGTCCTGCACATCAGTCGGGGCAATCCCAAGCACAAATACAGGCTGGGTAATAAGTGGATTGAGAGCAGCCCTGCAGAGAAGACTTGGGGGTACTGGTGGATGAAAAACTGAATATGAGCCAGCAATGTGCACTCCCAGCTGAGAAAACCAATCGCATTCTGGGCTGCATCAAAACAAGCATAACCAGCGGGTCAAGGGAGGTGATCCTCCCCCTCTACTCCACTCTCATGAGACCCCACCTGGAGTACTGCCCCCACCTCTGAGGCTCCCAACATAAGGAGGACATGCACCTGTTGGAGCAAGTCCAGAGGAGGGCCACAAAGCTGATCAGATGGCTGGAGCACCTCTCCTGTGAAGACAGGCTGAGAGAGTTGGGGTTGTTCAGCCTGGAGAAGAGAAGGCTCCAGGGAGACCTTATAACAACCTTCCAGTACCTAAGGGGGAGACCTACAAGAAAGCTGGAGAAGGACTTTTTACAAGGGCATGTAGTGATAGGACAAGGGGTAATGGCTTTAAAGTGAAAGAGGGTAGATTTAGATTAGATGTAGGGGAGAAGTTCTTCACTGTGAGGGTGGTGAGGCACTGGCAGAGGTTGCCCAGAGAGGCTGTGGATGCCCCGTCCCTGGAAGTGTTCAAGGCCAGGCTGGATGGGGCTTTGAGCAACCTGATCTAGCAGAAGGTTTCCCTATCCGTGGCAGGGGGGTTGGAACTAGATGATCTTTAAACATCCCTTCCAACCCAAACCATTCTATGATTCTATGGCTGAGAATAGAAGGCAAAAATAGCTCCTTTACAACCCAAATCAACCTGGAGCTCCAAGCTGGATTTTACTTCTAAACCTAATCCTAGGAATGGGGTAAGCCTCAGACCCAGACCCTGACCCCAGCCATAACCCAGACAAAAATGTCCTTGGGGGGGGTATCTGGTATATCTTCTAGCAGCCTGCCCCTTCCTTTGGAGTCCTCTTTGCAACCCTACTCCAACAGAAGCTCTAGAATTTGCTCCCCTCCTAACCCTAAGGATGGGCACAGCCAAAGCATTAAGCCAAGAATCCCAGCAACAGCTCAAAACCAATGTTCACAGCGGGAGATCTTTTGGCAACCCAGCCCTTCCTTTGGCAGTTCCCTTCAGCCCACACCAAGTGGAACTTGAGGCTTTGCTTTGATCCTAACCCTAGCCCTTCTCTCAGCCTCAACCCTCAGACTCCAGCCCTGACATAGACCAAGCAGGTCTCAGGGGAGAGGTCTTCTGATGGCCTAAACCTTCTCCTGGTGCCCCCTTTGCACTCATACTCTAAATGAAGCCCTAGACTTTGTCCCTCTCCTAATCCTGTGATGTGAGCAGGCAGAAAGGTAGCCTGGTTAGAAGGAAAAAAAAATTAGTGAACAGAAGAAAACGTCCACTGCAAAATATTGACAGAGAAATACCAGCCAGCTTGGGAAGCAGAAACATCCTTGAAAAGTGCAGCTGGCCTCTTCGAACTAGACAGCTGAGTACCTAGAAACCAGAGACATCCTAAGATACCATCAATAAGTGCAAAACCCAAGAGACTGTAACAGAAACTTACATGAAAAAGTGGAAAGAATCTGGGAAAATAAGAATTGGTCTGAAAGAACAAGAACCATCATCTATTGGCTGTTACAGGTAAAAAAATAGAAATTAACAGCACCTATTGGCAGCTCGAAGCAGTGGTGTCCTACACCCTCTTACGTCTCTGTGATACAAGGAAGACTTTTTATCCTTGTAGAAGGTAGAACTTTTCTCTGAAAGCTTCCAGTGCTGCATGTACTTTTCCTAAACAGGTTGAACTCTCCACACAAACCTTCTGCCAGATCTTGGACCACCACTAGGGACAGCTGGCTGCCTCCAAACTCCATGATGCAGACCAGCTTTGCAGTGAGACTGTTATTTATTGGTCCTCCTCTGGGCCCACCTCTGTGGTCAGTTCAGTTCATTCTCTCAGTTCTGAGATGGTTGGGTCCCCCTCTGGGATCAATTTGTCCACCCCTCTCAGATGGTTTGGCCCCTTTTGGAATCTGTTTAATGCACTTGGTACCGTGTATATATAAGTAACCTACCGTAAGTATATCTGCTGTTATATTGTTGATAAGTTTGCTTCACTAGTGATAAGTTTGTAGGAACCTGTAACAGTATATACCTCTTTGGTTGCTGCTGTTATATTGATTGTTGCTATACAATTGATTTCTGCCATACTATTGATTGTTGCTATATTATTGATTGCTGATAGTAATTTGTAATAGCTTGATATTTACATTCAATTTATTAATCATAGGTATACTTGCTAATCATGATTTTTATGGTAACCTAATAAAGTAGAGAAATTCAGAAGATAAAAGCCTCCATGTCCTCATGCATTACAGAATCCTACAAACAAACAGTCATGATCTCTGCACACCTGCAGGCCAGGTAACCCTTCAGCTTGTGATATGCTGTCATGGAGTAGCAAGTCAGCTGCTCTGCAAGAGAGCTGAGCACGAAGGCAGGCAGCAGTGACCTCCCCAGCAAAGGCAAGGCAAGTCTGTGCCAGAACTGCATCCAGAGACAGGGATTGGGGCAGATACTGTCCAGAGATCACCCAGCAAGTTCATAGTGATGAGCAGGTCCAAGGCCACGCCAGGAAGACAAGCCACAGGCCCAGGTCAGGATCAAGGAGGTTTGAGACTGGAAGCAGACATAGCTGCTACACAGCTGTAATGTAGAAGATGCAGGGGTGAGCAGTAAAGCCTCAGCTTAAAAGCACCTCGCAAGGGAAAGCTTCAAAGTGCTTGGGGCACTGGGGATCTTATAGATGCAGAACAGCTGACCAGAACAAAATTGATGTCTGACAAACTGGGATGGTCAGGAAGATAACAGTAAGTGACTGCCCCTTATTCGAGAATGTGGTATATGTTAATACACACATACTGCTCCTGAGCAGAAAAAAGGCTGGGTGATTTTTAAGCCAAATAAAAACTATATAACCCAAGTCCTGATTCCTCCTTTTACATTATGAACATTACTACAGTGTTAAAGATGTCAGGAAGGTATATGAGGCAATAAAATTTTGTGAGCATTGTTTATATATTGTATAGTCACATGCATAGCAGAATTATAGCCTACTCTGCCTGTTGCAAGACCGCGCAGTTAACACAGGCTCATGAATATGTGGTCCTAGCTGCAGAATAATGTGCAGGTCTGGGGAATATTTACAAAGGCACAAGGCCTCATCTATTAGAAAACTGTGGGGGTTTTTTTGTCCATTACCATCAGTCCAAGGCCTATGTGGAAAAGCATCACAGGTATAAAGACTGGAAGTGGGCAACATGCTATGAGCAGATCTTAAGACAAAAATCCAGCACCAGTGCTTCATGGCTGTGATCAGAAACTGAGAAGGAAGGCAGGGCTACATTTTCTATGACAGAATGCACGCAGAAATGCACGGTATATACCAAATTACGTTTTTGCCACACAGTTAGTACTGGAAGCACTAGAGTATGAAAAGGTAGAAAGGAAAGCTGACAGTTTAAAGGGATACATGCCTTGTGGACTTCATTCAGTTGCTTATAGACAAAAGTTTGAGGCTTTCCTAGCACATTAACACCAAAGGCTATAAAGGCTACTTCACTCTTAGTCAGCTTGTGCTTATCAGAGCACCACGTATTATCAAACTATATAAGAAAGTGGTTGCAATCACATTTGCTCCTAGAATTCATTGATTAACTCCTATTTTTCCCTGCTCAGGAAGAACAAGGACAGAGATACCTCAGATACTTAAATGGGAAAATTGAAACTGAAAGTAGAGTCACTAAATTAAAAGTGGCTAAGCCTGGAGCAATGTGTGAAAGAGGGAAAAATATGCATGCAAAAACATTAGGAAATGTACTGAGAAACCTCAAGATGAGAAGGCTCAGGGGGAATCTTATAAGTGATAGATAATACCTGATAGGGGAAAGTAAAGACAACAAAGTAAGGCTCTGCTCAGTTGTGCCCAGTGACAGGATGAGCAGCAGTGGCACAAACTAAAATACAGGAAATGCCATTTAAGCACAAAAAAAAAAAATTACTGGGAGAGTGGTCAAACACTACAATAGGCTGCCCAGAAAGTCTTGTGGTTTGAATATCTCCATGGACTGAATTGGGCATGGGCCTGAGCAACCTACACTGTGACCCTGCTCTGAGAGGAGTTGGACTAGGCAGTCTCCAGAAGTCCCTGCCAGCCTCAGCTCTTCTGTGATTCTGAGATTAATTACTGTTGAATATTGACTTGGCAATGAAATAACAACGCTAAACCCTGAAATAAGTGTATAAAACTCAAAGGTCAAAAAGAAGTGGCTTCCAGGTCCATTTTACATACAGATAAAACTTGAGCTTAGTGAAAAAAGCAGCTGAAGTCACAACGACACATTGTCTGGTTAGATGTGTCAGAATTAGTTGTCACAACTGGAAAAATATCAGTACAACATCAGAGAAAGGTTAGTAAAAACATACAACCTTCATAACAATTTCCTTTTTTTGCATGCAAGAAAGGTCAGGATCAGGTTATGTAAACTTAAAAAAACAGAAGTAAAAGTAACAGTTCAACTGTCACAAGAGGTCAGGTCCCAATATTCACAGTTCTGATGAATAAAACATGCCAATATGAGCAATTGTCTTTACTTTGCTGGCTGCCCCACAGATTTCACAAAACCAACCAAATTTAGAATGAAGATTAGCAACAGAGGGGCAGTTTACTTCTCGCCACCTCCCAGTCCTGTCTGGACAAAGGCAAAAGCAACCTGCGCTGACAACTGCACACAGGAGTTCCGCGTATACCAAGATGACATGAAACAAGACATGGAAATCTTGCCATCATAAGCTGGTTTCAGGAAGACAATCGCACTGGGAATTTTGCCCAGCCACCAGTCATACAGTCATGTGCACTGTAGATTTTACTACCATTTATTCATGAGAAAAGCAAAACTGCCTATGATTAAATATTCTATTAGCTATTCAGAAGCTCTCTGTGCCATCTAACATAACCGCACAGACAGATGTCTGGAATCTCAGCACATTTCATTAAGATTTCCAACTTCAACAAAGCAACAGCTTATCATCTGTGGTCTGCCACTGAACAGAAGGGAAAACATAGCATCATAGGATAATTCAGATTGGAAGGGATGCCTGTAAGTCTACAGTCCAAGCTCCTGCTCCAAGCAGTCAGCTTTGAGGTTAGGCCAGGTTGGTCAGGGCTTTATCCAGTCAAGTTTTCAAAGAATCCAAAGACAGAGACCTAACAAGTGTTCCAGGCAACATGCAGTGCTGCCTGACTTGTCTCATGGTGAAACAGTTTTTCTTTATATCCAGTCTGAACTTCTCATTTCAGTTTGTGCCTGTTGTCCCTCATCCTCCCAGCATGCACCACCGAAAAGCCTGGCTCCATCTCCTCAAAGATATTGGTAAGCTGCTGTTAGGTGCCTCCACAGCTGTCTTCTCTAGGCTGAAGAAATTCCTTCAGCCTCTCCTCCCTGGGCCAGTCCTCCTGGTCCCTGACCATGTTGGTGGTCCAATGCTGAAAACAGATTCCACTTACATGGACATGCTCAGTAGGTTTCTACTATGTGTTCATAGACCTACCTGTTACACAAACTGAGAGAGAACTATTTCATACAGTAAAGGTGTGATAACCAAATAATAAGAGGATCCAAGCAAACATCACAATTTCTATTCCAGATGTAAAAGGCAGAAGAGAAATAGATTATGGGGGAAACAGGCATAGGCAATCAGCAAAAAATAAAGAATAGCTTATTTAACCACATTTGTAAGGAGCAGGAGTTAAAAAAAAAATCAAGTTAGTCACATTATGCAGACAATAGCTTTTTGGCTTCATGTCCTTATAAATCTTTGGTTCTAGACATCACAAAACGGGACTTGAAATTTTTGGGGCTGCATTTTGCCATTTGGGACTCCAGGGTAATTATTACTTATTCCTAACCTATAACCCCCAGAATATATTTCTGAAGAGGCCATTTTGCCATGCTTCAACCAAGTTTGTGTCACTCACAAACAGTGCATAATAGGAATTTTCTTTAGTATAAGCAATCCACCAGCTGAGAATGAGAGATTAAAACCACTGACTGCTTTGGTTGTCAGCCTGCTGTATGCATCATTTATAAGAGGAAAAACAAGATCAGTCTAGGAAAAACTCCTCATGAATGTCAAGTATAGATAATGCTTAGTGGATACCTAGTGGATACCCAGTGAGATTAAAAAAAAATGGTTGCATTCTCAGTAGTTAAACCCAGGTATCAGTCTCATAAGAAAAATGTTGCAGACAGTTAAATTATTGCCTCTTCACAAAAGGAAAAATGAAAGAAAACCAAAGGTCAATGAAGAATGGAACTGGCAGTAAGGCTCTGCTTGGTGAGATGGGGGAGGTCACTGGGAATAAAACAGCACAGCTTCCAGAAGACTTAAGAGCAGCTCATCATGGCAATCCTCTATAGAAGAAAAGGGAGTAAAACAAAGTATCACTTAGATTAAAATTTCTTGAGACACCCACTTGGATGGGTACAGTCAGAAGCAAAAGTGCTAGACCAAATCCATATCACATATGAATCAGCTTCAGAAAGGGTCAAGTCACCATATAGGCAGGTTATTGAAGATTTCAAGCTAGTCCGCTACTGCAAACATACAGGTTAGTTCATGCAGACAGTTTAGTCAACACTACCTCTCCTCTCCCAAACAGGAATATGATAGGAAAACATGGGAACTGTTGCCACCATCAGTTCCCTCTAGATCTGATACCAAAGGACCAAGTTCATACACAACTCTCCTGAAAATGCTAAGTCAAGGTAAAATAGTGTCAAGGTCAAACCTACGAATTTGTTCGCAACGTTATTAGGCTGGTGTTTATGAATATGCTGAGCAGAGTCTATTGCTCCTGTCAGCTCCTACATCTGAGGACAGTAAGGAGGCACAGTTCAGAACAGAAATCGGACAGTCCCGTGATCTGTACTCTCTCATTCCACAGCCCATATAATGCCTTGCTATCACCCCATGCTCTCAGGTGCCAGCAGCACTGATGAACTTTTTGCATGTTTTCTGAATTCCTATCCCAATCAACTACTACATGGAGTTAAAACAAAATTCAATTACAGTAGACTCAATCTATCGTTGCATTCACTTAAGAAGTTTCCATATGGTTCAATGCATCCTTCATTCATGCATAACATTACATTAATTCCAAGAAAGCATAACAATATTCATTATACATTGCATGATGTGGCCATGGAAATTGTTATATTAAATCAGAAGACTGGCCTATCTGGAGTTATAGCCTGTGGCCAACAAGAAATGCTTCAGAGAAAAGAGCAAAAAGCCTTGAGTGAGGCTTAAGATTTATTCCATAAATCACAAATCTTTAAACTCCAAAAGAAGCTTAACTACTTTAGCTCTGGGAATTCTGAGGAATATCCTCTAACTCTGCTACACATTTGTACTGTAAGGCAATGAGTCCTACAGTCCCACGAGGGTATTGCAAAGCCATTATTTCCTTTTCATTCATATCACATATCCTGCCTTTCAGCATACAGCTAGAGTAATGGCTGCGCTTAAGCAAATGAAAATAGGTCACACGCAGAGAAATAGGAGAGTGTCCTGCGGGAGCTGTTGTGTGGCAACAGCGCAGGCCGCACGGTTGGAAAAAGTGACAGGAGATCAGAAAAAGAATCAGAGCACTTCTGAGTCACTGTGTGGGTAGGTACTGAGCTACACAAACTTATGCAAAGAAAATAATTGTTCAGTGTTCAGAATCATCCAACAGTGATTACTATTACAATCTGGAAGAACAGATCTATTTTTGCTTAGTATATTCTTTGCTTAGATTCAAGATTGATTGCAAAAGTCTTTGTGTATCTTCATCTTTCCTAGCACTCATGGAGGTTTTTTTGCTCTACACTTTGACAACTCTGTAACAAGACTCTGCCCAAAAGTACGAGTCCAATAAACATACATACCATCATGGTAAGAAAATTTATTGCCGCTTTGCTAAGGCAGATGCTATGTTACTGCTTATGACACTGCCACCATCAATGCCTAAGCCACACCCCAGACTGCACTGACTCAGTGAACAAAATGCACAGATGATTCTGGCCACCATCTTAGCTTACATTTAGATGTTTACATTATTATTCAGGTATCAGACTTCCCCCAGGAAATACATTGTCCTCTTCAGGGGAGTTCACCTCCAGTTCCTTAGGCATCTCTACTAAGTCTCTGCAAGGTGTGCACCAGTTCCCCAGAGTGCCTACTTGGGACACATTTATCAGCCCTCTCTGAAAGGGGGCAGCTCTGAGGATGATGCACAGAGGTCACAGCCCCAACGAGCACTTTGCATGCAACCACGTCAGAGGTGCAGCCACACTACAGCTTGCTGCAGTCCTCCAAAGGGATCAGAGACTGCCTCAAGTCTCACCACACGTTCCTGACACATCACTGTGGCCAGGCACTACACATTTGCCCACACAACTGCAAAACATTAGTGACACAACCCGGATGAAACAGCAATGAGAAACCATCTGCAGGAACCATAACTTCATGTCCCTCTGCCTAGCCAATGACCCATGTAGACCTCCACAGATACACAACTGATGCACAAGTTAGAATACTCTTGAAGGTGATTTCGGTGTGGCTGTCCAAAACAAGTTAGCTGTTTTTCTGGGAGAAAGTTGAACTAATTAAGGACATTAGCATTTCCTGAGCAACAAGTCAGAGACTGAAACCTTGTCATTTGCGTACACCCTAATAAACTGTTTAGCAGACTAAGATTTGGTTGGTTTTGGTTTTTTTAAACACTCTGCACAAAATTCAGGTCACGCCAAAGTGCTAAAAGTAACAAAAACCACTGGGATAATTGCTTGAAGCTAGTAAGGCTCACACCAACTATATCACACAAACTGTAACACAATACTAAAGCATGAAGTGGCAAAGCACTTAAACTACAGGTGTCCCTAGCTGTATAGTAAAGTATCAGAGTGCACTGAACACATTTATTCAAGAAAAAGGAGGTTTTAGATTAGATTTTTTTTAAGTCTATACTCAAGTGTGATTTCACACTCAAATGAAAGCTAGCTTTGCCACTGTTTGTCCAGAGTTCATCTACTCTATTTGTGGTACCACTTCCACAAGCTTTATACGTCAGCCCGATGGGGGAAAAGTAGTATTATATTCCACACCAAACGGACAATTCCCACTTTAGGGAAATGGTTATGTGGCCTTAGTGATGCAATTTTCTTTTAGCCTGCTTTGGATGTTATGTTTTCCTGGTATACCCTCTACTGATCCTCCCATTTTATTTTCTGCAAGCTGCATCTCAAAATTCATTCAGTTATCAACTCCATCTTTCAAGACTTAGGATACACAGCTGCTATCATTGCTTCTGCTGACACCTATGAAATACAAGATCCAGGAAATCACAAGGTCTTTGAGCAGTTGCAATGAGGTGTATTGACTAGTCAGGCTACAATGAAAACCAATACACAGTGTACAGGTTGCACAATGCTCTGCCTACAAAGCCCATAGCTTCTGGGAAGCTACATGACAAAGTCAAGAAGTTGCAACCACCATCAACACACAGAGCAGCTGAAAAGTTACACCAAGTACAAACAATACTTTCTGGTACTCCCATTCCCCACAGTCTCTAGAGAGTGAGGAGGGCCAGTAACAATAAGGGCCACCAAACCAAATACATTAAAGGGATGGCTAAAATCAGCTACTTTACATGTGTGTATGGTGCCTCCCTGTTCAACACAGGGGACAGAAATGCTTCACTGCTAAGTGTTACAAGCTGCACTGGGTGAAGAGGAACTGCAGCAGCAGACTCTCAGAAGGTATAGATTAGACCAGACATGGCATGCAGGTTGAAGTCATGGCCAAAGAACTGGACCAGAAGAACACAGAATAGGCCTTGCAGAGGCACAAGACTTATCAGAAGTGGGCTGACACTTCTTGAGCCTGGCTTAGTAGCTGAGCACTCAGGGCCAAATCTTTCCTGTCATACACACACACAGAGAATGAGGAAGAAACAGAAACCAGAGTAATACTTCCCCATGTTATACATGTAACATCTTAGACTTAAGCAGTCCAGGAGTATGGCCCCAACATGATCAGTTACAGTCTGATCCATGACAGCCCATTTTACAAGAAAAAATGAAATTCAAGCTCACATGCAAAAAAAAAAAACCTCTCCACCAATCCAGTCTTCCCTGTTTCAGTTCTGGCTTCATCTACAAAAAGAATAGGGAAATGAATACTTGCTTCTCACAGGAAATTACCCATCCAACAAAGAAGAGACAACAAATATTTCTTGGTTTCTTCTGTTATATTTAGAAGGATTTACATCTGCAGTAGTTAAGCTTTTTTCAGAAACTGGCCAGCTGCACCTCAGGCATCCTGTTACACAGCCCACTTCAAATTCTAGAGTAGCCTTTCAGCCACATCCATGCACTGCCAAGAGGAGGAATCTGCCTGACAAATGCCTGGATTCCAGATGAACAACCTCTCACCAGATGCACTACCAATGCAATTACTCCCACCCCCATCCCTAAAGAGTCCCAGACTCCCAGAACCAGAGGCAATCAGTCCAAAAAGGTCGAGAGGTCACCAGCTACAACAAAAGGTGGTGTGAGTCAGAGTAGAAAGAGTGGGGTTCAAACCCACCAGTTGGGAAATGCAGTCCCACAGCCTGAGACAGATTTGCTGAGCATGGCTGTAGTATAAGCACGGCTGTCCCTGAGAACTTGGCCCGACAACCCTGTCAGCTTCCAGGAGGGACTCAGCCTGGCAACCCCAGAAGCTATAAAAGGGCAGAGGCCAGCAGAATTTGTCTTGCTGCACATTGAGTCAAAACTGCAGAACACCTACCAGCTTCAGGAAGCCCCAACTCACCAAGGATCCTTTGGCCCAGCCAGCCAAGCTCCTCAGACTGGTATAAAAGTGACCACATATGTACATGTATACCTGACTGTCTTTCCCCTGAATGCTATATCTTTTTCCCTTGATTAACTCAACTGATCAATAAAGCTCAGCTGAACATAGATTGTACCTGACTGGTTACTACTTTGGGTAAGAATGCTACTAAAAGTCAGAGAGACTACATAACTGCAGCTGACCACTCCAAAAATTGAAAAGCACATCCGTTCATAATTCAACATGCCAACAAGCAGCACAACCCCCTACGGGTAGTGTTCATGAATTCAGTGAAGCCATCAACTCTGTTTCATATCCGCTGGGTTCTTAAAAGACACTGGCTGCCAACTAATTGAACTAATCCTGCATGCAGACAAAACTGTTACTCTTCACCTGGAATTGAAGGTACTCATCGAGTCAATCACTATTAAGACTGGAGTTTAAATAAAGAAGATACAACACCACCACAGATTCATTACTCTGCCAGTTAGAGGCCATCAGCAGTGGATTCCATCACGGACAAAACAGATCTACCACCCTAGCCTTTGCTTGCAGTCTGGCCCTGAGAAGTGACTCATAGGAACAGATATGAGGAACACCTCTCACACGCAAGTCTCCTGTGAAAACACTGGTTCACCAACCCAGAGGGAGAAGTGTCATGAAGTCTTCCAACAAACCCAGCCATAATGCCCACACAGTCAATAACTGCGGTCCTTGGATAGTGTCCAACATCCTCAGTATGAGCATCCAGGCAACTTTAAAAAAATATATCTAACTAAAAATTGATCTGTGAGTAGCAACTGCTAAATCAGAACAACTGAGAAAACAGGAATCTCAGCTTTCTAATATTAGAAAAAGCTTTGTTAAAACCTCTCCAAAAGCTCACGATTTTATACATCTTCACAATCCCAAGGTGTGTGTAACTACCAGATGGAAGGTCCATACCAACTGGTCCATACCTTAAAATTCTGAATGTTAACATCAAAAGTGCTGTTAAAGGATGGTTATACTTCCCGGCCTTTACAGAAAATAGCTTACTTTACAGCAGCTCGAAGGGCTGCAACCTAGGAGTTACCCAGCTCGTAAGCTCACTGTGCATCTACAAGTACACAGATTATACAGAATTTCATTCACACAGGATACCACCATCCTGAGAGATAGCTGTGAAGGGATGCAGAGAAATAGACGGACAGATTATGGATAGTCATTGGAGTTAGTGAAGAGACAAACATTACCAAAATCAACCCTAAAAGTGCTAGCTACCATAGGCACTAATGGGATCAAGTGAACAATGTAACAGAAGACCTCCTATTTCCAAATTTCAATAAGAAGTTTAAGAGATGGACCAGTTTGAAAGCTACGGTTGTAGAGTAAAGCACTTTGAGAAGACCCAACCAGTAACACCTGGCTAAAGAACCATCCATCAGTGTCTGTCAGAGATGCCTGTTAACAGCTATTCACCTTAGGCCAAATGGTTACTCAGTCAGAGGATTTCCAGGGAGAGGAAGATACAACACTAAGAACTGCAGACACCGCACAGCCAAAAAGAGCTGGGCATGTGTTGTGGGGACACACTCTTGTCAAACCATGTGCATAAAACAGCACAACAAGCTATGGCTGATAAAGGGCAGAAGAAGTGGGAGAAACACACTGAGCCGCAAAAGAGAGAAAGGAACAGATTGTTTGAACCAGTTAAAGATGAGGTGGCCCTTTGTTGTGGTCTTCATGGTTAGGCAGGACAAGACATCCACACTCACTGAAAGAGTGAGTGCAGCATTAGAAAGAGTACAGAAATATAAGAAACTTCCAGAACAGAAAAATATTAGAGGTGCTCCAGGAATAAAGTCCTTTGCCACTTTTCCCATGCTCTGATAACAAAGCCATCCACACAACTACACTTTACTATCAAGAGCTCAACCTCTCTGCCAGTCATCAAGACAAGGCTGCTCAGTCTACAACCCCTAATCGCTTCTACAGATATTACTGATATCTTCACCAGATTTTCCTAGGAAAATCTAAGAAAACTGTACAATATAGACACTTACTGAGACCATCTTGTTCTTTCCATTCTCCTCTGGTCTAAGTAACACACTGCAGAAGACTTTTGGCAAACTCTCCTGGACTCACAGACACTTCACAGAAGCTCGCATCCCCTCTAACCAGTCGTCCAGGGAACTAACACCTGCAAAGGAATGACACTTGGGAGCCACGTTGCAAGTTTTGGGCTTGAGATGCCTGGATCTCAAGAAGCTGGTTCCTTTATTTATTCAGCCACCTCAGAAACACTAGCATAGTTTTTTGTTCTTTACCAACGCAAGTGGAAAGAGGAGGAAAGATTAACCAAGGCCTCTGCTATGTTAGCATGTCATGTTATGTCTTTATATCTGTCTAGATGGTCACACACCAGAGATGATATATTACTTAATGAGTGTTAGTAGTCCCATCTGAGCCTAAGAGGATAAATACAGAACAATCCAAACTGGGCTGTTAGCTACCAATCTCCTTAAAAACAAAAAGGGGAAATAAGTCTTTTACACCCAAAGCACCCAGCCTGAAGAATGAACCAGCTGCTACAGAAATCTGGCAGAATCATAGAAAACATGAAAATGAAACCTCAAGGGAACACAAGTGCTTGGAAGTGTAAGTCACTTGGAATTTAAGGAGCAACAAGGGAAGTGGAGTGACAACAAAACCCCTCAATGCCTAACTAGGACATGCTGAAGAAGTTGCAGTTGAGTCTTTTAAGAGACAGAAAAGAAATCTTTTAAAGTATAAATCAAGGTTACATTTTAGCTCTAATCTTCGCTTTCTCCTTCCACTTATCTAATAACCCAGCCTTAAGTTTGCTAAGCAGCTGACAGTTGTTTGGGACAGAGTTGACCAGAAAAGAACTAACACAGAAAAGGCTCTAAAAGCAGCAAACCAGAAACTATCACATACACATAATTTCAAGTGGTCTGCATCCAGCACACAGTTAGAGAACTCAACCTATTTCAGGAGAAAGGGCTGGTACCCAACTTTCCTTAAAGAAATCTACAACTTTTTTCCACTTACATTCACTGAAACTCTAATACATAACTTGTACTTGTGCATTCTTATATAAACCACAATGCAAGGAAGTCCACAGCAGCAGTACAGCTGCTCTGCTAAATCCACAAAACAGCCACAAATTCAGTTTAAGATCAGGATTTTAAAGTTGTATTAATATGACTTTATCAATTATCACTAGTTGTAGCTTACAACTGGCATTTCCGATCTGTATAAACTATGAAGATTGAACTTTAAAAATCTTTTGCTAAAGTCTGGTAAATGGCTACAGCTTTGCAGATATTGGAGAAAGCTGTTTACTGGTCTAACCTGAAAGACTGTATTTGCATTCATACTATTTGCAAGATAAAAGGATCTTGTCAAACCTGCAGGAAGCCAGCAATGAGGCTTTAAATCCAGAAAATAAATTTTTAAGTTTTTCTTTGTGTTTGAATTACTGCTTCTCCAGAAAGGAAAAATATCTTTCAAGTGAAACTAATCCATTTAATTGAACTAATTTTTGTTTTAGTCCAGATGTAATGCATTCCACACATCCCAACCATGAGTCACTATTTCATAAAGCTATCTCACATTCATATTTGTTCTCCAGCACTTCAGAGAGGGAGAAAATAGCTCACCATTTAACAAGTGCAGTCCTAGTTAACAGGCTATAATTGAGGATGCCAAGACAATAGTTTCTTTGTGCACAAAAACCTAAGAAGCACTGAATGATGATGAGAGCGGCATACAAGCCTTAGGCCCAATACACCAGCAGACCAGAGACAGTTTATCTAGGACCACGTGGCTTCAGAGGCATTACTAAACAGTATTTCTTAAAGTTTATTTTGAGAAATAAATCAGTGACCTGTAAGTCAGCTAATCTAAGCAAAAGCTTCAAGTAAATCCATACTCCCACCATGATCCTCCAAAACATATTTGTCTAACAAAAGTCCCGTTCAACTGAAGAGTTTACTACCTTAATTTTTTGTATTTAAGAAGCATATGCAAGTTCTTTATGTAACATATTCTACTGATACTACCCTTCTAATTAAGAATTATTTTTAAAAGTGATTACTAGTCTCCTACGCACACATCGCTATCTTAGAAGGGCAGCGGAGGTACCAGAAATATTGTCAGACCTCAGGAAGATTGCATCAACCACAAATGAAGCAATCCACGCACGCAGCAAGAGAACCTTCTTGACTCCAAACAACAATCTGTCACCGCAAGGCTTGGAAAGTACAACAAAGGTTTGTTTCAACCAAACCCGCAGACCCGAGTCCACAAGTGCATGCCTCCCTCAGGCGAGGTGAGCTACAGCTTCACCTCAGCTGCCACACGACAGCCTTAAGATCAGAGCACCCCCTCCACCTTTCCTGGCCCCTCACAGACCCACCGCACGGGGAAGGGCTGGCAACCCCGAACACCACACGAGGCCAGGAGGCACCTCACCTGCTCGGGGAGCTGCACAACGGGCACACAGATGGGCTGCAGTTACTTCCCCTCTTCCCCCCTACCCAGCAGGGCACTATATATCTATTTTTTCTTCCTCGACAACGCCAAAAAGATAAGGCAGGCGGCTTTTCCTTCCTCCCCTCCCCGGCCAACCCACCCCCACACCCCACCGCCCTCGCCTCAGCCGGCATTCCCGCCTCACGGCCCTTTTATACAGTAGCAAAGAAAAGCAAGCAAGCAGCAGCCCGACGAGGCGGAACCTAGGCTCCAGCTCTGCGGCGCTATTGGACAGCTCTGTTGTCAATCAACGGCAACGGGCGAGCCGCCAGCGTGCCTAGCCCCTCAACCGGGCCCTTG
>NW_010973187.1:4676621-4676975 GCF_000737465.1 Haliaeetus leucocephalus
GGCGGCGGCGGCGAGGGAGGAACAAGCCCTGAGCAAGCTGGTCGTCCGGCTCCAGAACGTCCAGGAGAGGAAGCGGCTGGAGACGCTGGTGCAGACCCTGAGCGACCTGCTGGAGCTGGCGGCCCGGCAGAGCGGTAAGGCGCGGGCGCCCCCCGCCGCCCTGCCCAGCCCAGCCCTGCCCTGTCCCGCCCGCCGCCGGTCGCTAACGCGGCCTGTCTCTGCCCCCCCCCCCCACAGCTCCCCGGCTCTTCAGCGGCAAAAACGTCCATGTGCCCTTGCTGCTGGTGGTGGACCTGTACCCGGGAGCGGCGGGCGTGCAGCAGGTAAGGGCGGCGCGGCGCCGAGGGGCCGGCT
>NW_010973187.1:4676993-4779944 GCF_000737465.1 Haliaeetus leucocephalus
CGGGGCCGGGGCCGCGGTCCCGCCGCGCCGGCTTCCCTGCTCGGGACGAGCCGGGCGCGGCAGCCCTTTCCCGGAGGGAAGGTTACCGCTCGGCTTGTTTACTTCACTTGCTCTCTTCTGGGCCACTTTCTGAAGTGCTGTCGGTCTGTAGAAGGGCGCTTGCATTTAAAGGGACAAGCGTTCCAGCTTGTTCAGATACCACTCGTTGCATCTCTCTTTAAAGGGCGGAAGGCGGCGGAGTAGAAAATAAAAATTAAGCAGGGTGAATACTGCGTGACAGAGGCTTCCAAATTACCAGCAGTGTTATCTGATACGTTTTGTACGTGTCATTGTTGAATTTTGCCATGGTTAGACAAACTTCTGAAAAGCAGAATTTTATAATATGAATTCATACGTATGTAGCCCTATCCTAGAGAGTTGTACTATACCAGTTTTGTAAGGGGCGGCGGGGTGGGGGGTAAAAAAAATCTTTTAGCTAAGAGTAGGTTCTGCAATTTAAGGTTCTGCTTGGCTGCTTCTGTAACTTGCCATTGGCCCATTTAGATTAGGTGTGGCACTTGTACACTTCGATGTTGTACTTATGGTACAGCTGCCAGACTTGTCATGTGAAACAGCTCCTTCCTGGCAGGCATATATTAAATTTCTGACTGTGTTGTGCTTAAAGGATGTTTATAAGCTCCAGATTTCTGTGCAACTCACTTGATTTTTATTTTTTTTTTTTATTAAGCCCATAATTGTATGGATACAATATTTTTGGCATCTTTTACTTTTTTCAATTCAACTAGAAGGCAAAACATAAATTATATCACAAATGTCTCTTAAATAATAGTATATTTTAAGGTTTTTTTTTGTCTAGCTAGACAGCTAGAGGTCAAAAGCATAAAATTCAGATTAAATATGAAATTGGTACTTGTGTAGTGATTAATCTGGAATAACGGTGGTCTCACGTTTCCTTTGAAGACTAAATGTTTGTGCAGAGTGAAGTTTTAACTAATTTTACTATTCAATTGTAAGGTCATTAAGAAAGAAGAATGAATCAGCAGTTATTTTCAGGATAAAGCATATTATGCATATAACAATTTACAAAACCACTGCCCAGAACTTTAGACTAGGAAGTAAAAAATATGAAATCCAGCCACAACCAGAATTAGGTCTGAAATGACAGCACAAGACTCTCAGAATTGCATAAGGAAAATAGTGATTGTTTAATATTCATTTTAACTGTGTTAAAACACCTCACTGATTTAATATAGAATGTTAAAATTAGTTTTATCTTCTGTCTGTCTACATATGCAGTCGTCCAGTCTTTCAGTTTAGAAGTTTTGGAGCTCCTTTGCATTACTATGTTGTATTAAAGTGTGAAATTCATAGCCAGTGCAAAGCTTAAATCCTGTTCCTCGTAAAATGTCTTAGGCAGCTCTTCCTTCACATTCAGTTACGATATTTACAAACATCCACAATATGTTAGTAGAGCTCTGTCTTCTTGCTTCATTCACTGCAATTCGTTTACAGTCTTTGAATACACAGTTCTCACTTTATGGCAGTGATAACGTAATTCTGATTTCAGTGCAGTCTCTTTACACTACTAATGAATTTTCATTGAATAAGTGGATTAATCCACCTCTTTTGCTTTGGCATTGTAATAAAATTGATTCACATAAGAGAATAAACACAGAGACATATCTGAAGTGAGGATTTTCTTTCCCTCCCTTCCTTAATTGGTCATAAAGCATCACTTTGTGCTGCTGTTCCACTGGCTTGTACAGAGTAAATATGCTTAATAGATCAATCTTGCAAGTACCAGTGCAAGTCGGACTACAGGCATAAACTCTGCAAGCTTCTTTAGAAGTAGGAAGGTACTGGGCTGGAAAGTCAATAGTGCCTTAAAATAAAATAGACACCTTTAAGTAAATATGGTGGTTTCTTTCTGCAGTTACTCTGGCAATGATTGGAGCAGCTTAGAAACTCTAGAGCAAAATATGTTTACACTTCAGTAAAGAGCAGTCAGCAGCAGGGCTTTATTGTCTCATGTAGAAGGTGTGACCTAATGTAATATAAATTCATTGCACGCTAGAAATGAAAAGGGTCTGATTTAAAAATAACAGAGTTTCAGTGCTGCCACCAACTGTTCCTGTGTATAGGGACCTGTTTAAGTGTTTATAAGAACATCTTTGTTTACTGGGTTTGGTTTTTTTTCTTCCCCTGTAACCTTTAGGATTTCTGTTATTTATAAGACCCATACTTTCCTACATGATTATTAAACAGATAATAAGCTCTCTGTTATCTCAGAGTGTGATTTTAATATTGTAAAATAGACCACATGTCAGCAGGTCAGATGTTTGCATCGGTCATCTCTGGATCCACAGTTCTTATAAATGTTTGCTAATACTTGGGAGTCACAACAATCCAAATAAAAATGTTTCATGGAAATATAAATTTCATCAGAAACAGTTTTAATACAAAAAGGAATTTTCTAAAGTCATTAAGCTAATTTTCATCATGTTCTAAATTTTACAAGAACAGTTAGGATGGCATGAAGTGGGACTTCTAAAATAAAATATTTTCTAACCAATACACAGTGTATGAATTAGTGGTCACCTCTACAATGTCTTTGCTATGCAGATTTGAAATCTGTACCTGATTGACTGTCACTGATAAGCTCTTGGAATGTGGAAAATTAGGTAATTGTATATCCTCATCTTGGGGAGGACTGATGGTTGCTAAGACTATTCTTTGCACCTCTGTTTAGTTAGGACTCAGTTACACAGACCAGCCTAATCTTCCTGAATGTCCATAATAATTGGTTTGCAGTCTCGTGTAGAGCAAGCCAGCTTGGTGTCCAAGTAAAAAAAGAGCATGCGAATCGGACCGTGGTCAAGCTCAATCTGCAGACGTTAAGGTTGTAATTGGCTTGAAACATTTGGCTCTGCAAATCTAAACTGAAACAGAAACAAAATTACTGCAGATAGTGTGAACATAACCCATGTAATCAGATATGTGAAAGATAAAAGCAGAATTCCAGTTCTCAGGGAGCTACATCACCTTTTTTATGTTTGCCAAAGCTGTCATGAAAGCTATCTAGATTCAAGCCTGTGCTGTTCCTATGGGTGTTTCTACACTACCAGACTTGAAATTTCATGTCTCTAGTCTTGCAGACTGCAGGGTTAGAGATCATGCACTTTCCATGAACTTTGTCGTTAAACTCCTTGGAAGTAGCCATTTACATTCCTGTTGTTGGCTGTCCTGTCTTGACCTCTTTGCTTTATATAACTCTTCTGCCAGAAACTGATCCAGTTACGCATACAGTTTTTGAGCCATACTTAGATTATCTTCTGTCTTGACCCTATTCTTAAAGCACACAGGCCTACTTCCACTTTTTTTTTTGTTTTTTTTGTTTACATGGCCAAGGAAACTTAGATGCCGTTTTTTAATTCCTTTTTGTAAAATCTGCTTCATCTTAAATGTTGACATTTCTCAGTTCACTTCTCTTTCAATACAGTGAGGTTTTCTTGCTCATCAGTTAATCCTTTGTACAGATTTTGCTTACTGCATCCTCACCAAAGCCCATTCAATCATATCAGCCTGCAGGCATTCATAAGAAAGCAGATTTCTCCAATATGGAAGACCAAAGAGGAACATTTTTCAGTTTTGGCATTATTTAGAGATGTTTGAAAGTCAAATAATTTGCATAGGATAAAGCAGGTAGTTATTAAGAACAAATATATTGGTTTTAGTTCGTCTTTCATTCCTTGTGATTTCAAAACTTTCACTGCCTTCATTACATTTTGAAAGCACACAGTATTGAGGATTGATGGCGAGAATATGAAACATATAGTATTATTTAGGTATCTCATCCATTTAAAACATTGGACGCCTTTAAAAACCTATCCTTTCTCTTTATAATTTGCAATTAAATGGCAAATTCTTATGGAAACACCTGTTCTTCAATAAAGCTGGACTACCTGTAATAGTGCAGTGGTCTTCCCTGGCCCATGATGATGTACTATAGATCACATCACAGTTTTCTCTCTGTCAGCATCTCTTTTAACTGTGCATCCTTTATCCTCAAGCAGTGCTGAAGCACATTGAAAGTGATGTGTTCCTACAAGCAATGCATTCAGAATCGTTAGCATATCTGTTTTACCTCCATCTTTTAACTTTTTATGTCATTTCTCTTATCTTGTGTTAATTAATTTTCCCTTAATGATTTAGCTAGATAACTTTTCAGAACATGTCTTCCAAAAGTCAAGAATGTTAGAAGACAACATTGAAGTTTCAAACAGAATACCTGTTCTAAAATAGCTGCATTCTTGTTTTACAGATGGGTTGGTCACTTCTTTGTAAATTAATAGAAATTTGTCCAAGTACTCTACAGAACATAGCTCCTAAGGATGTTGGGAAGGACTGGGAAGTACTGGGTGTTCACCAGTAAGTATTTTGTATGCAAAGAGTCTTCCAGAATGCTTGGTTATCATGGCAGCATATGTATACAATGAAATATATTTATATAATGTTATTCCATCAGCTTCTAAATGGTTGAAGATTGTTGTGTGTTTCTTCAACCTTCAGAATGGGAAACTCACAGAAGCAGGGATCTTATCTGTGTGTATAAATACCTGATGGAGAAAGTAAAGGAGGCTGAGCCAGGCTTTTCTCAGTAGCACCTAGCGACAGGATGAGAAGCAATGGGCACAAATCAAAATACAGGAAATTCCACTTAAATATTAAAAAAAAAGTCAAGCAAACTTTTTAAATTTTTCTTTTTATTTTTGTTTTGAGGTTGATCAAACACTGGAACAAGTTGACCAGAGACATTGTAAAGTCTCAAGCCTTAGAGATATTCAGAACCTGACTGGACATGGCCCTGAGCAATCAGCTGTAGCTGACTCTGCTTTGAGCAGGAGAGTTGAAATAGGAAACCTCCACAGGTCCCGGCCAGTCTCAGCAATGCTGGGATTCTGTGGTTATCAAGGACTTGTATTTTAATAAACAGATGCAGTATTACCTGGATGGTTGTGTGTGTGTGTGTGTTCTTTCCAGATGTGATGAATTATATCCATAAGCCTAAAGTAGCGCAAATGGAGAGAAGATGTATTTGTCACACCTGATCTTAGTTGTCTAAAAATTGGTATTTACACTGGTCACCTCAACTACAGTGAGTGAACTACAGTCAGTGAACACAATTACCTTCAGAGAGGATGGTTCATTCCATCTTTTTAGTAAGTTATCCTGGAGCAAATTGTGGTTTGGACTTGCTCATCTCTGTCCATTAAATGTTGAGGGAGCCAAAGCAACTGGTTTCTGGATGGCTGTGGTTAGATGGGATGAGAACCCACGTAGGTTAGCTCCATAGTTGTTCCGTAGCACAAATGCTAGTTGTAGATGTAGGTATAATACAAATAGGGAAGAAGGGCTTTGTTTGGTGTTCTCTCACTTGGGCAGATTGCCTCATTCAGGGCTGATAATGACAGCAAGAAGCTACAGCCTTGTAACTCCCCTAGTGAACGTGCCTCTGCCTTTATAGTCTTCACCATACCCTTCCTTAGAAAGGTTGCTATTGTAAGATCATTTGCATGAAGATGGTTTTGTGGTGGTTGGTTGGTTGGTTTGTTTTACAGTGGCTAGAGTACATACATGGTCAGTAGGTGAATAAACTCCCTTGAAAGGAGTGTTGGCAATTTTTGTTAGAAAGCGAAAGTGATTTGGTTGCTTTTCATAAGGAAGGAAATACTGAGATGAAGCCATATAAGCTAGTTATGATTTCTTTGGCAGCTTAAAGGCTTGTTAATTGACTGAGACTTATTCTGAGAGCTAGAGATTCTGCTGTTCATCCTTGGGTCTCGGAAAAATTACTGATCTTTCCCATAGCCTTCTCAGAGCCTGCACGGTATGAGCAGTTGAACAAAACATCCTTTTCAAACTCAAACTTCACTAAAGATCTAGTGATAACATTGCTGTACATGATCCCTTCCCACTACCAATACTTTAGCTGACTGTGTATCCCTGTCTCACATTTGGACAGTTTTATGTGCTGTGGAGAAGCTTGTTCTTAGTGGGGGAGTGGGCTCAGACATTTCTGTCAGTGCCAAAGGCAGAGCAAGCCAACTAAATTGTATCTCAAGTTCCTTGTAGGTGGATTGGACTAGTGCATCAACACCTTATTGGCTACATGCTGTTTGCAGCAAGACAGGAAGCAGTTATGGTAGAGAAGAAAAGGTCATTTTTTTTTGCAAGAGATTTTCACTTTTGTGTGTGTAACTATTTTAGGAGAAAAGAAATCTTAAGCTAGAAAAAAGCATTTGTTTCTTGTCTCTCAACCATAAGCCAACTTGACCACATTACAGTTGTGTTTACAAACAGTAGTTTGTTATTGATTTAGGTGTTCCTGACAGTGTGATAAATAATTAAGTAGTCGCTGTCACTGTGAGGATAAAGGAAGGAAATTCCTTCAATATATTTGCATCCTTTCTGCAAGCTCAAAGAGACTTCATGAGATGTTTTGTAATCTGTTATATTCAACTCTCGTACAGTAGATGAAGTTTAGAATGTTTTACATCCTCATGCTTGATTGTACTTGAAATGGGAGAGTAGATGCAGGGAATTTTCTCCTTGCATTAGACATGCTTTAGTGTGTGATTATTTTACCCTGCAGTATAGTGAGCCAGCTCATGTCTTTATATATGAACACTTGCCTGAAACGGATCACCCTCTATAAAATGCCCTCTTCTCAAAGCAGATTTCCTTCCCCGCAGCAGAAATTGTGAATCATTGGTAGACAAGGGAGAGATGTTTCATGGCTTCAGAGCATTTGATAACTCGGGGAGGGCAGGGGTTCCATCCATGCAGGGTATAAGGAGCAAGGAAGTCTAAGCCACAGTTACTTAGGGAGCAAAGAGGTGAAGGAATCTTCACCCCATGTACAGTTTCTACACATGTATGCATGTGCATGCACACCTGCAACCACACAATAAAGTGCATTAGGAATGCTTAAGACTAGAATACTTTAATCAGGAGGCTAAAGCAGATTTAAAGGTGTCTGTTTAGCTATTCTACCAGCTTGGTTAGCGTGGCTCTTTGTTTTCCTTGACTCATCACCTTACTACTTAGTCCATACATGTGGGCTGTATGCTGGGATAAGAATTTGCCTCAGGACTGAAACCCCAAAAGCCACTATCTATCCTTGTCTGTAGACTTAAAAGTCCAAAGTGTGCATACAGAAGTTTCAGTGAGGTATCTATTCTCAGTTTAAGGAAAAAAAAAACCCCTGCATTTAACTGGATTTTATTTTCTATTGTTAAGATCATCCTGCACAGTATTCTGACTAACCTTAGATTTCAATAGCAGTTTTGTGTTCATGAGAGTGTAAGTATGTAAGCAAGGCATAGTTTATATGAACAGACAATATATCTTTTATTGGACTGATACTGTTATAATTTTCTGTCTTGAAAAAGGTAAAGGATATTATGTCTCCCATCAGATTTTCCCTCTTACGTGTACTTTGGTCATCACAGCTACAACACTAGTGCTACAGCAGAGGAGAGAGAAACTAGCAAACATCATAGTATGAAGGGGAAAGAAATAAAACAGTGTTACATTCATTCTAGCTTATAAAGTTAGACTACTTTAGCAAGGCAAACAACATCATTGCTAGAGCTGGGGAATGAAATTTGGGTGAAACTTTAAATGCTGCATTTTGTTTTTCAAGACACATCAAGAGTATCTACTAAAGTATCACAGACTGCTGCACAATCCATTTTTATTATATATTATATATACAAAGATTCACATTTGAAGATTATTAAGATTGTAGAGTCAAGCTCTCCAAAATCATGAAAATAAAATAATGAAGGTTTCTTTAGGTTTTTTGTGTAAGCCTATCCTTTTTTATTTAGTTTTTAATTACTCAGTTTGGGGTTTTTTCCCCCCCTTTGAGATACGCTTCCTTCAGGGCAAAATCAACACTTATTTATTTTCTGTCATCAGCATCATTCAGTGTTTGGCCCACTGCCTTATTTATTGTTCATTAGTGATACCTTATGTGAAAACTGGCCTATTCATTTTCTTCTCAGCTTTTCTTAGTGTTCATCAGTATTGTCTACAGCTTTTAAAATTTTGTTTATTGAGAAGGTGTTACGGATTTGTGGTCCCTGTTTTACAGATGGTAGTTTGAGCAAAGTATGTTAAAACTGTCAACTGATTTTTGGGTTCTCAGTTTGATACATGCACTGGATTTTTCAGAGTACTTGGCATTGTTTGGCACTCTCTGTTCAAAAAGTCAGCTTTGGTTGACTCTGATGCAGCATTTCAGGGGTTAATATCTGTGGGTCTCAAGTTGGGCCACCTAGAAAGTAAGGAGTATACAATTGGCAGTCTATGAAATGTTTCTTTTTAGTGATTGGTCCAGCATCATGTAAGTGCTGTATGGTGGAAACTTAGGGTAGAGTTCTTCAAGGTGCTCTTCAAGTTCTTTAGCTGGGAAACTGCTGCTTCTCTTCCAACAAACCCTTGATCGTTCACTGTGGCTTAGCTCTTGCTACAGACAGAACAGTACCGTACTGTCCACAGTCTGCTGGACTCCACAACCCTGCTTTCTGTAGAGTAACCCCATCCTGAATGCGACTTGTCCTCTGTAGAATTAATATACATAACTAATGAAAAAAATAAAGTAAAATTGATAAATTATGCATCACTATTTTAATGAAGTATGATAATAGTTAAAATACCAACATTATTTCATTGCTAACTTGAAAAAAACATAAACTGAAATAAACATTTTAAAAAAATGAATAGGGAGCTTTTTAAGCTTTTGTTAATTTCTGTAAGTATTTTTGTTTTTAAGGTGAACAATTGATGAAATTTTGTGTATGTTAATATTTCTTTAGCCATAACTCTTTTTTCCTTTTTTTTTTTTTTTTTTCCATTTTTAGGCAGATTCTTAAAATGCTCACAGTCCACAAAGGAAATATAAATCTCTCAGTAATAGGACTGAAAGCATTAAATCTACTGCTCATGTCAGGTATTGTGTGTTTTACTTTCCTAATTTGTCTAATCCTTCATACCACAGAACTGTGGTATAAAGTAAGTGACTGTACATGTCAGACCTGATTTTTCTCTCTGTTTTACTCCATAAAGTCACTTCTCATTTGTACTTGCATACAAAATAATGAGTACTGTTCTGCACCTTTTTTACCCAGGTAGAAATGATTCTCCAAATTGCAAGGCTGTAAAAAACATGATTGCTTAATTTTGCCGACTTGTTATTAGCATAGACACAAATACTTGCTGTTAAGTAGTTAAGTAAAATAAGTAAAAGCTTAATTTTTCTTACCTAAGTATAAACTTGGTGACATTCTGACTTGCTTCCTTTAGTACTGGTTAGTACTTTTGAAAACAGTAAATCATCTGTGACATTTCTGTTATGCTGCTCTGCAGAGACCTAATCTTACCAGGTACTGAGAACTTTTCTCGTGGTGCTGAGGTTCTTGATCTTCTGTTGAAATTAAAGAGAGACCCTAAGGGAGAGATTCTGCTAGTTTTATTTGAGGCAGCATATAATATTAGCACAAATTATTGTTAGAATTAGGAGTGTTTCCATTGATTTTAACAGGCTTTGTAGTTAAAGATAATCCAGCTGTCCAAGCTTCTGCTGTAGGCAGTAGAGTGAGACAGGCACTTTCAGAGGATGGTTCATGCTATCCGTTTGTCTATTTTATAAGATCAGTTACTTCTTAAACCTGTTTTCCTCTCCCTTTTGATTGTAGAGAGGTCTGGAGGACTATCTTAGACTGGATGCCTAACTTTTTATCTGCTGAAGTTGGGTAATACAGATCTTGTTATAAGGCATTATACTGTGTGATTAATAATAATAATAGCAAAATCTGGCTATTAGTGAGTAACTGTAATAAGCAGCTTCTTTCTTTTAATTGTGAGGTATCATAAAGGGTCTTAAACTATTGACTGGATATTCTGTAACAGTTTATTCCTGACTGCTACTCTTCTTCTCAGCAGTTGATTAACCAAACTTAAACTCTCACTTCAACTACCTTACTTCAGAAAAACATTTGAAATTTTACCTTGTCAGAAAAATCTCTTGGTATTCTTTATTTCTACATGTCTCTCAACTTGAATTACACTATAACTAGAGCTGACAGGCCAGTGTGAATGCCATATAGAAAGATCTTCTCTTAAAAAAAGAAAAACCAAAACAAAACAAACAAAAACCAGCCACAAAAAATCCCAGCTGCATTTGAAACACTGGAACAGGCATTATGAATTCTATTGTTATTGCTGTAAGCTTGAAAAATTGTCAGGGCTATGAATCTTTTTGTCTACATATGCTACAGAGTAATATTTTTTTGCAGAATTTTTTTAATGTTATAAAAGCAACAGTGACATTGGCTTTTCAGTTCAGGCTGAACGAATGGCTGAGAGAGCGAGAATAGGGTTTTATGATACAGATGGACTGATTTAATGGTTCACTGTAGCTGACAGGTACATTTCAAATCCCCACTTGTTTTCCTCAGGCAGTCTAGTCCTGCCCTCTTTCTTCCATCAACCTTACTTCTTAGGGAAACCTTTCAGTTTGCTGTGACTGCAAAAAGGGTTTTTTTGGATGGGTTAATTTTCTACTAGTTTAGTGAGTTGAACTGGCTCATTGAGGGGTCAGACAAGTACCAAAGCAGTGCAAGGTGGGAGCAAGAGTGGAGAGGGGAAACTGTCTTTTTGGCAGTAATGTTTTAGAACATCTCAGTTGTATTGTAAAATACTGCCTTAAGAGATAACTTCCTCATGGGTTATACAAAAACCTGGATTTGAGCCATCATAGTAAGTGTTAAGGACAGTGTTAAAGAACTTTGAATTGTAATGGTTAAGTACAGTGCTTCAATGAAAATGTTGAGAACTAATCAGCGCAACATGTAATCTCTTCTGCTATTCAGATGTAATTGCTTTCCTGCTCTTGGAGGAAGAGGTGGATGTGTTTTCCTTGGTATTTAATGCCATGCACACCTTCCCTAAAAATGAAGAGATCCAGCAACATGGATGTAAAGCATTACACAAACTTTTTGAGAAAGGTATTTATATCTTGTAGTTTATTAAGTTAAAAAAACGTATAGGTTGGAAGGGGACCACAGATGTTTGTTTAACTGCAATAAATGAATTCTTGCATTCCAGATTCTGTTGTGTGTAT
Organism: Haliaeetus leucocephalus; assembly: GCF_000737465.1. Lineage (NCBI taxonomy): Eukaryota > Metazoa > Chordata > Aves > Accipitriformes > Accipitridae > Haliaeetus > Haliaeetus leucocephalus. Next base: position 4,688,182 of record NW_010973187.1, read on the forward strand.
TATATCCGTTCTTTGAATTAGCACAAAACAAGTTTTCCAAGCAATATCACAAATTTGCTAAATTAGAGCAATGAATATGAAATTTTAAAAAAATCGAAATGTCTCTTCACTTCTGACTCAAGAGTTAACTGAAAAGATGGGATTCAATGTTAGTAACACTGGAACAAAGACTAGTGACATTTGATTTTAACTCTTAAAAAACAGGATTGTTTATTTAAAGACTGGCAAATTTTAGTAACGTATGAACAGTTCTAAAATCAAGCAAAATGTTTGCACTTTAGAAAAATACATGATTTTGCTTTTGATCCTGACAATGCTAAAAGATGAATATGTGTCTGTATGATATTCTTTTGTTTATTCTGAGAAATGAACTTGCCATGTATTGAATTTTGGCAAAATTCTCAGGAACTGCATGTGTAATGGCCAAAAGGCCCACTGTTGTAGCAGCCTTGCTTTGCATTGAGTATCTTGCTTCAAAACAAATATTGAGAAATACTAGCACTCCTACCAAGTCCGCTGTACTCCTTTCCTTTAAAGATAGTCTCCAGCTCTTCAGCTTTGTTCTTTCTGGCACCATTTTTATTGCTTTTTCTAAGTCTTCCTCCCACACATGTGTGCCTGGAGTTATCTTCTGCGTTCCTTCCCCTCTTCCACTTTCCCTAAATACTTTGTCCTGCTGTATTTTCTCTTCAGTCTCCACAAAGGTCTGAGCTTCTTAGACTTTCTGTGCATGTTTTTTATAAGTCCCTGATTTTTACAGATCTACAGACTGCTCTGGGTACAGACCTGCATACCTTCTTATTGATGGCAGTGCTAATGTAACAAGTTCCTAGGGTTGCCTATGGCTATCTTTTCCTGCATCTGAGCCACCTTGTCAGTTATTGTAATGTGAATGTTTGCCTAGCCTTAGCTTGAACCAGATTCAGAAAATGATTCTGCTTACGAAATTTAAAATGTGTCATTCTTTCTCAACCTGGATCAGTTCCCTTATCTGGTTCATTGCACAGCCACGCAGTTATGTCAGTACAAATGACAGGGGGCAGGGATGGAAAAACCATAAGCCGTTATTACAATGAAGGTAAGATATTATTAAAGCATGGCTGTAGTCTTTATGGAAAGAACTCCATTATCAAAAAAAGTTGAGAAGTGAAGTAAAATCATGCAGTATGCAAATTGGCATTCCATCAAATGGTTTTCACTGCCTTTCCTTCAATATATACTGTCTTGGTGAGGAATATCTGAAGTTTGTTCTGTGAAAAAGGCTAAAAGACTTCTTTTAAGATACTGATTCACCGGGAAGCATTTAAAAGTCAGAACTCAGTTACATAAAGTGCAGGCTAGAAAAAGGTCTTTATAAAGTAGCTCAGTTTTTAGTAAAAGGAGTCATAAATGTGTAAGATGATGTGTGTGGAGACTACCTTACTTCCTGTGAAAAATAGAAAATAAATATAAAGAAACTTGATAAAAACAATTATCTTCTCTCATGTTGTACCAGGATGTGAATTATTTCTTCAAAACATACTGTGTCTCTCTTGCTTTTCAATTTAGTTCCAGAAGAGCAGCTGACTGAATTTGTTGAAAGCAAAGATCATATGATCATACTGAAAGTATTTAAAGAGTTTCCTGAGAAAGAAGAGGTGATTCTTCCTGCACTTTATTCATTACATTCCTTAGCTGGTCCATGTAAGTGCATTATTGAAAGTTATTTTCAATTCCTCATCTCCCATAGTGTGCATTAGCTCACCTCAGTTTGTGGTAATCTTTCAGTAATTATAAAAAATCAGTGAGAACTGGTTGGGAGTTGCAAGAGAAATTACTTTTCTGTTTTCTTTGGGAAATACTGATTTGTAATTTTTCATGCAAAATTTTCATATTCAGCCATTCTGATAAAACTGAAATCTCTCATAACAGAAAGAGGCGTTCTTCTGCTTGGAGTGAGAGGTAACAAAGATGCTCATCATGGCTGTAGAGGTCAAAGTTCAAGACCCTGCCCTGTCTTTTTTTAATGCTTGAAAAATAAGATATATTTATTGACTAAATAAATCTTCAGTGTGTTTGGGTAGCAGGTAAGGAGCACTGTTGGCAGAGGCTGTTCCACAAGGGGAAAATCACCCATGCAAATCCAATGGCCAGGGCTGAGAAAAGGTATCTGGTACACAGACACCCCCTCTGATCATTCAGTGGTGGCTGCAATGAGGAGCATTGGTAGCACTGTGCACATTATAGAGTCTTAACGGTGTCCTCAGGTGTTGTGCAAAAGGACTGGAAGAAAATGTCTTCATTATGTCTTGTCTTCTGATAACAGCAGTCCCTGTTGTGGGCAAAATCAGATCCTGAGAAATGTGCTTGATGTTTTGTGTCAGTTTGTTGACAGTAATTTGATCTTGTTGACACAGAGGCAACTCTTGTCAGCTTCCAGCTGGTAGTCACAATTTTGGCAAGCATAGAGCAGCATCCTGCTCTCCATGTCTTCCATGAGGTACGTAATCTTGTACTCTTGCAAACATGATTCCTCACAAAGCTTTGCTCATACATCTTGCCTGGCTCTGTGGGAACCATGCTGGCCCCATGTATGCCGTAAAACAAGAACTGGACTGGAGTGTCCCACATTTCATCAGACTCCAAGCTATTTAGTTTCTGTTTCTCAAACTTCATGCTGTTCCAGTTTGTGTTTAAAAAGTTAAGTATTCCTTGAGCCAGAAATAATTTTAGCCTAGCCCAGAAGTTACTGCCATTTTCTAAGGAAGAGGATGCCAGATTTTTAAGTACTTTTTAAAATAGTAAATACTTACACAAAGCGTAACAAGAGAAGGGCATGACAGACCTGCTCTAAAGTAGGTATTTAGCACTCTCATTTCTGATACAAAAGATTGAAAATGGTCAGAGAAACAGAGATAGTTTGCACAGGAATGTACAATGCTAGGCTACTTTTGCCAGCATTCATACTCTTGGTTTGTGACATCCCACAATACCTGCAAGAAAATGTATTCCTTCAAGGCCACCATGGAGAAAATCATTCCCTGTAATTACACACTCTAGCTTATCTGGTAGTAAAATGTTTGTCTCCCCATATGCTGAAGTTCAGATCTTTATTCCAAAGGAGTTAAATCAAGGATTTGTACCTCGCTATACCTTCTTTCAGTTACACATATGTAGACTTTATTCCAGCTCATATGTCATGAGAAATTGAAGGGTAAGAGTTTATTCCAATGCAGTACAAGAACTCTTTTAAATCTCAGTAGTTTCAACGGAATGAGAAAATGCTTTGCTGCTGACTGTCCTCCAAAGTCCATAGGGAGGTGACAGGTCACAGAATATTAGCCATCCAAATGGTAGTCATGGGCAGCCATCCAAGCTTCTCTTCTGTTTAATGGGGAGAAACAGGCACCTCAAGAGGAAATCTACCTAACCCTAAGGTATCTGTTACAGGTGGGATAAGCCACCATATGGAATGCTCAGATCTCTTCAGCAGTTGTTGTGAGAACCTAGATGACCAAGTTTTGGTGGTTAAGAATAAATGAGATCCATTCCACCTCCTTTTCTCTAGCTTGTTCTGGTAAATGGTGGCTCCCTGCAAATGTACCATTGTTTGGTTCTTGCAGGATTTAAACATGCAGTTAATTATGCTCTTTCTGTAGTAAACAAGTTTGGAATCTTCTGAATATTTTAATATGTTTATAATTGTCACCTGTGAAATGATAACTTACTGTGAAGCAATACTATTTTGTGGAACATACCTTTAAAAAGGTGTTTTCAGTTGAGAATGACATGAATAAATTGCTGTCCTCTTAAAGCATTGTGAAAGTACCTTACTTCAATATCAAATAGAATGCTTCAGAAATGCTTCCCACTCAGAGCTTGCTTTTTCAACTTACAGAGTATCATTTAATATTCAGAGATATATTAATTTTAAGATCTCCTGCTGCTTTAAAAAGACTTACTATCTTTAATAATACAGTTGTGGATATTCCTTTTATGTTGTATATAGGAGAGCCAAGCTGTTGAAAGAATGATTAAGAAAGATTATAGACCTCAGCAGAGTAATGCTTAACTCCCTTGGAGTCAGTGACAGGACTCTGTGTCTTCTATGGCAATACCAAGAAAAAAAATGCCACCTTTCTGTCAAGTTGCAAGGCAAAAACTGAAACATAGGCCCAGTTTTCTAAATAAATCTATTTAAATAAAGTCTGAATTAGAATCCAATCAACATGGGTGGTTTTTTTTCTTAAGAAGCAATTTTTATTTCTGTTTCTTTCTTTAGCCAGCAATGTTGAAGTGCTCATGTCTGGAAATGTTCGCTGCTACAACATTATAGTGGAAATGATGAAAAGTTTCCCCAATAGTGAAACAGTTCAGGAAGTGAGTTGCTGTTTGTTGCATAAGCTTACATTGGGTAAGTTCACAAAGTTGTTTATGGTTAGCTTACTCTGACTCTGTAAGAGTTGGAGTTAACTGACAGCAAGCATTACAGGCAACGAGAGAACTACTATTCCAGTTAATCCTCAGGGTGGTGTATAGCTCCATGTCTTCAATGATGTAAACATACTGAGGTAACACTGGCCACAGTCAATATGGTATCCTTTCATGTTAAACATTAGTAACAATGACAGAAGCTGCCATAAAAGATTAGAGCAGGGGAAAAAATGAGACAAAAGAGTGGGAGAAACACAAGATGAGAATGGGAGATCAATAGATCCCATTCTATATAAAGTTCCTATAAGAAAGCAAGAAAATTCCTTATAGATTTCTTTTTTGAAGTGGCAATGCTGAATGTGTGAGAAACAACTGGAGCTACAGAATTACCTAGGAGGTATTCTCCAACACTGTGTTTTTCCTCCTTGCAATGCATTTGCCTTCAGAGACCTATGCTGCATTCCTGCCCAGCTGTGGTGCCTGTCTTGGGACCCCCTATGCTGCAGCAGTGAAAGAACCACTGGTTCCTAGACTTCCCTTGACTTGGGCAAAAGTACTTTCGTTGTCTAGGCTTACATGGGCTAGTGTTACATCAAGAAAAATGATGGCAATGTCAAAAAGGGATTTGTTGTGCCTCTTAGCAGCTCTGTCCTCTCTCTTGCCACTTTAATAAGCCGATCTGAGCAATTCCCAAGGACCACATAATAGGAAGGTCAAATGAAAATAACTGTTTTTCCACCTGCTGCATACAAAACCACTGTGAGTAGCTGCCTGAGCAGTCCCCACTCCATGGCAGGCTCTTCTTCATCAAGGACTCAGCCAAGGTTTTTCTCATGAGTTAGGCTTCCCAATTCTTGCAGGTGGTGGCCTGAAGCTACTGCAGATGCTGGTACCAGTGCATGACTCCCCTTAATCAAGTCAGTCCCGTCCTTTCACCATCTGTTTCTGCTTCTTCATGCAGATATTGTAGAAAATACAGATCAAATTTAAGTACAACGCAGAGCAACTTCCAGTTCCCCTTAAGAAAGCCAAATAAAAATTTCAAGAAAATGTGGTGGTCACTGAGGTAGTATTTGCAGGTTTTTGGCAAAAGGTGATGTTACCCTTGAATGTTTTCCTGTGCAATGTTAACTGAAGATAGGCAGGGAAACCAAGCACTTGTGGGGACACAGCAACTCTGTTGACATGCCTTGATCTTGCCCTAAGCCCAGCCAGCCTGGTTTCAGTCACACGTTTGTTGTATGTGTATGCTGACCAACAAGTAAAGGAGCCACAAGATCCATTTCTTCTTTCAGCATAACAGATGCCCTTCATCTTAATAAGGAGCCACTTCAGTAGAGTTATGGGAAGAGTTGTCCACAGCACCACACAGTTAGGTAAACAGATGTGAAATTGCTGGGTGCTCCTGGAAATAGTCTGGAATATTTCCATATAGCCAGTGCGGCTTCCAGAATTATTCTGATGGACACTGTCTTCCAACCCGTGTTAATTGGCAGTGGAATGGTAAAGTCAGCATCTACTAACTTCCAAAATCACCATCACGCATTCTTGCTAATCTAGTAATGACTACCCTAGATTTAATTGACCGATACCTGTAATAACTCATCACATAGCCTAAGATTATTAATTTTGTGAGGTAAGTAACATATTTACACGAACATACCATTTCCATTAAAGTACAGCAAGAAACAGCAGTGCTGGTATAACATGACCACACTACTACAGGGTAAGAAGAAAAATACTGTTTCCAGTTGCACTGGTAATAGGTGTTAAGGCCAGGGTTTTAGAATGATGAATCTGGAAAGGACTTGCCTTAAAGTCTGTTCTTAAGAATTCTGTTAACTTGGTCTAGTTGAACTGAACCATAAAACATTGGGAGAGGTACTTATCTTCTGGTGAAAAAAGTAGACATTGAAGGTAGTCAGCACCTATAGGACTCAGGACCAGAACTGAGGGAAAGAAATTAGGTTTGCTTGTCTTCAGTATGCAATTGTAGTTTTGATTCTCAAATATGGGAGACTTCTTAATTTTGTACCTCATCTGAAGGGTTTGAGAAACATTGATACAGATTTTAATCCGACCTGTCACATTGCTAGTGTGATTCTCATTTTTACTAATCAAGAGTTAAACAAAATTTAATATCAAAATAGAAAGCGTAGCTATCAAACTATGTTTTACAAAGTGAGCCTTGCTGTAGTATTTTATGCATGATACTTGTTTTTACAACAAACAGGCAAGTTATTTTCATGTGATTGCTTTTTGCAGAATTCCTTTTATTCAACCTATAGTATAAAATTAATATAAATACTGTATTGTAGGCTATAAAATAGCCTATAATAAAAGTTATGCTTTAAATATATTTATCACCAAAAGGTAGTTTTTTCTACTATTCCAGAATGTATGTATTCTGTATTTATAATGCTGACCTTGATCTATTTAATGAGGGCAAAAACAGAGAGCAAACCAGGGTTAAACCAATTGCTTGATAGGATAAATCAAATCATTGCAGGAATTCAAGACCAGGACTGTATTTGTTTCCTGGCAGGAAGTCTGCAAGTGATACACTGACTGTATTTTTTCTTGTTTTGATGACAATGTGCACTTCATTTTGCATTAAACCTCAGTCTTTCATAAAAAAACCATAAAGAACCTAGATCCCAGCTATTTTTTATCCTTGACGTCTTCTTTCCACAAACACTGTTGTGTCAAGCCCTCTGATAAGAAATCCATTGTTTGCTACAAAGTTTTTGCATTGTGTGCTGAGAAATTTATGTTAAATGCGTGTAAAGCCCTAGATATGTGTTTATATTAATTTAATATCTCATGTATTTTCAGGAAATTTTTTCAATATCCTTGTATTACATAAAGTTCCAGAAGTCATTGTGAAGGCTGCTAAAACATATCCTGAAAATGCAAAGTTACAAGCTGCAGCTCTCAGTTGTTTAGCTCTTCTAAGTGAGTAAATCTCTTCCTAAATACATAAATACATTATTTCATTTATCTGTCCACTGTTAATTTTTTTATAGTGGTAATTTCCTATAATGATTTTGAACTCCATTTCTTTAACATGAAAGCCTCAGGCAGGATAGCTTTGACAGAGCTAGATTTCCTACATGCTTACAGTTCGTTGTTTTACTATGACATGGTTGTGTTCACATCATATGTCCAGCATCTTCACAGTGTTCAGAGCTGGTAAGTTATGTTGACAGATCTTAACAAAGCAACCTGTTTGTTCCTAGGCAAATATGGTATAATCCCTACTTAATATAAAATCTCTAGACATAACAACACTAATTTGATGCTGTGTTTGCCATGTATGACAGTACTCATTACATTGTGGCAGCTGATAGCAACACCAAATCAATGCTTGTGCTGGAGTTCTGAAATCAATTAAAAAATTTAAACTTTTCCTTGAGTACACTCCAGGTATTATTTTGAAACAGAAGTTAGTTTAGTTAGTTGCAAAAAGCTAAGAATCTGATCCTCTTTGTCTTTGAGTAATTGTTCCATACAAAAGTCAATAGAGATGCTGTTTAAGAGTCCCCAGAATAGCAAAGATTAGAAATCAGTACATACTCCAGTAAGCCTCAGATATTATGGTCACTGTTGATACTTTTTTTTTTCCTTAAATGCTGAAAAATCACAGGTATAAAATTATTTCTTTTAAATTCTATTGCACTTTCTAGGACCAGATATTTCTCTTTTAGCAACTGCAATTTGCATTTCATTTTTTAATGGCACTGCTTCAGAATTTAGATGGCTCTGTGGTAAGTGGTTAAATTATATTTTATGTCTGTGGTATTCTGTATGTAAACACACAACAAAAAAAAAAGTATGTGCAGGTCTTTTCAGAGCCTGAGCATTCACTGGTCTGTAACTATGTCCCTAATTTACTGCACTATAATTAATTTTTTTAGTCCCTTTATAACCTTAAAGACATTTTTCAAATCTGTCATAGAGTTTATGTCAAAAGAGTTCTCACTTCCCAGAAAAGGCTAATCCTCCTGCTGATTTTTGCACATAGGCAGTGTGAGCACCTCCATGACTACAGGAAGGTTAAGATATAAGTGTTTTGTTTGCACAACAAGAATTTATTGTAAATATTTTTTTATTTCAAGCTGAAACAATATTCTTAAACCAAGACTTAGAGGAAAGAAAAGAAGAGGAGGAGGAAGAAAAATTATGCTGGTTGGAAGCATGTTACAGAGCATTAGAACTGCACCGAAGAAACACAGATGTGCTGGTGAGAATTTCTGGATGATGGGGCTGTGGAGAGACTGCATTATGCATTAACTAAAATGTTTAGCAACATCACTTTCTCCTGTATATCCTCGGGCAAACAAGGCCTTAAGGACTGGATTAGATTTAGAATAAATCTTAACCTTTCTTGCCTTTCTTATCTTTGTTCACCTCAACTGGTTTCAGTTACTCCTTTGGATCAACTGTAGGTAGTTAAGATGAGACTTGTTACCTGAAACTTTGGCCATCCAAAGATTGTTGTTTACGTAGCTCTTCTGAATACAGCAGCAAAACACAAGCCCATCAACAGAAGAATTAATCTCAGCCTAAAATAGGTATCAAAATGCAAATCAAATAATGAGATTGTGGCAAATGTTTGTAACTCAGGCCTATCCCAGCTGTAAAGAATGTGACAGTCCACATCTTGTTGTATTTCTACATAAGGCACCTTGTACCTTTGTCATAGACTGAAAAACAAACTATTTAATTTTTTTTCATATATTTTTGATATTCTAAAAGCATATTTTCATAATTCTTTGTCTCCTCTTGGTTTATATTTAGGAGGCTGCATGCTGGGCTTTGAAAAATCTGTTTCTGTATCAACGCAACCTTCATGAGAAGATTGGAGATGGAGATAATCAGTCAGTGTTAATATCTTGAACTGTATTTTTGGAAATGAAAAAAACGAAAGCCTGCTATTAGGCCATTTGGGGTCTCATGTTTCAATTATTTTTATTTTTATTTATTGTTTTCTAATATATGATGAAACGCGTGGTGATCAACAACACTTGGGAAAGTTTCTTGAAAGTGTGCTAACCTTGACTCAGGCAAAATTGCTAGTGTTTTAATAAAAGGTCAGAACACAGTCTAATACAGCTAATTTTTATAGTTCAAAAGGAATTTCTTCTTCAGTTGCAACAAGGATAGAGAGGACTAAAGAATTTAAGAGCAGGGAAAATAGAGAAGATTAACGATATCTCGTATGTAAGAAGTATGGAAAAGCAGTGCTCATTTTCCCACAAATCAGATGAAAGGGGATAGTTGGGGGGGAGGGTGCTGCCTTATATTAGAAGCCAAGTACAATCATCTGAAGATTTAATTATGTTGCTTAATACCTTTTTCGGAGACTGAACTACAGATATGAAGTAACTGCTGTAATGTGGTCAATGTGCAGTGATTTGTTTCTCTCTGTGAAAGGTTCCCAATAGACAGAGCAGTGATGCTGTCCATGCTGATGCACTCATCTTCAAAAGAAGTGTTTCAGGCAGCTGCTAGTACCTTGGCAATTTTGTCACAACAAAATGGTAAGGGAATTTAATTATCTTTACTTTCTAATTCAGCAGAAAGTTATTACCATAACATTAAATAATATTTAGTGTGCTGTTGTATGAATACAATATTCCCTGTGACTAGAATATTATGCAGTTGTGTTTAGTAGGAAGTTTATTCCTTGCTTTGAAAAAGCTATTGTTGGCTAGTATCAAAGAGAGTATGTGGAAGTAAAGAGCTCTTTGCCAGTTTATGTGTTGCAATTGCTATTTTTTGGAGCAGGAGACATGAAAAGAGTGCATTCTTTTTGTATGCTTGTTTATCACATGTTTGAATTTCATCAAGACCAGCATTTGTTGAAAATCACGTGAGTAAGGATTACACCCCAACAAATACCATTTTCTTGCTTAACACAGAGTATTTGAGCAGTCCTGTTGACTTCAGTGAATCAAATCACTTATAGAAAGTTAAGCATGTGCATAACAGTTTTCAAGATTGCTTTAGTCCTGATTGTGTCCCTAACATGGTTTCCCAAGTTCGATTTGCAGACCCCCTCAAAATTTTCCAGTGGAGATGTGGACCCCTGGGTAGAGTATTTAAGCCTGCTGACAGTTGGCCTGCTTTTGTGAGATACATTTCCTAGAACCCTTCAAAATAGTGGTTTGTAGGCTGCACATTGAAAACCACTGGCTAGATAGGAAGATAAAGACTAGCAGTTAATTATCATTCTCTAGGTGAGAAAGCATTGTTTTATCACTAGGTTACTGAGCCATCCAAGTACATAAATCCTAACAATGAAAATATTTTATAGTTATTTATGAGATAAATATGTATCTATATCAAGAAATAGATCTCATAAATGTATGCACACCATTATATATTATACCAGGTATTTTCATAACATGTTACTGACAAGTGGGCCTCTGATTCTATTTGGAAATCTAAAGCAAATTTTTATTTTGTCTTTTTTGTCTTCTTTTTTTCCCCCTAAATGAATGTGCTTACGCCAGAAATGATAGACATCAAGAAGCTTAGTAAAACCCTCTGGCACAATGCTTGAATATTGCTTGAATTAACCATTTGAAATGGATGTACTGAACTGGGAATGACAAGAATTGGTGGTAGTTACCATGATAATGTAGAATATTTTTATAGTGTTCTGAGCTGTATTGGTTACATTATAGCTACAACATGTGCTTAGGTGCTTGAATTTTAAAAAAATGAATTAACAAAGTAAATAGAATTAATAAATATAATATAATTTTTGAAGCCTTATTTTGGAAGTTAAAAGGTTTTTTGAAAGTTTTAAATTCTAGCTTTTCTACATGATCACAGAATGCAATTAAAAGGAAAAATTGTTTAAGAATAAACATTTCTGAAAATGGAAGTAAAGCTGTACGTTCTCCTTCCCTTAAGGTAACTTAATATAAGTAAAAATAGCAGATGTATTTAAACATATTAGGCATTCAGGAATTATAATGCTTTTGATTAAGCTATGCAAACAGAAGTCAGCTTCAGCTGAAATTGTTTCCCATGCTAATTTATACTTTTATGATGTGTGTGTTTGGTGAGGAAAAAAATTGTAAAAGGTGGGAAAAAAAGTTAGCAGTTCCGTTGGTTTTGAAACCTATACATAAAGAGAGAGAGATTTACTTATGGGATGCTTACTATTTTGTGTTGTAGTAAATATTAGGAAGACACTTTTGGCTAAAGGAATACATATGAATGTTTTGGATATAATGAGGAAACATCCACATTCTCCTGAAGTGGCTGAAAGTGCCTGCAGAATTCTGAATCGTGTTTTCGAAGGAAGGTAATATTCTTAGAAATACGTGGCCACTTCCAAAGTGAAGGTTTCTGAGATTCAGTGCTGTAAGTGATTATATTTAAATTATTGACTGTTTCACTCATATTAAAATTGACCACAGGCTAACAGCCCCATTCAAGACATTGAATTTTTTAAGCCCTGTAGTCAAATGCCCAGGTGGATATGTGTAGGGAGCTGCATGTTCTTCCCTTCGTGGTTCTTGAGCAGTGAGGTTTGAATAGACTATTGCTAGATGGTTTCCCCTCCTGTTAGCCACACTGAATTCCTTTGAGAACTAAGAAATTTCCCACAATATTAACTCTGGTTATTAAAATAACGTTGTGTTAATATTACTTTTGTGTTGGCTTTTGCAAATGCTCTAGAACATGACTGGAAAATCAAACTTGTGACGCATAAGTAGTGGTATACTGGGTGGGAAGAACGTGATTCCAAGTTTTTCCAGCCTTCCCTGAAAGCTTTGTATATGCTAAGCTGTCTGTGAAGAAATGACAGACTCAAGATATAGTCACAGAATTTCTTATGAATAATTTCATTTTATAAAGAAGAAAATCTCAAAACTTCCATAAATGTTCACAGGAATAAGAAGTATTATAAAATGAAAGAATAAAATAACCTTAAAAGTGAATTAGTGGCCTTTGGCTACTGCCATTTCTAGGAATGCTAATGACATTGAGATTTATTTTTTTTCTTCAAGATTAGAACCTAACCTGACTGATATTTTTCTGTTTATTCTACAAATATCTGACAATTCATCAGTATTTTATGACAGTTGTGGAGCACTAAATTAAGGAAGATGTTTCTTTTCACGTATCTGGATTGGTATCAAAGTGGAATATATGAATCCACCACTCATCCTGAGTGAAATACTATATTCTCTGTGTGTCACTGTTCTGGACTGGATCGCAAATTACCTCTCAGTAGTCTAGAATGGAATTAGTTACATAGGCTGGATTCATGGAATGGCACAAAAATAATGTATTTGCTATGATGAAGAAAAGTACCATAGTTTAACTTATATTTTGTAGCTCACACAAGATTTACAGTGTTCTAAAGAGTTATCACACAGTGTGATTAAGGAAGCAAATACATGTAAAATTTAGAAATGCATTCTTTTTATTTATTTTGTAAACAATATTTTCAGTTTCCCTCATCTGGATATAATGACAGTAGCTGTATCAGAAGTTGTAAAAGCCATGAGGAAACATGAAAAATCACTCTCTCTACAACTGGAAGCACTTCGAGTCCTTTTACACTTTATGATGCCCGGTAAGTCATCCAAAAATATAATTGGTGTGGCATCATACAGCAAAACAGAGAACAGAATTAGATACCTGGGTTTTAGTCTTTCTTATCTAATGAGACAGCCTTTAATGGGACTTCAAAAGATTTACTGGAGTTCTGTACATAGCAGAGAGCAGCTGTAACTCTTCAAGAACATACAAGATGGAGGAAAACTTTTGAGGTATTGAAGGTAACAGGCCAAAATTATCATTGCTGACTTCCCCTTGATTTCATCAGTGAAGAGTTAGCTACATTACTTCTAAGGAATCAAGGGAATGAGTGTGGAGCTATCACTGTGATTGTGTATTTTCGTCATAGATACCCTTTAAGTGAGAGCAAATGGTGATACTGACATCAACATTGCTGCACCCCAAAATGCAATTGTTTTAATAGTATCTCTTGGAAGGAACATAAAAATTGGACCTCTGACACCAAAAAATAAAGACAGTGATTTAAAGATATGAAATATACTATTATATACTACTTTCTACAGAAAAGGAGAGGCCAAACTGACTAGCTTAGAAATTCCTTTCAAAAAAAAACTCGTTAAAGGCAATCTACTGTGGGAAAAATATGTTCTTTGTTAGTTCTATACCTTTAATAGAATTTGGGGAAAGTTTGAACTCTTCTTTCGTGTTTACTGCTGTATATCCTGTTTCTTTCCTCTGATATTAAGTGTGAGAGTGCAGACATGGGCTACTGTTTTTTTTTTTCCAGAGCAACTTTTTGCAAGTATCTCTCAGCAGTTTTAGTTGAACATTTACAAAACCAGTAACTCTGAAACTAGTAACTTGGCTAATATGCAGACTGATTGCAGGTTTTCAGTTTCCTTCTGTTTCTAGAATTATAATCCTAATACTTTCCTTTCTTTTCAATAAACAGCAGGATTAACTCTTGACATACGTATTCTAACATGTAGGCAAGGCACTTTTTTGCCAGTATCATGAAAGGGAGGCCCTTCTAAAGTATAGTCAAACAAAGAGAGCGCCAACTCAATGTTGGAACTTGCAGGTTAAATAGGGAATAAAAAGTAATTCATAGGGAAAATAGTAATCGGAACAAATACGAATGCTGAAGTGCCTTTTAAAGGATTTCTGGGTACTTTCTGTAGTGCCACTTGACTACAAGAAGGGTAAATCTGAAAGACCTTTCTCAGTTCCTTTATTTGTACTCCCCTTCCACTTAATGTCATCTGTGCGTAAAATTTGGCCTATTATGTGCTGCCAAGTGAGAAAGGGCAACTAGTTTATAGCTTCTCTATAGTGTCTCCTTTCCAGAAGGAAGAGGCATTCTGAAGTAGGTATCAGGAACACTGAGAAACCCAGTAACTCAAAAAAGTAATATATTGCAATGTTTTTTGGCATGATTTTGTGTTTTCACAGTAAGCAGTGAGCAAACACATGCTGAAATCGTCATTTCAAACACAATGTACTTGTACCACAATGTAAATCTGGAGGGACTCCAGTCTCTGTAACTACAGCATTCTGAAAATGTCATAAGATCTGAGATACGCTCTCTGAGTCACCTGTGTGTTCAATTTGATTGTTATATTGGGTTAATAATATTGGGTTAATACTGGGGAGAATATTAAATCTGCTCTTCTGAGGAAGGCTGTTTTCCATTGTTCCAGATATGAAGAATGAACACCAGAATGGTTCTTCCAGAGATGTGGGAGATGCTGCCTTTGTACTTACAGTAAAAGTCATTAAAAGCCAGTGTCTGTTGGAAGGAACTCATTCATTGGTGCTTAATGCTTTGAACCGGGTATAGTTAAAGCTTTATCCTAATGGATTTTGTAACTATTTTACACTTGCAATGGTGAATCATTTGTAAGTTTTAGTTCCGCATTGATTTTCCTATTGATTTGATAGAATTAATCTTAACTCTTGAGTTTCATTTATCGTTTGGGGTTTCTTCTTACTTTCTTTTCTGGAGTGTATTAGATGATTCTTTATACAATATCTCTAAAGGATACTTATAAAAATAAGACTAATCTTTTTTCAAGCATACAGGTTATTTGCGATTTTTTAATGGACAAGCTTATACATGAAAAGTGTCCTCATACCTACACCCCAACTACACATAGAACTGAGTGGTTCTTTCATATGGCTTTCATGGATACATATTTGTTTACTTTCAACAGAACAGTGTTTCTCAGTTGTCTCCATTCTTTTCACTGTTCAATTCTATAACTTTTTCCAGCCACTGGAAAACAGAATGATCACAGTGCCTTGAAGGGGAAGCTGGAAAGGGAAAGGCTGAAGCAGACCCAGTCTAAACAAAGGAAACACTGGGCACTTTGCACAGCAAATGAACCTTAAATCCTAGTGATAGGAAATGTTTAACTTCATGGTCTTCAGAAGAATCCCACCTCTACAAGGTTTCCAAGGTTCACATGACCACAATCAAATTGTAGCAATTCACAGTTTTTCAGAAATCTTTCAACAATTTTAGGCTTGCCAAACACCTTCAGTCAAGGAAATTTATGCCTCTTGGCAAAAGAGTGCTAGAGTATCTAAAGGACATTTCTTGACCTGAGGATATAAGAGTTAACAAGGGAGGCAAAATAATTTTTACTTCAAAATGTATTACAGTCTCCAGTACTTTGTGACCATCCTGACTGCTCTTTGTGACCCATCTGGTTTGTGTTTTGGGGTACTACAATATCAACCAGAACAGCTAGAAATTAACATTTTAATGAAAAACTAGAGAAGGAATAAGAAGGAACACGGGCATGACTCCACTGAAATAATTTTGCAGATTTGCAAGTCACTGTGACAGCTATGCACACTTTCAGATCTAGGCCTCATCTAGGTTTCCTCCATCTAAAAGTGGGAGAAAATTGGGGAAAATAATCACAAATAACCTATTGAATTGCTATACAACTAAACCCAAAACTTTTAAAATCTTGGCGGGGTGTTGTAATAGATATGTTGCTTCATATCTTTTTCTTTTCGTGTTTTTTTTCAATTGCCACCATGTTTATCACTTGTGCCAGTTCTGAAAGAACCCCATTTTTGTTCCTTTTTAACCACAAAGGAAGTACTTTTTCTCACTCTCCTTATCCTAGCAAAATGGTGTGAACTTGTAAATGGTTGTACTGAAACTTTGAGGAAAAAAAGTCCCACTTTCCATTAGAAAACCAGCTAGGGAATATTTTCAGAATCAAAGGTAAAAATCTGGGGATTTAAACTTATCACTGATTTAACTTAAACTGATTTAAATCAGCTTAAACTGATGGTTGAAATAGAAACCTTTTTGAAATTGTGATTATTGTTATTTATTGTCACATCAGCTGTAATTTCACATACTTTAAGAACAACAGTCGCTTGTTCTTAAAGAACAACTTTAAGAACAAGCAACTTTTCTGTTGCCATTGTAAGCAGAACAAACTTGATCTGATTTTATGTTCATGTCTTCATTAGTTTATTGGAAATCCTAGCATTCAGAAGTGTGGATTAAAACTACTTGCTTCTGTAGCTGAGTGCACTGGTGCACTAGAAATTTTAACCCAGCAAGGAGCTACTGACACTGTGCTTCACACCCTACAGATGTATCCAGATGAACAAGGTAGGGAAGGTGTTCTGTTAGTAGAATGTGAATGACGTAGTAGGAGGGGCTGATTAACCATAGAAGCTGTAACCTATCTATTACACTCTTTAGTACTGGATGTGATGTAGGTTACATGGCAAGAAAAGGCTGCAGTACTGCATAGTCCTCAGGTTCATCCACTTTGTAGTTATGCCTGGCCCTGTAATAGCTTATGCAAATAACTTTCTGGAAATTAGTAATATAACACTATGTAGGTCATGGGTTTATTCCACTCAGAATGTCTGAATAATCAACATTATTAATCTTTTTTTCTTCTAGACATACAGTGTTTGGGTTTGAGTCTTCTACACTCTTTGATTACAAGAAAAAGTTTGTGTATTGCAACTATGCATGTCCTATCAACAGTTCTGGTTTCTGCTCTGCGACGATTTAAAGAGGTCACTGAAATCCAGATGCATGTATGTGTTATTTCTGTGTACAAAGATAAAAGTGAAAGGCATAACCTTAGAAAATTATTTTAATGTAGCTGTATTTGAAGTATAATTACTTATTTTATTTACTTCATTTTGATTTTATTGCAATTACTAGATTAGTATAAGCCTTTATAATTAAACCAATATGTTTGCCATAGAGATGGTTTTCTTTCAGGCATATATTCAATCCAGAATATGTAAGTGTAGGTTTAGGTGTTTATCTAAGATTTCTGAGATCTGCAAACTAGAACAAATTTCTTAGTCATGGTCCATCATTCAGTCAGTCTACAACCATTTAATGAAGTAACCTTTATTATAGTATTGATTGCCCTTCTTTTAAAAGTAATAGAAAATAATTTAGTTCCCAGCCCTGTCATCAGCAATAAGCTTAGCATAGGAATGCTGTATTTAAGAAGGATATTACTGGAATACTGTGTCAGACTTTGGATCTTCTTCTGAATATGGAAGGAGAGTTCTTCTCTGTCTGCAAACACACGTTCAGTCCTCCTTCTGTGAAAGTTCCATTTCCTCTGCTTCAGAAGAAGCTTTCCTTGTTTGTTGCCAGTTTCATTTTTCTAGCATAATGGAGCTTGCCTGTGAGATCAGCTTCCTGTGAGAGTTTCTGTAATTCTGTTTTGGATCAATATGAAAATACCACAAGCACAGCCTCCCTTCTTTACTGCTGTTTTTCCCCCAACAATTCCAAATTTAGCTTAGCAACCAATGTAGAGAGAAATCAAAATAATGTGGTGGAATAAGGAAGTTGCCTGAAGTGATTTAGTCTCAATTAGGCTTGGACAGAGTCCGTAATTTAGCCACTTCACCCTTCTAGGTGAACTTTACTTGCAGAATCATGGAATAATTTTGTATTTGTTTTTAGTTTTTCAGTACACTTTTTAAGTTTTTCATTTAGCCTATGTATTTTTTTCAAATTCAAGGATTACAGAGCAACACATTGGGACAGGGGCTGCACCTTCATCTCATATCCTTAGAAGGAGATTGTTTCGTCTGTACATTTTCAGGAAATCACGAGTACATTTGTCAGTGCCAGGCAGGATGTTGTCAGATATTATGGTGCATAATTTGGCTTTTCAAAGTGTCAGTTAATATCTGTTTAAGTGGGCCAGCTAAACAAGCATGAAACTACAGCTATATAAACACAAAGACATCAGGTGTTTCTGCCTTCTCTCCTGGTCTTCTCCAATTTGTGAATTATTGCATGTTTAAAAGCAAGAAGAAAAATTAAAGCACATATCTTTTGGTTGAAATTTGATTTTGTTGCACAACCTGTTTTTAAATGACACTTTTTAACACTGTACTTATTTCAGTCTTCTCATTGTGTTCCTAGGGATTTCATACAATCTTGTCAATTCTTGGTTTATCACCTTGTTTTGCAAAGCTGCTGGTACATGAATCATTTGACACAGTCATTTTTCACCAGATGTCTATGTGTTTCACTGACCAGCGAGATCGACAGGTATCTTCTGCCTTTTGACAGCTCCACAGCTGAAGATTTTGGTGCTTTTTTTGTTCTAACTTTGATTGTTTCTCTTCCCATTCAGTTCCAAAGCCTGTGTTGTAAATGTTTTGCTAAAATAGCTGAAAATGATGATATAAAAAATATGATGCTGGAAAAAGCATGTATTGAGTACAATAGTATTATGGCTGAATGTTTACTTCTACTGGGAGCTGACATTAATAAGAAGACAAAGACAAACTCTTTGATCTATCAGGTAATATATGGAAATATATATATATAGTTTTATTGCTTTGAAATTTGTGCTTTCTCTTTTCATGGAAACATATATTTGGCAGAACACAGCAGCAATACCCAGTGCAATCTAACTGTGACCCGAGTGGTGTTAACCAGTGCTACTTATGGTGACTTCAGGCTCAGTCTGATGTTCATTGAAACACCCTTCAGTTTACTGAAGCTCATAGGGTCACTGTCAGCTAGAATGTACCCATGCTGCCAGTTCAGTCCTGATGCAAGTTCACTTTAAAGTCCATGCTTTCTGATTGTTTACCCTGTTCACATGCAAACCTGGGTTCAATCAAGTACTGACTTAGCCTTAGCTTTGGAGAATTTTTGAGAAAGAAGACTAAAGCTCAAGCTTTGCAAACTCCCAGTCATTTTTTCAGAACTAATCAGGCACAGATGGCATCAAGCCCATTAGAGCCCAATCCATGAACTGATACTCCAAATTCAGCTCTTTCCAAGCTCTGTGAGGCCGAAATACAGATGGACCAGCAGGCACCACTATGCATGGATAGGTTTCAGTGTGTGTAGTCCTACTCTGTTCTAGACCTGCAGAGAAGACTTTGCCCAAAATGCCTGCCCTGGAACGGTGGGGTTTTTTTACTTTGTGTTGTAATTAAAGATGGATATACTCATCAGTTTTTGTGCTGATTTAACTGTTCTGGTTAGAGTTCTGACTTTTTATCAACACAGCTAGAGTAATATAACATCTTGGAATGCCTGCAGTCACACTAGCTGCAAGGAGCTTTATCCAGACAGTGGCCACATCCAGAGCATCAACTATTTGAAATACATTGGTGTCTTAAATAAGGCCATAGACAAACATCCCATCTGGATTCAGCAATGCCAACAGAGAGGCCGTTCCCACCTGCTTGTAAGACCTCCTTGCTAAATGTGACTGCCTTTAAAATTTTTTTTGAGAAATGCTGTGTATGAGCACTTCTTGATTTTGCTTCAGTGTCAAATTTTTAAACAGTCTGAGATAACCCTACCAGTACTGCGTGAAATTAATTAGGAAGTGTTCACTCCTGCTGGCAGAGCTGGCTGGGTGATAAAGCATAGCTGGGTTTGAAACCAACCATCCATCCATGGAGTCTTAGGTAGGCAAATCACTGTTAGTGAACCACAGTGGAAATATTGAAGTAACTGGAAGTATTTCTAAAAAATATTTGTAATATTCACAATCAACACTGCTCTGTGTAGCAATGCAGGCTGAGAGATTGGAAGGAGTAAAGCTGACTGAAGTCAGTGGACCTGAGCTCCCTGGCACTGGGCAAGGCTTGACGAGTCTCACCATTGTTGCTTGTTCACCTGATATCCAGATGACATGGCAAAATAACCCCTAAGTGTCTTTTTTTCCACTGAACAGATAAATAAATGGAGTTGGCATAGACCACATGCAATAACCAAACTACATAAATTACCATTCATTTTTGCCTGGATATTTTGTGTGCTCATGGCAGAAATTACAATTACAGAACTCAAGCATTTGTTATATTTTGGGCAAAGACTTCAGGAAAATGGGAGCTGGTACTCAGATGCCTTAGGCATCCATATGCTCTGAGGGGTAGGGAATTGTGTAGTTCAGAAAGAGACATGATCCTAAAAATACAATGACTCTGAAATTGAGACAAGTCTCTTAATGCAGTCTGAGCTGTTGTTTGAGTGTCTCACATAAGTTTTTGTAATTGCTTTTCTCTATTAGGTGTGTGAGAAAGGAAATAATCCTAAATTGGTGGAATTGCTATTAGCCAACGGTGCTAGAGAGCAGGATGTTCGAAGTGCTTTAGCCATCAGTATAAAGAGAGGAGATAGCCAAATCATCAGCTTGCTCTTAAAGAGGCTTAGCCTTGATGTCGCCAACAGCAGTATATGTCTTGGAGGATTTGGTATTGGGAGACTAGAACCTTCCTGGCTCATTCCTTTGTTCCCAGATAAACTTACTCCATTACGAAAACAAAGTGAGTATATATAGAATTTGCTATACAAAATGTGTTAATATCTCTTGATGGTACTATATAAGTGTTTTAAAGTGTTTTAGATTAAGACCTTCAGTTGAGGATCTCTTCATAGCATTCAGCTGGTTATAGAAAGACTGCCAAACCTTGAAAATAGATCAAGTTATTTCTGTTAATTTTTTTTAAAGCTATTTGGATTTCTTGGAGAATATGCTATCTTTTCGGTTTCTTATACATACAGATGCAGGTTCTGCACTGGCAAGAATGGTGCTTAAATTCCAGATGAAGAATATTTCAGAGGATAGATCAAGAGCCTCCTCTGATCTAAACTTCTCTGAAGACAGCATGGATAAAAACTATGATTGGAATTTCATTTCTGACCCACTAGTGGACAGTGTTTTTCCTTTCAGTGATGATATTGATAGTGAAGGTAATTGTTTTTCTTTTCTTTTTTTCTTTTTATAATCCCAATCTAGTGTACCAGGGCTAGACCATAGCCATAAATCAGTTGTTTATTTGTATTTGAGATAAAACAATTCCCACAAAAAAAAATAGTTTTATCTAAAATTTTGTTTGTGGTAACATTGGAAAGTAGTTTATGATGGGCAAGTATGTGCTTTATTTACAAAATTAGGACCTTTATCCACTTAAAATTAGTTCTTCATGCATTCAGTTTCTTGTAGAGAGAAAGAGTGGGATTCATCCAACCAATTTTAGATACTGACTGTTTTTATGTCTGTTTATGAGCTATTCTCACATGCTGCCTTAATAGTGTATAGCAAAAAGCAAGTCCTTCAAGAGCACGATTTGTCTCATCGTGAAGTCAGGTGTACTGTGATCTAGAAATCCCTATTCCCTGGGTTGTCTGTAAATAAAGTGCGCACAACTAAGTCTGGTATAGAGGACTATAGTGTTAACAAATAAAGTAGGTGAAACAAGCTCTATCCCAAAGACATCTAATTGATCAGAATATGTAAATTGACAAGTCTATGTTCAGTCCAACATCATTCTTGGTAGCCATGTCAGGAAATCTGAATGCCTTTAACTTATAAAAAACCAGCATTTCTGTCGATAACTTAATACTAAGAGTAAGTGGCCTTGATTTTCAACATACCTTTTGTTTGTTCAAATGTCACTGTTGTTTTAGAACTGTTGGATACTCAAAATCATCACAGATGAAGAATTTGAATTCTGGGATCAGAGAATCCTAAATAATTTTTTTGTTCTGTTTTGTTCTTTTCCTTTACATCATTCAACACCATTTTTCATTTCCGTAGGACTGTAGCACAGGCGTATAATACTGATGGGTACTATTTGTTGTCCCACATAGAAAAGTTATTAAGTCATATGTAAATTATGGTAAAAAAATACAGGTTTTGCTAACAGGAGTGATTTTAGGAGTTTTAAAAGTAGCTTTGAGAAGAGGAACACTAAATTGGTCCAGATAATCCTAAATCACCAAAGCCAGAGTGTAATTTGATGTTTCATTCTCAATAAATGTGAGACTGCAAGTTTATCTATTAAAATACAACCTTTTTCTATTTGAAAAAGTTATTTACACTGCAGTAGCACAAAGATGTGTTAAGAAACATGTATAGTTAATGCCAACCTGCTGGAAATTTTAAATGACAAATCATCAATGTAACAAGCTGCAGGTCGTATTTGGAGCATGTTAGGTTAGTATGGCCCATGTACTTTAAAACATGTTGACAACATTCTTGGCCTATTTCACACACAGTTAACAGGTGAGATCCTGCCAATATTGATGCTTTTGAAATGTATCTCCCCTTTGTATGTCAGCATCTATATTACAGGGGCATTCTGAGCCTCATCTTTAAATACATTTTCTTACCTATTTGTCCTCCTGTGTTACTGTTTTGTACTAGGAAGTGAAGGTTCACTTTTTACAAAAAAGAAGTCCAATTCCATTGCAGTTGCTGACTTATATTGTAGGGAAATGGCATTTCAAAGAGGTTCTCCTACTTTGCCGCGACATTCCTATTCTGTGGTAAGTCAGATCCTTATTCATTGCAGGCTTCTTATAAGTCCATCTGTGTTGCCTACAGCAAAATTGTTAATAATCAAGTGTTAGGAAAGGTCATGTAACCATATAGGCTTTTGTCTCGCTGTTGCCATTTAATATTTCCTTCTATTGCTGTGCAATTACTGCGCTCCAGATCACTGCACAGATGAGAGTTTATTTCAGCAAAAACTTACAATCAATAAAAAGTACACGTTCTTGTGAATTACTCAAATTTCCGGTCTGATGTTCAAATGCAGATACAGAAACTGTGGGCCTATTCACAAAGACTTAACTACCACTTAGTGAAGCTAATCTTCAGAGTGCTACTGCAATCATTGAAGAGAGACTGATTCCATAAGAAGACATGAGAGGACAAATTGGTGGAATCAAAGTCAGGTTCCTTTGAAAGAAGCTTGTCTCTTTCCATTGACTGTAAAGGGAAACTGGAGAGACTGGCTTCCCTAGAGAAAGCTATTTTTTGTAGTATCCTGCCCCATCCTATCACCCCACCCTAGTGAAAGTCATTTTAGGTTGCCAAAAAATGCACTGCTTCCATGGCACTTTAAATCCACTGTTCTTTCATATTGCGTGGATCAGTAAGTTTTATGAAGATGTGACCTATTGTTATTTTTAGTTGAAATGTACAGTTTCTTTGTGTTCCCCCGGAAGTTCTGATAAAAAGAAACCACAATAAAAAGAAATTATCTGAATTCAGATCATTTCAGATATCTGCATATGTCCATAAATGTTTTTTGTTCGCTTCTGGGATCTTCCAGGGACCTGGCTCAGATTATGAACCACTAATGAAACAAAGAAGAAAATTCTTGCCTTCAGATGAATCCCCCAGTAAGTAAACTACAATTTAACATATATAACAGATTTTTCATCCTTAATGCTTTCACAAGCATAGCATGCAAAGATTTTAGTCAGATTATACATTAGTTTACAAAGAGGAGGATAAATTTTGGAAATACTACAATGGAGTACAAATAACGCATATACAGGGAATTAATTTTTTTCCTGGGCTTCACAAATATTTTATGTAGAATTAAACAGGCAATGAAATTTCATGAGCGCCCTTATTAGCTTTCAAAAGCTACTTCTGTTGTGCAGTGCATAAGTGTCCATCTCTTCCCTACGGTCTTATAAATTTGTCTCTTAATAGAAGTCTTCATGGATTTGGTTCTTAACCAATATCCAAACATTCACTGTCTTCTGCATCTTTACATCCCAAGTTGATTGATCTTAATTTTAATTCTGTGATAAATTAAATCATGCTGGTTTTCCCATGTTTTTTGTTTTAATAGAAGGCATCTCAAAATTTTCACCACATATAAGACCATCAGACAGTCTTTCTTCATTGATCTCAGAGAAAGAATATATTAAATCACTAGATCTTTCATCAAATGAGCTGGAGAACATTGATGCCATCAGCCAGAATAGCTGCTTAACTAGTCATCTGGAACATCTTGAGAAACTGGAGCTCCACCAAAATGCTCTTACAAACATTCCAGAACAACTGTGTGAAGTAATTCTGCATAATTTTATGTAATACAAGTTGAGATTAAATAAATTGTTTGTCTCTAACAATGTACCCATAACAATACTACTCATGAATATGGGTGTATATTTTTGCATGCTTCATACGTTCACTCAATTTTCATTCAGTGGATTTACATTCAGCTAGAAATAAAAGTATTTTCATGGAACTGTTTCAAGTCATTTACTGCAGAGAACTGCTTTAGGACATGTTATATTGAGTAACATAATAATGTAAATGAAACCGAGAACTGCGGGCAATTCTTATCTGTTAAATTTTATGACACTGAGCTAATTAATTTTGAAAATGCTTTCTATTTTATTCTGTAATAGAAATATTATGGGTTACATTGGTATGATTGCTACTTCCTGCTATTTTTCCTAGTGAGAGAAATATAAGTAAATTAATAAATTGTATAAAATATAACTCAATTTAAAACCTATAAATTCATATTTTCATTTAACTTTTTAAAAACAAATTATCCTTTTCTTTCAGAACTTGAAGTGCTTGACTTACTTGGATTTGCACAGTAACCGATTCACTTCTTTTCCAACTTACTTACTGAAAATGAACTGTATCGCAAATCTTGATATCTCTCGAAATGACATTGGACCTTCCTTTGCTTTGGATCCATACCTCAGATGTCCAACTCTAAAGCAACTTAATCTCTCATACAATCAGTTGGTGTGCACTCCTGAATTTCTTACAAATGTTGCTGAAAATCTGGAACAGCTATTGCTAGAAGGGTGAGTAGCATTAGTGAATGGACTGTAGCATAACAAACATAACAGAAAGTAGTATATTTGTCATCCAGAATGATGACTGTTATAGCATGGAAAGGATTGTTTAGACAGCAGTGGAACACTGACATTATCTTCCAAATGTGTAACTTACTACAATTTTCAGTGTTGTGTTAAAAAGTACATGAGAATATCTTTGGGCCTTGATAGAATCTAACAGCATTGCAGTTTCAGTAACATACTAAAAATGTTGTAGTTCAGCATTTTTCTACTGCCATACTATTCATCCACAGGACTGTCTGTGTTGTCTAACATACTCAACTAGGTTTTCTGTATACAGAATACAGTTTCCAATGTATTTCATATTCACCAAAGGTTTTATGGAAGTATGAGTGACGGAAGTGCATTTATTGGTATGGATATGTTTTAAATGACAGAAGCAGAGAAAATACGTATTTTTTTGTTTACCAGCACTTTTTATCATATTTGTTAGTGAGTGAGATAATTCATACCTATACGGATTTCTTAAGAATGCTATTATTGATAGCTCTGTAAACTGCAGATACTGTCTCATTCATCTCCCATAATTTATTCTAAATAAGATGGTGACATTTTTTACACAGAAGTTCACACAGAAGAAAGATAGCAACATATGTAACTAAAGCAAGCAGTATTAAACATGGATCAAATTTACACAAGCAATATTTTAAATTCAAAATCCTGTAGCATTTCTTCATTAGCTTTGTTTTGAACTTTATTAGCAATATTACCCTTGCAAAACAGTGCTGCATGGTTTGTTTATCTCTGGATTTTCAGGGTCTTTGTATCTTTCTCTTTCTGGTGTTCTTCTTCCCAGAATACATTGTCTGTAACAATATAAACTCATCCTGAATTGTATCCCCTATATGGGATTCCATTCTTTTTTTAGATTGATAGTCATTCTGTGAATATAATCCTCCAAACGCATATCTTTACTAAACAGAACTACTCACAAATGCAACAGTCCTCTTTGTGTGAGATTGAGCTGCAGGACGTAATCAGGAAATGACACCTTGTAGTACATTCTGACATTTGCTCTCCAAATTAATTAAAACAATCTTAATGTCAGTCATGTTATTGCATGTTGCCACATGTACCAGTGTTTCTGCTGACTGGTCAGTCTCTATATAGATAAAAATCTTATTTTTGGTTTACCAGTGTAAGGATAGCATTGCCAGATCAATACTCTTTACTTTCACTGTTTAGCTAATAGTTTCTGAATAAAAAAAGTATATTTTTTTTCTTTTTGTTATCATAGAAACAAAATTTCATGCTTATGTTCACCTATATGCTTGAAAGAACTGAAAATTTTAAACATTAGTAAGAACAATATTTCATCCCTTGCTGAGAATGTCTTCATGGGCTGTACAAAACTGGAGCAGTTCAATGCCAGGATGAATGCTCTTGGTAAGTATCTGTGGAAATAGGATCCACTTTCTAGAAACCATTCCAAGTCACAAAATTCCTCAGCCACCAGCATTTGGAGTCTTGGGAGAACAGAAAAGGAGAATACCACATTTGCTTTTCCTTGTTTATACAGTTCCCTAAACATCAGCTTTTGATCAGTGTTGGAAAGCCATATACTTCCAGTGGGGCTTGATGGACATTTGATCTGACTTGGAGTAACTCATCTTGTTTTTACATTTGTAGTGGATGCTGTAAAAATGGTTGAGTGTACTCAAGATCGTACATATTGTTGGGGAAGGTTCAGAGGAAAGGCAGAGGAAATTGTTCAAAGTTAGCTTGCAAATCTAGTACTAATACAGCTTTAATACTGTACTGGAATACATACAATACAAGCATCCTGGCTTGTATCAGAAATAGCGTGGGCAGCAGGACTAGAGAAATGTTTGTCCCCCTGTACTTGGCACTGCTGAGGCCGCACATCGAATACTGTGTTCAGTTTCAGGCCCCTCACTACAAGAAAGACACTGAGGTGCTTGAGCATGTCCAAAGAAGGGCAGCAAAGCTGGTGAAGGGTCTGGAGAACAAGTCTTATGAGGAGCGGGTGAGGGAACTGGGATTGTTTAGTCTGGAGAAAAGGAGGCTGAGGGGAGACCTTATCGCTCTCTACAACTGCCTGAAAGGAGGTTGTAGTTAGGTGGGAGTCAGTCCCTTCTCCCAAGTAACAAGTGATAGGACAAGAGGAGATGGCCTCAAGTTGCACCAGGGAAAGTTTAGATTGGATATTAGGAAAAATTTTTTCACTGAAAGGGTTGTCAAGCATTGGAACAGGCTGCCCAGGGAAGTGGTTGAGTCACCATCCCTGGAGGTATTTAAAAAATGTGTAGATGTGGCGCTTAGGGACATGGTGTAGTGATGGACTTGGCAATGTTAGGATTATGGTTGGACTTTATGATCTTAAAGGTCTTTTCCAACCTAAATGATTCTATGATTCTAAGTATTACCACACTATATCCAGTGTTGTCTTCTGAATAAGACAGAATGTTTGGTTCACTAGTCTGAATGCAGGTGTCATTTGAGATGCCCTGAAGTATCACACTTGGCTTACAGCTTCTGGTCCAGAAAAAGCAGGTCTTCCATAGTTCCTGTGTTGTATCTCTAAGCCATGTGCAGAATGCTTAGGTACGACAGGGCAGATGACCTTCAGTAGAACCCAGTATTTAAGCAATTGAATTGAGAGTGGGTTACAGTGGCTTAGCATACTTTATGCAAAGGTGTCAAAATTAATTTACCTATGAAAGATACAAATTACATAAATGAGATTTTAATGATACTGCAGGAGTTCATAAGTTACTGTCAGAATTTATTTCTGTCTTCAAGACATAAAATCTTCCATTTTGAAATTATTGTCACAGTATTTCAGAACGTAGCTCTTATGCCTGCATTAAACACAGCTGAACTATTAGAGTCATTTTTATATGCATAAGTCCCACCACTCACTGGGTGAATTATGGGAATGTTACATATACTAGCAATACAGTAAAGTGCAAGTAAGATTATTTCAGTGTTTAGTGCCAGTATGAGATGAAGTATGATAGTATGTAATGTGATAAAAGCCAATACATTAACTCAGTTCTAAACTTCTTTCATTTGGGGAGTTTAGTTTTAAATAAGCTTTAAAAAAAAGATTCAGATTCTGCCTTTGGTAGCTTGTACAAAGACCTGTGTATAGAAGATGGTAGACTGACTTTTTAGTCTGTCTTTGATTTTAGAAAATTCCAGTCTTAAAAATAATTTGAACAGTTCTGAAAAGTAATAGGATTAACCTCTTTTTCTGCTCTAGAAATAATACCTGACTTGTCATCCAGCATAACAACCTTAAAATTATCCCAAAATCATTTTATTAATGTTCCAGAAGCAATTCTTCTTCTACCACAGTAAGTTACTATTTTATCCATTGAAGTTAATGACAAGTTCTTGATGAAGAAAATCTGATGGCAAGACCTTTGTTAAGCAAAAAGTTCTGCATGTTTTACTGATTTTCAGGAAATATTCTAACAGGTTAAATCCAAAATGTAGTAGCTTTTAACTGAAGACAAATCAGTCATGTTTTCTTCATTGTTTTGAGAAATTCTATTCCTCAGATTCAAATCATTGTTATTGAGAATATATTGCTTGACTGCTGAAGCTGACAGTTCTTGCTGAGAAGACCAGAATAATTTTATTATTTTCTTGAAACCAACAGTAAAAAGATACTGGCAATTTTTCCTTTTCAAGAAGTTCTGCAGACTTTTGCACAAGGCTACTGAGATTAGTTTTTCACTTCCCAAATATCACAAGATATTTATTCTCAAAGAGTGACACTTCCTCTAGATAGAATTGTGATAAAGATGCATGTGACATTTATTTTGGTATACCTTCAAAGCATTACTCATGTGAAAATCAGACTTTATTTTTTATACAAGTTACTGACCTTAACAGGTCACTGGAATCAGATTGTGGAAGGAGTGCTTGGAAGGGATGATCAGATCAGTTATCTGATAGATGTGGGTAGATGTGAGTGCTGATGGCACTATGGGGAGGGCAGATCCATAGATTTGTGAACTTACATTAATCAAATTTACATAGAGCATGTCATTATCAACATGATATTACACTGATTCAGCATGCTAACATTTATATTCACAGCAGCAAATTTAATGGATATGTTGAAAAAGATGCAGCTTTCAGGTTCTACATCTCCCAGCCCAGACAATAAGGAGTTGCATGGATTTTTTGCATGCTTCATTTTCCACAGTACATAAACAGCATATTTGTCCAACAGATGACTTATGGGAATGAAATGTTCTTTTTTATGTAGTTCTTAAATGCATGTGTAGTTGGACTATGTAATTTATGCACATACATGTATTTACAAACATATATTCATAGAAACATTCTGATAAGTGAGGTAGCCATAGCATCTGGTGTTAGTTTCCTAAGTTAGGAGCAAGAAAGAGAGCAGTTCAGATCACCTAGTGGGGCTCCATAGTTTATAAGTGGAATCTTGGGTTCTAGAAAGTTGATAATACCAGGAAGTTCCCCATTGCTTTTTTTTTTAATTTGAGATTTATAAAAAAGCACATGAAAATACATATTAGTATTACATTAGTTGTGCACTACAGGAGTATGAACCATGTTTATCTGTGTCTTCTACTAATGTGAACAGAGCCATGCATGTCTGCAAATTGTAGAAAGAAGGAAGTGGACTATTATCCTAATATGTACACTTATTTAAAGTGACTCTTTCATTTACTATCTGAAACTTACACACACAGTATAGTGTGGATGTTTATTTTCATGACCAGGCAATTTCATTCACAAATACATTGAAAGAATATTATACTGAATCAATCATATATATTTTCTTATAATTTTTTCTGAGGTAGTGAAGATCTACTTATAATATCATCTTACTTTTGCTTGTAGTAGTAATTCTCTATCTTTTATGTACATTGCTGTCAGAAAACTGTCTGTTCTGATATCTAATCTATTTGTTTATTTATTAAAAATTAATACAGTTCCAGTTAATCTCAGGGTTTTTTTTTTCATTTGCTAACTTCTTTTTTTTTTTATTTCATGTTTTTAGTTTGCGATCAGTAGATTTAAGCCAAAACAAGATCATAAGCCTGCCTGGACCAATGCACTGGAAATCATTAAACTTAAGGGAGCTGTTATTTAATTATAATCAAATAGACGTCTTGGACTTAAGTGAAAAGGCATGTGCATGGTCTAGGCTAGAAAAGCTACACCTGTCCCACAACAAGTTAAAGGAGGTAAAGTGTAAGATTCTACCTAAAGAAAATGAAATCACTTTTCAATTTAATGCAGTTTTTCAATGTTCATTTGATTTTCATATCACTTCTCATAAAATTGTAAATTCTATTAATGAAATGATATGTTAGTGCAAATAGTACTTCCTGTGAATGAAAATCACCATATTCTATTAAGTTTTTCTGTCTGGAATGTGTCATATAATCAGTTTGTATAATGAATTCATTATGAGGTCCTTGTCTATTAGTGTGGAATATTAGGCCTGTTTACTAAAAAAAGTTAAACTACAGCGGTAAAAATAATACCTAGTTTTGTTAAACATTAATGTATTCATGCTCATACTTTTTTTTTTTTTAAACATTTAATTGCCCATTCAATGTTCTTTTATTTAGATTCCTCCTCAGATTGGCTTCCTAGAGAATTTGACTTCTCTGGATGTAAGTCATAATCCCGATTTGAGATTCTTTCCAGATGAAATGGGAAGACTGTCCAAAATCTGGGATCTTCCTTTGGAAGGACTCCATCTTAATTTAGACTTCAAACATGTGGGATTCAAAGCCAGAGACATTATCAGGTTTGTTGCCCTATTGTTCTTGAATATTCTTGTTTTGCTTTCTCGGGATATGCAGTAAGCATTAAGAAAAGAACATATTCTTTTGAAAAGACATGCTGGTTTGTCGTATGAATTCCAGCATGCTACTCTATGGAAGGTATCATATATCAACGCACACATAAAATAGATTATAGCGATTTAGACTATAATAGTATTACTTCTTGAATTTGGTGCTTCTATAAACCATGCAATAAATGGTGCTTACCAATTATTTCTCATATGTTTCTGTTTTATTTACAAAATAAAGAGACACATTCTGAATTAAGCTTTAACTTTCAAGTCAGGAATTAGAATAGACTTAAAATCCCAGTAACGTCAAACAGATACTGAAAATTTGAAGAAAATGGTATGGTCTTGTGTTCTGTTGATATTTTCCTTATTATACACTTCTATGAGTTCTGCAAACTTTTTTATGCCAGATTTCTTCAACAACGACTGAAGAAGGCT
Organism: Haliaeetus leucocephalus; assembly: GCF_000737465.1. NCBI lineage: Eukaryota > Metazoa > Chordata > Aves > Accipitriformes > Accipitridae > Haliaeetus > Haliaeetus leucocephalus. Next base: position 4,719,573 of record NW_010973187.1, read on the forward strand.
GTACCTTATAACAGAATGAAGCTCATGATTGTTGGAAACACTGGCAGTGGGAAAACCACCCTGCTACAACAACTAATGAAGTGCAAACGAACAGAATTGGGCTCTCCAAAAGCTACAGTAGGCATTGATGTAAAAGACTGGATCATTCAAGGGAAAGGCAAAATGAAGAAAGAGCTTATATTAAATGTGTGGGATTTTGGAGGTATTTCAAGAGCTTATTGTCCTTTACTATTTTCTTTTCTAACACAGTAATGCATTACTTAGAGTCAGCCTGTGAAATTTTGAATTCTGGACAGTAGAATCATGCAAATTTACACCAAAAGTCAAGTAACCACTTCTATATTAGTGAATTCTGTAAATTGGCAGATAATCTCTCAAATTTAACATAAGGCCCCAGGAATTTCTCATCACCAAATGTGGTCTGACCCCTCGTTTCAACCATAGCACTCTAGAACTGTCATTTCAGAATAGTAAGAAACTGCTTGTAATCAGTCACCAGAAGAGTCATCTTGCACTCAACTGTTTCTCCCTTTTATAGTCTGAGTCTCTCTAGGCTCTACAGTATCACCGTTTCGTAATGTCACAGAAAACAAAGCACTTAGGGGGTGACTTTAAACTTTGGACTTTGGAAAACTTTCTAAGTTTGGGGGACTCCAGAAGCACTTCTAAAATTCAGGGGTATTTTAGGCTATAGAAAAGTTATTTTTAAACATTGGTCCACGATCATTTAAATACAGTCTATATCACAATGGATAAGCACAGAAGAGCAGAATTAAAGCTGAATGTCCAGCTTCCGTTGTGATTTTAAGTGCTTAGTCATGCGAACTTAGGAGTCTTATTTTGAAGTTGCTGAAAGGATAGGAGAAAGGGAGGGAAGAAGAAAGTAAGGGAAGGAAAGAGTGAGGGAGAAATACTGGAGTTTTAAAAGAATCATGACCTTTCAAATTGTCTTTGCAGCAACCATGTTTATCTAGTTGTTAAATCTTACACTTCTTGATTTAAAACTAGCTTACATACTTCAACACTACACTTCAGTCAATGAGCTACTACAGAGTACCTACCTAAAATTCATACTTATTACAGGCCTCCTGTCAATTTAGACAATTTTCTGTAAGCACTGATTTCATTTGTGGATTAGTGATCTGAGAATAAGTGTTCTCCTGCCTTATCTGAAGATATTCCATGAGGGAAGTACTCAACAGTGGAAATTTTTTATCATTAGGACAAGAGGAATTCTACAGTACCCATCCTCATTTTATGACCCAAAGAGCTTTATATCTCGCTGTTTATGATCTCAGCAAAGGACAAGCAGAGGTGGATGCTATGAAGCCATGGCTTTTTAACATCAAGGTAAGCCATAGATATATACACAATGGAATTCCACTTTCCAGGGAGCTGTTGGTGAACAGAAAATTAACCACAAATATTTTTAGACACGGGAAGAGGAAAGAAGCTCTTCAGCAAATAAAAATAGTAAGATGAAACAAGAGCTGAAGTAATCATATATTGGATATGAAAATATTTGTAGACATACAAAGACATGATTAGCACCATTTTGTTCTTAAAATGGTCAGAGTGATTTGCAAAATAATAGTTTGTATGTTCTGGCAATATTTTTAACTGACTGATAAAAATAAGAAATGGGTATTATTAAACAGATGATGAGTTAAACCTGCTTTTTCTTTTATGCCATTGTATATTCTGCAGAAATCAGAATTTGGCTAATGTTAAACTGACTAGATGCAGGTTTGAAATCATGCTGTTAAGTGCATGCTTAGCATCCTATTGTTAATAGGGATGATTCCAGGACTATGGTAGGGAAATTGGTCTGAGAATCTGCCTATATATTTTTCTTTTGCTCTATGTGTTTTATTTTCATTTGATGGAATCACCCCATGGTGAGCATTACTTGTCTTTTCCTTTTGTATGATGGTTAGCCGTGGCTGGGCAATGCAATTCCATAAAGATTTTGTATACTGATCCTGTTTGTTAAACTCATCTTTTTCACTCTTTTCACCTTGAGCAGTGATATAGGACAGAGACTTACAGTCTGTTTAGTGTTGATGAAGACCATTTCTGATGTGTTCTCCTTTGCTATGCAGTACTCACTGGTGTTTCATTGCTGCACTGTTCTGGTGACAACTAGCAGAGTACCCTTTGCTTTTCTATTTTGTTCGGCATTTTTAATGAAAAATAGTTGTCCCTCTATCTTACTGACAATGACAAGTTGACAATTAATTTGCAATTAATCTGCAAAGTATGAAATCCAGATCTATATTGCTTCCTTTTAGAAAAAGCTGATTTTTTAATATTTCTATTTGGAAATAGACTGCTCTCTGTATGTTAAAAAATATGTTTCATATTTATAGGCTGATGCATTTTTACTGCCTTATCCAGTCAAGGCTATTATGTGGGATTGCAGTTTAAACTTACTCTGGATAAAGACATGACATCGTATTTCAGATTTCAAACTTATTTAAAAGAGGTATATTTAAAGAGGGAGAAATGGTTGCTTTTTTCATTGTATTGATTGTTTTGACTAAATTGTTTGCATTTTATGTGGATATAAAACAATAACATCAACATTCACTATTGAGTTAATCAACTGTATGGATCTTAATAATAGGCTCGAGCTTCAACATCGCCCGTCATTCTTGTTGGCACTCATTTAGATGTTTCTGATGAAATGCAACGTAAGGCCTGCATGAGTAAAATTACTAGAGAGCTGTTGAATAAGCGAGGCTTCCCAGCAATCCAAGATTATCACTTTGTGAATGCTACGGAAGAATCCGATTCCATTATCAGACTTCGGAAAATCATAATAAAGGAAAGTCTTCATTTCAAGGTAAGATACCTACTGTTCATAATGTTGAAAACATTCTAGTTTTAGTTAAGTAAATGTATTTTTAAACATTAATTAACACATAATTAAATACATTTTTAGTGTGATAGCAAACTCATCTTGCCTTCTATAAAATGTTACACACAGAAAAATAATGAAGGAAGATCACCAGGTTTGTTTTCATTTCATTTTCTGCCAAAAAAAGCAACCTAGTAAAAATCTCAGCTAAGTTATGTTTTCAATCACTAGGGCCATAAATAGAATATTTTTAATTAAAAACAGGCCATCTTTTTCTTAGGAAGAAATGTGATCAAAAACTGGTTGTTGTTGGATGGCAACATGTAATTGCAATAATAAGTATTGCAAGATCTATGGGGACCAGAAAATAAGATTTTGTGATTTCTGAAAGTCAACTAATTCTCCATTTACTGATTTCATTTTACATAGTGTGAAACCATTTCTAGAAAGAGGAAAGTGAATTAAAGCAGGAAAAGAAGACCCCTTGGACTGAATGATCCTCCTGAACTGGAGAATCTGCACTCATAGTTCTGTTGTCTCCAAAGTCATCCCTACCACTCATTCCCTGCTATCTCCGTAGCCACAACATGAAGCTCTAAATGTGAATCACAAGCATGAAGAGACTAGCACAGGCATGGAGCTTATAGAAAGACAGGATCCAATCTGTAGCAAAAAAAATATACATATTTTTATTTTTTCATTTATACGATATCAGTTGTGCAGTGTCAAAACATGTTAAAGAGAAAAGGTGATGTCCTGTGCTACTGAAGTCAATGGCAGAACTTCATAAACCATAGCAGAGCCCAAATTTCTTCTGAATTACTGCTTTGAAGATTTTATAGAGCAAATGCTGTATTTATGACCAGCCTCACACTAATGGTGTTACAAAGGAGAGAAAGAGTGCACACACCTCTTGTTTCTCAGAAACTAGCAGCTTAGCCACATCCATACTATGCCTAACTTCATTCCACAGTTCAAGGAATAGCTAACCAGTGCTAAGAGGCAATGAAGTGGCCTGTTCAGATGGAATGGATTAATTCCACTTCTCATACATCCAGTAGGCATGAATAGAGCTGGTGTTTGTAAAGGTATATGTAGCCCTATATTTCACTGTACTTCTTCAACACTCAGGAGAAGTTCTGCTTTTTGAAAACATTTCACTCTTAGGGACCTAAAAATTGTTCCTGTAACATCCACATCTCTTGCGACTATGACTTAAACTGATGTTTAAACTTCTACAAAAATGTAAGGTGGCCTGAAGGAAAGGAGGTAGTTTCCATAAATAATGTAGACACTGTGAAAGGAGTGTTATAAGGCACCTGCTTAGAAGTTAGGCAAAATGAGTTAAGTATTCAACTTTGTCATCAAGTGCTCTGAGCCTTTGAAATTACACAAGGTACTAATAACATTTTCACAAGGTACTAATTACATTTTTGGCACATAAAAATACCACAGTGCATTGGTGTTTAACTTCTTTGAGAGGAAGATTACAAACTAAGAAGACAATTTGGAAATGTTGGGAAAATTGTTTCCCATTTCCTCAAAAAAATTACTAGCTTAGCACCTATGGAGAATGAAGAACCTGGTCAGGAACAGGGGCAAAGCACCCAACTCTGTTTCCCGTAAGTGTCACTAACTTGGCTAAATTTATTTCTTCCTCTCCTCTTAAGATCATCTTAAGCTGATCCTCTTGACCACTGACTATCAGCAGTGGAGACTTTTAATTGAGCTACTACCCTTTTCCCCCCAGTTTATCTAAAGACATGTCTAGAGATATTACAGATTACAAAAGGTATCTTTTTTTTTATTCATTTGCCTATTGTCTTGTGTTAACCTGAGATGTATGACATCATCTGTTCATATAGTGAATATTTTCCTTTTACTTCAAATCAAAGCTTCTCTTTGAAATGATGTCTTCTGAGATGACATAATTTTTTATTTTTTATTTACGTGTAATATGGAAATATTTTCTTTGAGTATTTATTAATAGAAAGATATTCATATTATAATTCTGAAAGAATCTACCTTTCAGAAACCATGCTAGTCAATAAAAGAGTGTTCTTGTTCCTTCTCACTGCTACTATTGAGTGGACATACCCAGCTTACATCTTAGTTTTATTGTCTGCATTTCACATGAATAAATTAATACATTTAAGATTATTATTCCTAATTATACAGATCAGAGATCAACCAGTGGTCGGTCAGCTAATTCCTGACAGCTACTTGGAGCTGGAGAAGAGAATTTTGCTGGAACGTAAAAATGTCCCAGTTGAATTTCCTGTGATTGATCAGAAACGTTTACTGGAACTGGTACAAGAAAGCCAGTTACAATTGGATGAAAATGAACTCCCTCACGCAGTTCACTTTCTTAATGAATCAGGTAAAATATTATCTTCAGTGTATGTTTGTTAGCACTTTGTTGCAAATCTGCAGCAGACAGACCTCTATGCATTTTTATATCTTGCACAAGGTTGCCATAAAGTGTTGAGCTGAAATGCTTGAGGTTAGGTAACAGTCATTTGATAATCCAGGTTGTTATGTCAAAGGAATTCCATGATATAAAGGATCACTACTGTAACAATTTAATCTCTTAGCCCTCCTTGAAAACATCGTACCTGCTGGTTAGATAGTACGGTTTCTGAAGAAAGATGCAATTGCTGTAATAGCTTGAATAGAACAGCGGTTAGATGAATACATGTGACAGCTTATCTCAATGCCATGCAGACTTCATAAGATTACCTAATAAACCACACAGAGCATAGCTGCTTGGCAAAAAAACAAGTCAGATTACAAATCTAACAAAACATCTGAAAATAAAGGTAAAGCTGAACAAACTGTGATTGCATTATACTCTCCTGAGATATTGACATAAATTCAATAGCTGTATTATTCAAATTGCTTATGTCAAGTCACATAAGAAAAACAGCCCAGAGTGGACTGTTTACTTTGCTTAATATGGAGCTTGAGAAATGCATTGCTAATTACAATATTCTTTGCGCAGGTGTACTTCTTCATTTTCAAGACCCAGCACTACAGCTAAGAGATCTGTATTTTGTAGATCCTAAGTGGCTATGTAAAATCATGGCACAGGTTTGACTCTGATTAGTTTTTGTATCTACATTCATGGAACTTTTTCGCCTGTCTGAAACCACTGTAACTTATCAGTGATTCTTCTTTACCATTACTTTACTGTTTCATGATCTAGAATTTTCTCAGGGCCCAGATTGGTTTACCTGGCTCTTTCTGTTTCCTTTGCTTTCTAGACAACTGTCTCAGTGGTTCTACGTTCTTACACTGCAATGTCCAGTATCATTTAAATTGCATCGGACACAAGAATATATGTAGAATAGAAAAACCCCACAGATGCAAAGTAATCCTGCAATATGTTGCAATAGGTTGAGATGAAAGCTGGAGTGTTTGATTAAAGTAGTAAGAATGGGGGAAGAAGGGTCATTGTGGGCTTGGTAGTGATGGCAGAGGAAAGTGAGTGATATGGATTCACATGTTGGGATGGGAGAGTAGCAGACTGACTGCTTGAGTGAAACCGTTGTTGAAATGTTGATTTAGAAACACTCAATATTTTTTATATATATTCAGATTTCCTAACCTCTGAAGCTTTACTTTCATTCAGTGCAGGAAATGGGATGGCAAAAACGTAAGTTTGAGTCTTTAAAGTTGGTGGGATTAAGAGTGAGAAAAGATCTAGAAGATCACAACACACAGTGAAAGCTACTGAAGAATGGTAGCACACAAGTGGCTTGGACAGGTTAAGTTTTTTCACTGCTGTCTTCTTGCTGGCTAGCATTATGGAAAAGTTTGGTTTCACTGTGAAATGGAGTCTTATTTTTTCCCCCTAAATAATAGGCTACCAAATATTTCAGGGAACAAAGTTTGTCAGGAAAATGCAATCTCATTATGACTGTACACCTGAAATTGTTTTACTTTTTTTGAAAGATTCTGATGGTGAAAGTGGAAGGCTTTTCTAAATATCCTAAGGGAATTGTAAAGCGTTCAGATGTGGAAAAATTCCTTTTAAAGAAGAGCAGGTTTCCCAAGATCTACATGTCACAATACTTCAAGCTTCTAGAAAAGTTTCAGATTGCTTTGCCATTAGGAGAGGATCAACTACTAATCCCAAGCAGGTAAGCAAAGAGATAAACCCACAAATGACAGCCATAGAGATCAATCAAAATAAAAACCTCCCATCAGGCTAACTAGTTTAACTGATCATCAAAGCAATTCGGTATATGAAAGCATGATATATACTTAGTACACTACATTTTAGTAATGCTTTCAGAGACATCTTAAGCTGACCTTGTAGCAGATAAAGCTTACATCATATTAGCACGGTAGGTAAATTGAATCTATAAATGATAAAATGCTTTATGAGGATAGTATTTCTTTTACAGTTACCATGCTTTGAGACTACAACAGGAAGATTATAATTTAGCTTTACATTGCAGTATGTGCCAGCATTACAGATATTTATTGCAATATGAAAGATAACCGTGAATTTCTATAGCCTGTTTGCTTGGAGTGCGAACCACAGTCAAGTTACTCAGAGACAGTATCTCTTCCAAACAGTCTAGTTATTCAATGTGGTGACAAAAAAGTGTTATGAATTTTAATGCGGTCTTTTTGCTTTATCTGCAGCAGGTAACACAGTTTCTCTGCCTCAGTTACAGATTTCCCTAATGTGTTTAATAATGCTTATGTTCCTTAATGGAGAGTGTGTTGCATGGTTGTATTGGTTAGAGCTTCTGCATTCTTCAAAGTCCTGGGATAGGAAGATTTTATCTGAATGCCTTACTTGCCTTTTATGTGTCTCAGGTTTTTTTCACATTTACATTCAATATCTAATGATTGTTAGTGAGGTTCTGCTGGGGTTAAATTACAGCAGAACTCCACTTTAGCACAAGCAAGTAGAATAAGCAAATACATTATCTGTCTGCTCCCTGATCATTTGAATCATTCATTCATTAATAAATAATACATTTTACATAATAATGTATGTCATCAGTCAGTTTGGATAAATTACATCATTCAATTACTGTCTAATATTTTTATTCTTTCAGTTTGTCTGATCACAGACCTGTTATAGAACTTCCCCACTGTGAAAATTCGGAAATTATCATCAGGCTTTATGAGATGCCATACTTTCCTATGGGATTTTGGTCCAGGCTGATCAACAGGTTGCTTGAAATATCACCTTACATGCTGTCAGGAAGAGGTACAAATCTTTATCTCCAAAAGCAATAGTGAGCATGTTTGCTTCGAATGCCAACACCTACATGTTAAAGCTCTAATCCCCAACATTGTTTTGCTTTACCTAATTTCTGGCCACTTCACAAATGTGAGAAAAAGAGCAGTGGTCATTTTTGTAACTTAGATATATCCAGGAATAGACAGTGCCTGATCTTTACAGTGGTGTGCAAAAGAAAGTGAAGGTTGTAAGCCAGCTATTTCTCTGTCACATGCTAGAGATGGAGGAAATCCTTATACTTATGCAACATTGCCATTTGCTTTTACAAAGAATACAGGAAAGGATGTGTCTTCCACATAGAAATACAAACTGCTTTTCTTCAGGTTCATTGATTCTCCCTTTATGAAAGTCTAAAAACTTTGCTTTTATCAGAAGGGCAGGGGAGAGGGGGTTGTCTAATTTTTTTTCCAGTAATTCTGTGCTTTGACGTGAGATCTGTCTGCTCAACTTTGCAATTTCATTAATCTTTGGGTTTTTAATGTGTGATTTATCAATACTGGTGACGAGTAAAGTATGAAAAATATGCATTGCTAATGCTCTACAAATATGATTTAGAACTGCCTGCTCTTCTGGCATTCAGTTTTCCCCTGAGCATAGAATTCCAGTCACATCTTGCTATTTCATGAGTGTATGATAGTGGAAAAGATCAAATTGCTGAGTTTTTTTCATATGTTGCCTAAGATATTCTGTGTTTGAACCTGAATGTACCTACGCATTTCTGTAATCCCTACATGCATCACCTGCTACATGATTTACCATCTGATTAAATATTTAGTTTGTGGATATGCCTTAACAGAACTGAACGCTGGTTGACATATAGTCAGCTTTTGTGGGGCTATTCTGTCTACAAAGTTGTAGCCTTTATTTTGTTTGTTATTTGGGTAGGCATAAACCTACAATCACAATTAAATATTTAAAGTACCATGAATTATTCTGAATATTTTAAAATATGACATTCCTATTGGAGATCAGGTTTTTAATCTAATTTTGTATTTTCTAGAGCGAGCTCTTCGTCCTAACAGAATGTATTGGAGACAAGGCATCTACTTGAATTGGTCTCCTGAAGCGTATTGTCTAGTGGAATCAGCAGTATTTGACAACAACCCCGACAGTTTTTTGAAAATTACAGCACCTTCTTGCAGAAAAGGTTAATTATTCCTGAGCCTGATTTTTGCTCCACTTTGATTGCAGCTTGGCATTTTGGTTTGTTGTGCTTTTGCCTTTGGAATGTAGAGTTTAGCTTTGTAATTACAAGTATGGCAGATTGAGTCTGTAATTTCCCTCTTTTGGTTTCTTAAAGGGTGCATCCTTTTGGGGCAAGTTGTGGATCACATAGATTCTCTTATGGAAGAATGGTTTCCAGGTTTGCTGGATATAGATGTATGTGGTGAAGGGGAAACACTGTTGAAGAAATGGGCTCTGTACAGCTTTCAGGATGGTGAAGAACACCAAAAAATACTACTTGATGACTTACTTAAAAAAGCTGAAGAAGGTATATATTTATGCCATATGAGCTATATAGAGCTACACTTGTATGTAGATAAATATTATATGACATCCCCTTTATAACATTTGGATATTTCATGTTACTTAAAAACGTTTCATTTCTGTAGGAAATAATTACAGTATAAGTCAAAAGCAACTTGTTCTTTTTCTTATGTAAGAGCCATCTGTATAAGTATAGAATATGGGACAGATTGCAGCTAGTCTGTATAGTTATGTATAAATGGCAATAATGAAAAGAATCATTTTGTTGTGATACCGATCATACAACTTCATTCATGGAATTGAATCCACAACATAGTAAAACTGGTAGTAGATCTTTTGATTGGACCACATACAACAGTAATTTAAAAGGCAATACTCAGGATGACATTCTACATACTAACAGAATTCTTTCTTAAAAGGCGGTATTCAGGATGACATTCTACATACTAACAGAATTCTTTCTTTTTATAGACAGAAAAATAATCCCTTGGTTAGTTTGGTGTTATTACATAGCGACACTTGCTATCACATTTGATTGGTACATATACAGAACCTTGAAAACACTTAAACATGTAAGATATATTAAGTTGAATGGCAAACTTAATTAGTGTTCTGTTCCATATATTTACATGTATATATATACGTTTATGTGTGTGTGTGCATGTATATATATATATATACACATGTGCGTATATGAATTTAATTTTAGGTACATTGATCATATGCACTCACAGAGATCCATGTACCTTTCGGTGCCTTTTGAATGATGGCTACCTTTTTTTTTTTTTTTGTCTCATTTGTTTTCCTTAGGTGACCTTTTGGTAAATCCAGATCAACCAAGACATACCATTCCAATAGCTCAGATTGCTCCTGATCTGATATTGGCTGATTTGCCTAGAAATATTATGTTGAACAATGATGAGCTGGAATTTGATGAAGCTCCTGAATTTCTCTTGGGTAAACATTATTTTGTAGGGGTTTTTTACAGAGCTTATGTAAACAAATCTATTGAAGTCAGTTCTGCAACATATGGAAAACATTCTAGAGACTTCTTTTTGTAGAAATGTATTTTTTAAGGTATTCTGAATTTCAGGTTATTTAGTTTGGAATTTTCCATTAAGTTGTATGCTAGGACACTGGGGTTTGTGTGTTTAGATTACTGATCATGAAGCTTAACACAGTGGATGATTCATACATTTTAAAATTGGACCCTTTCAGCTATTCTTTTGAGAAATTGTTGATATCCCTCAGTTTTTAATCTTCTTTTCAATTTTATCATTGAAAAGGTGATGGTGGGTTTGGATCTGTGTACCGTGCATCCTATGGTGGAGAAGAGGTTGCTGTAAAGATTTTCAATAAACATACTTCCCTCAGGCTCCTAAGACAAGTAAGAAATTGCCTTTTTTTTCTGTAGTGCTGCTTTTGGAATACCAACCCTAGTGAAGAGCTTGAAAAGCTTAAGAAAATTGCAAGACTTCACTCCAAAACATTTCTGAGTTTACTTCAGGGCTACAGAAGTTATGCTATTTGCAGTATTTCATCTGATTTTACAATTTACAGGAGCTTGCAGTGCTTTGTCATCTCCATCACCCTAGTTTAGTGTCTCTGCTGGCTGCTGCAATCCGTCCCCGGATGCTGGTGATGGAATTAGCCCTTAAAGGATCTCTTGATCGTTTGCTTCAACAAGACAATGCAAGTTTAACTAGAACACTTCAGCACAGGATAGCTCTACATGTAGCTGATGGCTTAAGGTAAATGACTTCTGCGTTGCTGTAAAAACAGTATACAGCTGCAAGTAGAATATACTGCAAATGAAAAGCTTGTATTTTCTTTTATCTCAAGCAGAATATTCCCTGGGTCAGAGAAATGCTTGTATTTTTATGATTGATTAGCTGATACATAACACAAACTTTTGTTACCTGTTTTTTTCTGCTAACAAATGGTGCTCATATAAGTAGAGAAATAGCAAGAGCTCTGGGTGAGATTTCTATGTCGCTGTTGATTTCTTAATAAAATCTCAAAGAAATTAATTAAGTGCATTTTTAAAGTTCTGAAAGTCTGTGAATGTCCTCAGGAGCTATTTAAGTGTGACTGTAAAAATGAGAAAACCTGCAAAGGAGCTCAGGGACCAATGAAGCTTAAACTTCTAAGATTCAGTTTTCAAACTGCCAGTGACACTTCAGATGAGACTTGGTGCTAAAACACTGCAGTGTTTATGTGCCAGTAAATAGTATTTCAGAACAATTCTAAGCTCAATATCCAGTAAGGCGGTGTCATGTTGGTGATGTTTGACATTTTTTCACATAATATTTAACATTTGAAAGCATGATTTACTGTTGTGGGAATAATGCATTCAGTGTGTGTATAGATGTATCCCTGAATTATGAATGCTTTCAATTAATACTTTTTTGATTAACAGGTATCTGCATTCAGCAATGATCATCTACCGTGATTTAAAGCCTCACAATGTGTTGCTCTTTACCCTATATCCTAATTCAGCTGTTATTGCAAAAATAGCTGACTATGGCATTGCCCAGTATTGTTGCCGAATGGGAATAAAAACCTCCGAAGGCACACCAGGTATGGAAAAATGCTTTGGTTTACAGTGCATTATATCAAAAAATAGCTAATATATTTTTCATGTAGTCTGTAAGAAGTAACTCAAATCTATACTGTAATCAAAATCACAAAATGTAATCCTAATTGTATTACAAGTTGTGATGCCAGATTTATACCTTTTGGCCTTTCTTCCTATTAATGTTTTAAGCCCTTTTAGGAGAATCAAGGAGTATGCTAAAGGTTTAAAAAGAGAACAAATTAAATTACATGCATTCATTATAATTTTTTTTCTGTCTTGTTTTAGTATGGTTATTGTGATACTGAAATTATACTGCTAAAATTGTTTGGTTTTTTAATTTTCAGTAATGCTTAGGTAGGTCTTAATTTTTTTTAAAGGTAATAAATACCTGCACTGTTTCCTGACTTTAGCGAGAACATATTAGCATCCATTTTAAAGCACTGAACAATTCAACAACTTTCAAAGGTGCCTTTAGGTCTTGGAAATTGTGCATGAGGGTGTGACTTCAAGTGTTAAATGTTACGCCTTCAATAAAGACTGCAGACTTGCCCTTCACTTTCAGTATTCATTGATAAATGAATTATTTTGTGTGTAATGGTGCAGGAGCTCTGTAACTGATGTGCTGTCCCCTTCCTTTATACTGACTGGAGATATTTTTGGAGGTCTGCCACATGCAAACTACTGCCAACCCAGAAATAGTGTGCCATTTTTGGTTTTCTTCCTGTGACATTTTCATCAATAAGTGTTTGCTCTTAATAGGATAAAGATGGCTTCATCTTGGTATGAATCATAACTATTAATGAATGATTTATTTACAGGATTTCGAGCACCGGAGGTGGCCAGAGGAAATGTTATTTACAATCAGCAAGCTGATGTTTATTCATTTGGCTTGCTGCTCTATGACATTTTAACAGGAGGAGGTAGAATAATGGAAGGCTTGAAGTTTCCAAATGAATTTGATGAATTAGCAATACAAGGAAAGTTACCAGGTATGCCTTGTTTCTTGAAGTTTGAACATGAAAGTGGACTATTTGTCCTGCCTCCTCCAAAAATAATACCTCTCATGTTTTATGTTGTGTCTGACAGTGATCAGAGGAGGAGGCTAAATAATAGCAATTTTTAAAAGCTTCTCCTAATTTCATGCGGTCTTGAAATAGTGAGAAATAGGCATCCATTCAACATCACGTTGGTTATAATTTTATTGCAATTTCAAGATACCTAGCTGGTTCCCTTTTCTAAAGAAATAGAGGTTTTGTATACTTGGGACTTTATCCAGACCTAGTTAAAATGGATGTTGCTGAAGGTACCTTCTAATACCATGTCTGGACTTGACCCTTACATATTACTGTGATAATGCATATCATGCACTAATATAAACACAGTTCCACTTCTGTTCTTTGATCATGATACATTATGTTAAAATATCCATTATTGAGAAGCTGCATATCTTTAAATCTTTTTTAAACCCTTAAAAAATATTTAAATAATCTTATTAAAAAAAAAAAAATGCCACTACGTTAATAGAGCAGCCACCCCTAAAGGTTTTAAATAGGAATTCCCTTTTAACTTGTCAAGATTGTGAAGTCCTTGCCCAGCTACATAACGTTCTTCATATTCCATCTGCATTACAATATGTAGTTGTTGGCTGCTGGAAGGAAGATTAAACAGGCTATCTGGCTGGACGTGATGTAGTCAGCTGGACAGTGTAACTCAGTATTTGGCAATTTCTGCGTAAAGAGCTGTCGAATTTTTATAGTACTACAAGCTTAATGCATGGCGTTCTTATTTATTGCCCTGCAATTATGAATATACTCATGAAACATTCTTTAAGACTGAAAGGTCACTCCATCTAGGAGAGGGCAGCAACCATACCACTTAATCTGGCATGGCTGCTTCATTAGGAGATATAGAGAGTTCATACGTTTTTCTACTCCTTAAGGAGAATAGTCCAATTCATAGCTCAGACAATTTAAACCCCCTCCGTGAAGAGGCCATCCCAAGAACTGATGACTCTCTGGAGTGCAGCTGTCCATTTGGCTGTTTTCTGTATTATGAGCCCTATGAAATAATCAGAAGTATTAGTTTCTAGAGATAGTACAGTTCCATATGTGCGCATGCTCATCGTTTATATATGTCCACCAAAAAAGGGGCTGGCTGAGCTCACAAGTAAACAGTGCCTATCATTTGCTGACCAGAGTATGTTCATTTGCAGGTATTTATCATTATTGTTACCTCTGTCTAATGTAGGACTGGAATATCTGCTGTGGTTTATGATAAGCTAAAAGGAAAAGCAATACAAGCGTCATTATTCACGAGTGATTTGTTCTTAGAGAGGTCAGCACTTATAGTCATAAGATATCTATTCAAAGCACTGAGTGGGAATTTAAACTTTTATAACTCGTAAATACTATATAGAGTTGTTTATCTCAATAACTATACATTTTATTGGAAATTCATCTGTATTCCATATACTCTGCCCAAACACAAGAATAAATGTGGGAAAAAAATGTTCACAGGAATTGTAAAGACTACAGACCGAAATGATATACCATTGAATGGTCAGCATTAATCAAAACACAGCTCACACTTATCTGTCATTCAATCCCAGGTATAGGGACATTAAAGAAAAAGTTAAAACAAAATCCATTTGCTTTAACTGCTTTTAATGAAAAGGACTCTACCTCTAGCATTTCATGCTCTGGCATTTAATGGCAGATGAGCAATTCCAAGCTGTTCATGCTGACGTTTTACTTAAGAGAATGATATTTCTTAGAGAAGCTCTGTAAGAAGTTAGATGAATTCTTAAAATAAGAAGAAAGTTATTCAGAACTCTAATTTCTGAACTATGGTAAAGGCTGGTTAAGAAGTTATCTAATTTTACATTTTAGATCCTGTCAAAGAATATGGGTGTGCCCCCTGGCCTAAAGTTGAAAATTTAATTAGAAAGTGTTTGAAGGAAAACCCTCAGGAACGACCAACATCTTCCCAGGTATTACGTAGTGTATTTATTTGTATTTTTGTGATACCACAAAGTTATTGTGCTTTCTAAAAAGGAATAGGACATTTAAGTTAGTAAGAGGCACAGGGTTTTTTCTGTTCTTCTTTTCTGGAACTGAAACAGCCATGAAATGTTGCCTGCTCTTGCCATCCAGGATAAACTGTTCCATTCAGATGTACCAACCATTTATTCTAGCCTGCTGTTTTTCCCTGTGTTGCTGTATAGTAATCATAGTGAAATGAGATTCAGATTACTTCATGGTCTTTACTAGAGCCATGCAAAAAGGACTTTGTTATATAGTTTCAGTGCAGTTAGCCTACACTGTTCATGTGTGTGAGAGGAGGAACAGCGGTGAGGATCTGAAACCTACTGTCTCTTACACACTTTGCATTGCTCTTTGAAATGGGTGACATTTTCAAACATGCCTTAACGCCATTGACTTCCTGAAATTTTAACAGAAAAGTAAGAGTCAAAGTAAAGTTGCTCAGTGCACAAAGATTGCTCATTAATAGTGGTAATACAAATGAGCAGACCTGCTGAGATACTCTGTCCATATTCCATAAAACATTGTTATCCGTTGGTTGTTATTTATCACTGTATAAGCCATTGTTATTAGCATGTGCATGCTGTGGCTTGCTTTGTAGGTTTATGAGATCCTGAATTCTGCAGAGCTTATCTGTTTGATGAGGTATGTTTCAATACCCAGCACGTCTACAGCAGAGTGCATGGTAGCTGCCAATCAAAGCTGCAAGAAGGCAGGAGTCTGGATAGGCAATGGGAACACAGAAAAAGCACAACTTTCATTTGTTAACCTAAATACAGATGGACATACTTGTGAGGTATGTGGGAAAGTTGCCATTTATTCTATTTTTTTTGGCACCCAGATGTCTTTCAGAAGAATTAATTGCATTTTAACAGCAGGCTATTACTTCTGGAAAGCTAACCTTTGAGAGAACAAAGATTGCTCATAAGTGAGTCATCATTGTAGCCATGAAATGAAGCAGAAAAGCAGTTACTTTTTCCTCTCTTCCTGCCATCCAGCCTGAACTTTCTCATAATACTGTCTTTCCACTACTGGGTTCCTTTCTTCCACTCAGATGGAAGCTATTTCTAGCACGGAGGCTAGAACAAGGAGTAATAGCTATACAACCTTTCGTATTTCTACCTCCCCTAATAATCCAGCTAGTCTCTTAACAATTCCTCTCTTCCCATGGATGCCACCTCCTTGTGCCACTTTGGGTGATAGCCTCCAGGTCTTTTCATTTGATTTTCGTACATCTCAGTCCTGTTCCATAAGAAAAGGGAAAAGGTTTTACCCAGGCTTGATGTGCTGTGATGAAAATGTGTGCCAGAACTGAGTGTGACTCATCATCAAAGTTGTTTAAGTTATCTTTCCATCTGCCATCTGTTGACCATGTTACATTCAAATTGGTAGCTTTGGTATAAATTATATGGCTTATTTTTCTAAAACTAAAATGAGAAAAAGAAATACTAGACCAGTACTTTTAGAGTTAGCAATTAAACTGAACGTATATTGCAGTGTAATTCCATTTGCTTAATTCTCTGATGGCTTTGAGCCCTTCGTTAGAATAGAGAGGGATAATATTTTTTTCAGCATTCAGCTTAAGAGATTTTCCTGTGTACTGTTTGAGGGGTCCTTCTCAGCACTTTGAAGATAGATGGCACAACTGAAGTATTTTGCTAATAGGGAATTAGATTTCTTAATGGGGAGGTTAAGTCTTGGGTCTGTCCAGGCTCCTAGAACATTGTACTTTATTTTTATTACCAGCAATTTACCAGCATTTCCCCTTACTGAAATCATAACCAGGTTGTTCTGTTTTGTTTTTTCTGACTTAGGATATTGCAGATAGCAAAATTTTAAGTTTGGCCTTAGTAACCCTTCCTACTGAGAAAGAAAACTGGATTGTAGCAGGAACCCAGTCTGGTTCTCTCTGGGCAGTTAACACAGAAGATGAAACAAGAAGGCATCGTCTGCAGAAAATGTCAGATTCCATCACTTGTTTATACTGTAATTCTCTTTCAAAGCAAAGGTATAAATTAATCTAAATATTTTAGGTTACATTTGAAGATATGACTAAACAAAGATATTCAGAAAATTACATCTGTACACTCATGCAGTTTTGTTCAGACAACTGCTTATTTTGCCTGTATTTTCACTTAATTTTGCACCCAGTGTAACTGAAGATTACATTCCTGACCACAGGTGGTTGTATTTGCTTTTAGTGTTCAATGAAACATGAAACAACATCTTGAAATACCAGAGGCTGCTCATTTAAGTTTTTCTTACCCGATTAAGGCATTTTTAGAATTCATTCTTTTATTTTGTTTCAGCAAACAGAAGAATTTCTTCTTGGTAGGCACAGCTGATGGCAGACTGGCAGTTTTTGAAGACAAAGCAGTAAAGGTAGACTTGTTCTTTGCTGTCTGTTCTACAAAATGCTATCAGTAATATGTAAAGCAGCTACCAATAGTAGCTTTACTTCATGCAGCTTATTTTTTAATCGCCTCTCTAAAACTAAAAATAATTTTCTGCTGCAGTTTTAGAGGAGCTGCACATGTTTTACAATATCTGTTTTAACCAATAGAGTTAAGAGGGGGAAATTATTTCTTAGTATATGACTTTGAAAGTCCTGGCAAACTGACTAGAGAGTGATATTAATGGTTGTTATTAAGAATATTCTAACAGTTTTAATCTCCTTTATTGTTGTTATAGCTCCTTTTTCTTTTCATTCACACTAAATTTTCATAGAATAGATATCTTCAAAAAAGCAGTATTGTTTCTATAGATCAGAGTTCTGCTCACAGAACAGGTAAAGAAATGCTGGGAGCTGTTGTTTATATCATCTGGTTCCTGAGGGCTGGCTCCTGACCATATGCAATTTAGAGCAGTTATGGAGTTGCAATGCACTGCAGAACTAGAATATGGTCCAGTGTGGGATGTCTCCAAGGTATGGATGTGACTTTCCATCCAGTTCTTGAACTGCGCCAGGGGTTGCAGAAAGTATCAGTCCCAGCTCTGTCCTGTTTGCACTCACACAGGCTGTTTTCTATGGGACATCTATAATGAGACTATGGTGCTTTTCAGTTTCATAACATTCTGGAAAGATACCATAATAGTTCAGAAAATCCGTCTGTGTAAATTTAATTCAGCAGGCTGTGTGGTTTTGTTTTAACAGTTTCTGAGTGTCTGTACGCTCCTTGTTTCTAACGGAGTCTATATTTTTGCTTGCAGTGTAAGGGTGCTACACCTTTGAAGATACTAACTGTAGGAAATGTTAGCACACCACTGATGTGCTTAAACGAATCCTCATACTTATCTGAAAAAAATATAATCTGGGGAGGCTGTGGAACAAAGATCATTGCCTTAACTAGTGATTTCTCTGTTCAAAAGCTCATTGAAACAAAGACAAGTCAACTGTAAGTTTTTCTGATAAGTGATGTTACCTGGCTCTTCTGTTATTTTCATTGAAGACTTCTGGCAGTACTTTGATGTAATGTCTTGTCCTAGAGCTCGTTCTTTGAGTTCTCTTGTTTCCATTCTTTTCCTTCCATAATACAGAGGGAATACAATGTGCATTAAAATAAGATCAGTGAGTAGTGTTTAAAGTATTTGTTCCTGTGTTTAAATAAGGGATATGCATTTTTACTATATAAAGGATTTATGAAGTCAGTATCTATTCAGAAAATGTATAAATGCAACTGATCAGTTTTTCTCCCCCAATTGCATTTGTCCAGGCCCTCTTTACTTTATTTAGAATTATACACACTTACTTAGCATAGTATTTGCCCTTACATGTTTGTCAGTATGACATGTGTGCATATCTTTGCCTTATATAGCTAAATCATGTATAATTGCTGACTTCTCATTATTTAGAAATTAGTGTTAGAAAATTGGAGTGTTTGATGTAATTCTCACATGGGCAAATCCTGCTCTCAAGTTAAGGCAAGGTTTTCCTGAGCGGGGAAAACAGTGTTTGATTTTATACTAGTAGAAATCATTATTCTGGGAAATTAATTTACTCTGGAAAATAATGTGTTAATATAAAGCAAAAACCTAAAACTTCAGTAAAATGCAGTTCCATGGTAAGATGCAAAATAGGTCACAGGAATAATTTGAGCTTTGTGGAGGCAAAACTGTATATGGTTTTGAAAATAAAGTTGTCAAAACCAAGTAACATTAGGGAAAGTAGCAGTGTTACTGAGCGTCTGCTGTCAGGGGCCTGTGATTTTGAGCTGTTCTTCAAGATGAATTGAAGAGTTAGTGAAATAAGCTAATGCTGTTAATTTGCAGGGCCAATAATATTTTGATATGTGCAGGCACAGACCTGGCATGAGAGACAAATTTGGAAGTAGAAGAAAATGTGAAAAAGGCTGTCAGCTAAAGTGAAACAATAGCAGAGCGGGGTGAACTAAATCTCACTGCTGCTTTTCAGGCTTAGTCATCTTTGTGTTGAGTGACCCTTTATGGTCTTGTGGGCCCGAAAACTGTCAAGTGTCTCAAAACATTGAAAGAGAGGCAGGAGAAAGGTAGAGTTTGCCCTGCTGTGATGTAAGCATATGTAATTTGAGCAGATAGATGGGAGAGATTTATTGATAAGTTTGGGGCATTAATGTGCCTCCAAGGATATCATCAGCATAACTCCATTACTGTGAGAATTTATGTCAAACTGTAGGAAGATTATAACAAACCGTTTCAGTTGTATCCTAGCCCAGTTTGGTTTTAAGGCTGAATGATTCTGTAACAGTTAGAGGGAAGCTAACCCCACTCAAAACAGTCAAGTTTTTCTACTAGCTCTTTTCTGTGTATCTAACTGGAGTTCTTCTCTCTTCTAGGTTCTGTCATAATGCTTACAGTGATGCAAACATTATTTCAATAGCAATAGACAAATCCATCTACTTGGCAAAGAAAAACAGCCATTTTGTGGAAATCTGGGACAAGAAGACAGAAAAACTTTCTGAACTAATTGACTGTGCACATTTTCTTAAGTAAGTGTTTTATTTCAGATTGATGGCCTCATGCGTAGAAAGCTGAATAGCAGATTGCCTTCTCTAGCATAGTACCTTAACCTGCTGGTGGTAAGGGATTTGCCCAGTTCTTTGGGCAAATGTGGAATTCCTTTCCTCTCTTTTGGCCCAGAACTTCAGAATATGCCATGCAGAATCTTAATTTTTTAAGACCCTTATTATATTTCACAATTTCTGTATGATGTCGAGAGGATTCATTTAACTCTGCTCAAGAAAGAAGAAAGTCCTTTGCCGTCCTTCAGGTACTAATGCTTTTGCATCCAGTTACTTCCCAGATACCCTAAATAAGAATGTATTCTTTCTCCAGTGCACAGATTCAGCAGGAGATCAGAGTTTTATTGACAGTGACGGTGATTTTCATTTGCATTCAAATTGTTCCTCTCCCTTAATGTTCATTTTCATGGTGAGGTTAGGAGCCCCTCTAGGTGCGCTCCTCCCACTTTGCAGTGACATTATCCTCCTGCAGACTGGGAGAGAACAGAGAAGTATACCTGCCTCCTATTTAAACATCTTTTGAAGCAGACCAGGTGGCTCTTAGAAGTCCAGTAGTTTTCATCCCAGTTTGTTTCAAGTCAGTCAACTGATTAGCATGAGATTTTTGCGGCTTGTCTTTATGAATGATTGTTTAAAAGGCTGGTATTGAGAGAGTCATTTTAGCAGTTGTGGAATAGCGTGCCACCAGATTTTAATACAAACTCTCTCCATATTTGTAGGGACAAAGTGGAAAAACTAAATAAGGAATCAAAACATAAACTGGCTTATTCTGGAAGAGTGAAGACAATTTGCCTGCAGAAAAATACTGCACTGTGGATAGGAACAGGAGGAGGACATATCTTGCTGCTTGATTTATCAACACGTCGTCCTGTACGAGTTATAGACAACTTTTGTGATTCTGTTAGAGTCATGATAACAGCTCAGCTAGGTAAGTAAAACCATCAAATGATGAGTACTTTGAAATCAGTGCCAAGTTTAGGATTGCTGTGTCCTGTTTGTCATGGTGTTCCAGGAACAGATTAGCATTTCCCATGTTTTGTTCATTCATTCTGTTCCACTGCTGTCATCTTCAGTCAATGTCAGACACTCCGGTATTAGCTGAATACCAGCAGGCTGTCATACCTGTGCCCACATAAAACAACAGCTTTTCCCTGGTTTGTCACTGATCAGCATATGAACACACCCCACCTTCACTGCGTCCTTGTGCCATGCTTCAGCACAGTTCTCACCATCTTCTGTCTGATAGTCTTTGTCTTGATCTGTGTCTACCCATGTTCTTTCTCCATCTTAAGTTTTACGCTTCCGGCTTCTCTCTCTGTGGAGCTTGTTAGGTTTTAATAATTTTTCCTTAATTGCTTAATGCCTAGTTTTCTTCTGCCATCCTTATTCAGGAATGGTTCTTTTAGGTTTGGGTCACAGGCAGATCACAGCAAAGCTGAGAAAGTGCTACACACTTGGACTCAGGGTGCAGACTTGTACATATGTCCTGTTCCTGTCACCAGGGCCAGTTGTTTCAAGCTGCTGTAGGCAGATAGTAGTTGTGGGTTTTCAGTGGTCATTACAAACAGCTAGAGGAGCGTAGGTAGGTATGGGGCACTTCTTGGCTGTTGTAACTTCCTTCACCTGTACACTTTCCTGCATCTCTCCCCAAAGTAATAAAGGCCATACCAACTCAAGAATTCTTTGTACAGCAGTGGTGGGTACACTCAAAATACACATTACTTCAAAAAGTACTCTGTGGCACAACATGTGAATTCCCATCACCTTTCACTGTGTTTTGAAAAAAACTTTGGAGTTCCCTTGTCAGTGTGATTTAAAGTGTGTTTGCTGTCAAAAAAACACTCTGAAGCGATTGTTGTGGACTCAGAAACACACCGTAATCCTGCTAGTAAACTTCATAGTTGCAGGCTGTGGATGTTTTCTCATTACCATCATGAACTTAATTTGGGGGCTGTTTCTTCCTTTCTAGCACCAGAAGTATCCATACACTACAGTTAGTTCATAGTGCTGACAGTGTTGTATGAGTCAAAGAACTCCATCTTTCTCTGACTTGGCTTTGCCTGAGACAGCAAGTTTGTAGAGTCTGTTCAGTCCTCAGCTGTTAGGAGTGCCAGCTATAGAGTCCAGATTCACTAGCACAGCATTTTCAGTCCTTCTAGTGCTGATAGCTACAATATTAGTACTATAAAGGGTTGTTTTATTTTTAGCATTTTGTAAAGAGTAGTTACTATGAAAACAAAATTTCTGCCTCACTTATTACAGTCATTGACAGGGAAAGTATATTCTATAGAATAGTACAGTGTGATTTAAAAAGCCTTGAGTCTCATATTCCTTGTTTCTAGTCACCTCAACATTTTAAATCAAAATTTTATATATAGAAAAGTTAATACTTCAGGAGAAAGAGTTTAGCTGTGTTTGCACAAAACTCAAGAATTGCAAGTAAGATTGATGCATGATACATTGATGTGTACTTTTTTCTTTTGATCGTCTTTTCCCAGCAATTATTTATAAGGGTTGGGTTTTTTCCTAAGTTCAAGGACTTTACTTCTACTGGGATTTTCACAGATCAGTGAAAATGGCACTGAGGCTGCCGAGTAATTCTTCAATAGTAATGCATTGCTTGTGTGAAATGAGAGAAGATAGAGGGAAATATTTTTGTATTAAATAGTTTCATTTAAGATTAAAATACATAATGTCAATCAATGTAAATATTTCAGGGAAAAGAGATTGCCAGACTTTGAGACATCAATTTTATCTGTAGTTCATATATGAATATGGAAATATAATGTCTTTTTCTAATTCTCTCACCTAACACATTGACATATAATAGACATGAGACTTACCATAGAGAATGATTTATATGTAAATCTGTAGTTCATTTTGCAAGTGAAAACTTAGACTTCTATATAGTAGGAAAGGACCCTAGTCTGAATAAGAAACATTATACTTAAGTTCCAGTCGCTTTTGTAAGGAGTATGGATAGGACTGGTTGCAGAAAAAATTGAAGTGATGAAAAATCTGAGCATGGAAGATGTGTATGGTTCCCACCAGCCCGCATCTACCATAAACAGATTTACATCAATAGCAAAGGAGAATATACTGCAGATCTCCACAGGGCAGGAAAAATGTCTCTACCTTGCAGAGGTCCTGGGGGACCCACTAGAAACATTTGCCAGTTCAGAAGGAACATAACGTGGGGGACACACTGCAGTGTGGTCACACTAAACTTCCAAGACTGTGGCTTTGACATTAAAGCCATACTCCAGTCTATTTATACCCCAGAAACTGACCCCTTCCTGATCCTTTCCCTGGGGGAGAGTGTAAGACTTCATGCATGAAGAGGTGTGGGGCGCAGTGCTGCAGCTGGGGTGTCTGCAGACGGAGGGCTGTTCCTTCCCTGGCCTGATCCGAGATCCTGGTACGTAGGCTGGGTCCTGTATTCCTCTACTAGCGTACAGCCAAGGGCTCACCGCCCTCTTTGTGCTGCCAGTAGGACAGGTAGCTGCTGTGGCAGGAGAACATGTAACAGCTTCCATCTACCTTGCAAGACATTTTTAAACATGTCTTGTTGGGAATAAGCGGGAAGTTGATACTGAAACACTGGCACATTCAACTTATCCCTCTGTGATCCAACCTGTCTTCCTGGTCTTTTTTTGTGTTCCTCAGTAGGCACCTTCCTATGATCCGTCCCCTATTTCTACGTCCCTGTTAACTCTCCTTTCCCACCCACGTGCCATCGTTAGTACAGAACACTTTTAATTGGTTTGTATCATACTTGGTTTTGATTTTTTCATAACCAAACTGATTACTGGCACTTTCTGTTTCTGCTGTGCACTGGGACTTCATTTGCAGCCAACCCCTTCACTGTGACATCTGTTTCCTGTGACTCTACTACCTCTGCTTGTGGTATATAATAGGTGCTTTGTTCTCAGGCTTGTTGCTGGCCGGCTGATCCAGTGCTTGTGCCTTTGAATCCTGATAAACCCCTACGTTAAATGGAGACATGAACTATATTGTTTTCATGTCTGGGTTTTTCATGGTTAATGATTTTGAATAATGGGTCCAGTTGAATGAACTTTGCTTTCTGTCGTCTTAGTGGGATGATGTCATCTACTCTTTCTGTCCTTAAATTACAAAGTTCCCATTAAAATTAAAATTTGACATTTTATTTCTTTGAAAAAGGGAGTCTCAAGAATGTGGTGCTGGTTTTGGGATATCGCTATAAAAGTGACACCGAAGACAACAAATATCACAAAGGTACCTGAACTGTGTTTCATTTATTTGTATTATTGGTAGAGTAGACACTATCATGCTTGACTACCCACTGAGAGTTGATCATCATTTCATATAATTTTATTGAAACATCATTATTAGTTTTTGTTGTCTTTTGCATTTCTGGGCTCCATGCAAACTAACAGTAACTTCTAAAAATGGATCAGAGGAAGCCACTATTTGAAGTAGATAATATACTGGAAAACTGTATTTGGAGAGTAAATGTCATTGTATAATTGGAGAATGTATCAAATGGATTTCCAGAGGGGTCTCTGCTAGGCCAGGAATCCTCAATGTTTTCATGAATGTTGTGGATGAAAAGAATAGTGCATGTGCTTTTCAGATTTGCAGACAGTTCTCAGCTAAGACAAAGCCACAAGCACACTGGAGGGCAGGATTAGAATTCAAAATGACCTTGACAAATAGAACAAATGGTCTGGAGGGAAGTAGGATACAATTCAGTAAGGACATATGTAAGACCTTTTACTTAATTAGGAATGATCCGTTGTACCAACATGAGGAAATGATCAGCTTAAACAGCAGTGCTGTAGAAAAAGGGTTATAATTGATCGCAGGCTGAACATGAGTCAAACATGTCACGTTGCTGCAGAAGAGGCAAACACCATTCTTACACCAGTCGAGAAGTGGTGTCTGTAAGACATGAGCTAATTCTTACACTCTGCTGAATGCTGATATGGCCTCTGCTGGAGGAGCCTATCCATTTGGGACTTGCTGAATGTTCTGGACTATAGTCCAGATGAGAGAAATGCAACCTGTGAGGAAATGTTGCAGGAAGTTAAGTTGGTTAATGTAAATAAAGCTTAGAGAAGACATGATAACAGGCTTCAAATATGTAAATAAAGAGGAAGGGAATAAAGACTTCTGCATATTCCTTGGGGGTAGGATATGGACTAACCAGTTTCTATTACAGCAAGGGATATTTAGGTCAGACATCAAGAAAAGCTTCCTGACAATTAGGATAGCAAAGTGCTGGAATAAGAAGATAGAAAACCTCCATCTTTGGGTTTTTCTAAGAACAGTTACAGCTGATGCTCTGATCGATGCCCTTCTTCACCTTTATCTCATCTCAGTTTCAGTGACTCCTAAAAATGTGGCAATGACAGAATAAAGTTATAGGTGGCAAGTGGAGATGAGCTGACTGTTTGGAGTAAAATAAGAATCAAACTTACAGCAGTGGTTTTTATATTCTGATATTCCCTGATTATTACCATGAGAACACGTATTGCCTTTTTAGCCTTTTTATTGTATGTAAGAGTGCCGTTAATTATACAGAGAGGAATCAGAGACTCCCAGAAACCGTGGGGCCTTAGTTTGTGAGCCCCTACTCAGGTAAGTGTTCTCAAAAAGCAGTGTGAATTTTCCATGAATTGAGTTGTTTGCATGAAGGGGGATTGAAGAAGTGACCTTTTCCCAGTATGCTCACTACCTTATGAAATCAGTTTTCATTTTTAGTTTACAGTGAATGGGTTTTGAGTCTTGTAAGCATTTAGGGTATATCTGCTCGGGAAAATAGAGATGAAATTTTATGCCAGCACCTCAGTACTAGCATTAGCTGTAGCTCAGGTCAGTACCTTATGGCCCACAGGCACCAGAAAGAGTTTTTCAAGTGCTTTTAAATGGTATACTCTTAAGTTTAGGAACTGGAATCTAAATCATTGTGCAAGTACAAACAGCTTGTAACCCAATAACTGCATTACCTCATACATGAAGTTTCATATAACTTGTCTTCCTGGTCCTAAGCATCATGCTTCATTGAAGCAATTTATGAGTAACTAAAAAATAAGCAGATAAGCAAAACCACTTCTTATTATGCAGTAATTCTTCTCTGTTGCAGTTTTCAATTTTTTTCATTATTTTTTTTCCAGAATTACAATCCTGTGTGTCGGTGTGGGACATTAACCTGCCCCATGAAGTGCAAAACCTGAAAAAACATATAGAAATGAGACAGGAATTAGCAGAAAAAATGAAGAGCTTTTCTTTGGATTGAAAAGTCACCCTGCAAGTGCCATTCTCTTTTCTAGTCTTCCATCCTAACTCACTGTGCAATATTTACAACTTCTTGTCGCTGGGGTTTTTAACCAAAAAACAGGAAGAAGATTGCCATGAGAGAGGCTATTGGTATTCATAGGATACCAAAAAAGAGAAGGATAAGTTATTTGTAATATTTGAAAGGACAGAAAACTATTGAGAATTTCTGAATCTAAAGTGTTATCATGCATCTGTTGTTTATTTGTGAAGTTCTGCTTCCAGAAACTATGGCTCAACTTCAGTATAACATTGTTCATCCAGTTTTTGATCCCAGTTAAATTGGGAAGAAGACAGAAGACTATAAATGGCTCTTACTTACTTCATTACCTCTACTGAGTTGACGCTGTAATAAGAAGCAAAATTTAAGCTTCTATGTGT
Organism: Haliaeetus leucocephalus; assembly: GCF_000737465.1. Taxonomy (NCBI): domain Eukaryota; kingdom Metazoa; phylum Chordata; class Aves; order Accipitriformes; family Accipitridae; genus Haliaeetus; species Haliaeetus leucocephalus. The sequence goes on from NW_010973187.1 coordinate 4,746,499, forward strand.
TTATTGCCATTTGCGTGTATGAGTTTGCTCTGATGATTCGTGTTTTAGTAATAAGTCAGAGCTTATGACCCTGAGTATATGAAAGAAAACATTACATTTTATATAATAGCAGTGTTTAAAGGAACATATAATGACTACATTACTCTGCTTGAAAACAACAGGCAGAAGAGTCTTTATTTCTTCCATGAATAATTGACACTTCTTCATTATGATCAGAAAAAAAAAGTTGTGCTACAATAATAAAATAGGTCAGAATTCAGAATTTAAATACACCGACAGGCTTCTGCAAGTTGGTGTCCTCTTGCAGTACTGCATTCTGCCTTGTTCTCGGAGATGTAGTCACATTGTTATGAATGTTACCATTCACATATATCTGTTGTACAGCTCACTTTGAAAAGCCAGGAGAAAACACAGAGTGAAAGCTCTGATCTAAATGCTGCTACAACTTTTACCACAAAGGAAGAAAGCAGCATGCTGCTGTAGCCAGACTGCTAGTCCAACTTGCTGGTTCGCTTATCTCAATCTTAAAAAAAAAAAAAGGGGGGGGGGGGGAACTTTCACTTTGCTATTTCTAACGTGCAAAGTTTCCGCTTGTTCTTGGTTTAATTTATATTGTTATTTTGGGGGTAAGCAGGGGAACCTTGAGGAGTGTAAGAATTGGCTACCTCTTGTGTATAACTACCAGAATTTGTTGCCACACATCTTCATTCAAGAGAGGCCTTTTGCTGCTCTCTGGCTACAAGTCCAAGCTGCTTTTTACAGCCTGCACTGACGTGGTCTAAGTAAGTAAGTGCCTTATTTCTGTCCATCAGAAGACAGATAAAATTCTCTTTTTTTGATACCAAAAGAATCTATAGGGTGCTCCTGAAATCTCAAGGAGTGGATATCTAGAGCCATTCCTGAGGCTATGGAGCTGAACAAGGTTGAGCAACCAAAAAGTTCTCAGTTCCATTTTTACAGTTTTGGAGAAATTACATACTAGGACAACAGTATCATTGTTCTATTTTCTGCCATTTGTTGTGTACTCAGGATTCCTTTCAGATCTGCACCCCAGGTTTTATGTATTCTTGTAATCAGCATACAGAGAATGATTTGCTATTTATATAAGATTTTATAACTCAGAAAATATATATTATCTTATAATGAATACTTTTTTTTTAAATAGAATATATGTATTGTGATTATGTTTATTTATAAGTCATTTTGAGATGTAAGCCTTAAACCTTTTTATTAAAGCTGTGCTTTGTTAATAATATAGTCTACTTTCTGATCGCTGAATTTCCAAGGAGGAGCTTTTGTGTGCAGTTTTTTGTGGAGCTTAATCCCTTACATCAGGATGATGCAAGATCCCATTTCCATGGGTTGTGTTGACACAGCTGCATTCCCATTTGTCCCCTGTCTCATTCTGCATGTCTTGAGCCCTTTTCCATTCCCCAGTTTATCTTCTACTTAGTGTTCCTTGCAACCTTTCCCAGAGGTGGGAGGTAACCTATAAGCAGTACTGTCCTTGCAGTTGTTGGTCACCTCTTCCAAGATGCTCTGCAAAAGAATGATCTGTAGACTGAATTGGGCCTATGTGTTAGGTATTACAGGGATAGCAAAGAATGAAAGAGACAACAGCAACCAAACAAAAGACAGAAGGTCATTACAAACCTGACTAAATTGGCCACTGTTGAATTATCAGTGGTGAGAGAGTAAAATTCTGTAAAGGTGACTATTTATCAATACAGCACTCATTCATAGGGAGCACAGTGATCCAGCTGCATCCTCCCCAAATACTTTTTAGTACTAGAAGAAAAGATTTGGAGAAGATCATGTGTTGGTACTTCATGTTATTCTTTGCCATTTGATACAGTCTAGAAGTTCATCTCTGGCCATCTTGAGCCCTATTCAGCTCATGCACAGCTGCCTGTCTGCCAAGCGTGCCGTTTCTTGGAGACAACAGCGAAAGGGCAGATCCTGTCAAATAAAGTTGACAGCCCTCAGCATCCATCTCTTTCCTGAGTGTGGGAAAGCTCTTGAAGGAGGTGGCTGCAAAATTGTTTGGCTAGGAGCTGGCAGGCAGTAAGTGTGCAGGTTGAATTTAGAAGTACTGAGGGACTGGCTTCCCCTTCCCAGCTGGGACATGCCACCAAGGGGAAGAACATCACTTCTGTGCGACAACCATTTAAATCTGTGCTATAAGGAAACCTTTTCCCAGAAACATCTCTGACAAACTATAAGGAAAGAGGAAAAAAAAAAAAGATCCATGACTTTGTGTTCCCTCTGGTTTTAGTGGAGCTGTTTGAAAGCCAGCAGGCAGTACAAGCTCTATCAGATGTAACGCTTCCTGTATACTTAGGATAACATCCAGCACCTGAAAACAGAACGATAACCCTTACTTCAAAAAAGAGCCTGTTTGCTCATGGGAAACAAGCAGTATGGTTTGGCTGTGATTTAACACCCGAGCTGGGACACATAGTTAACCCCATGTTCCTCAGAAGCGTGCAGCTAAAGGATACTGGGGTTTAGACCTAAAGACAAGGAGACAAACTACAGAGTGAGCTGAATATTTGATCCCTTTCAAGTCCTTTCTTGAGGGAAGGATGACCCATCACTAGTCACAGAGGGAAAGGAGAGGCCTTGGGCTCCCCCGTGGGCCCTGAGACAGCCCAACATGGTGATAGGAGCGCAGTGACTCAGCTCACAGGATCACACACCTCCAGCATCGCCACCTCTTCTTCCCCTGCTCCATGTTTTGGCAGCTCCTGCAGAGCCTGGCCCGCACAGGACCATTGGCCACAAGGACACAGCATGGTGGGACACACCTTTACCTTGTAGAGAGAAATTCATACAGCAGGAACATAAACACCCAGCTCTTTGCACTGCAGATAGATACATTAACTTTAGTTCATGGATGCGCAGTTCTGCTTTTCCTTGCCTTGACATCTTGGCGGTCACCTTGAAAACATCTGTTCTCTGCAAGGCAGCAAGAACCATCTGCCCCCACCACCACCCACCGGGCTCTGCAATTGGGACTTTAAACCAACTGAGCTAAAGCTGGGGCTCAGCAATGTCAGCATCACACCATTATCATCAGAGGTCACAATACATACTTTTTTTTTTTTTTAAACTGCAGAGCTGCGAGCCCTGGGAAGAGCAGCAGCACCTTCTGCAGCTCACGAAGCAGAGGCTGGGTTGGTTTGTTGTGGCGAAGCTGCCGGCAGACACAATGGCAGCTCCCCTGTGGGTGTCCCCAGAGCTGCCTGGCCCCCCCAGCACAGCTCCCCTCCCTTGCTGCTGCTTGCTGACCAAGCCCGCAGCAGCCTGAAGAGGGGAAAAACCTGTTCAGTTTTTCTCAGTGAAGGCCATGCAGGGCCGAGGGATGTCAAGCCCAGCCACCCACCCTGATGCAGTAGGGTTTATGGGGCCTGGCAAGACACAGGGCAGCCAAAACCAGCTGCTTCTGGCAGCATCCGTGTGTCCCCCCCCAGCACCTTCCCCCCAGGGAGGTGTGTCGTGCTCTGAAATGAGCCCATCCTGCCCACACTCACCTGGCACCAGCCCCTACACCTCTCACCAGGACTGGGAAGCAACAGGTCTGTGCACACCAGCCGGGAAGATGCCACTGAGCCCTGCTGGGTTTGGGTGAGACCTTACACAAACGTACGGGGAAGCCAGTTCTATGCACCAGCAATTTTCTTACCTTATCCTAAGCATTTCCTGATGAACGCCCACATAAAACTCACGTGAATTTTGCCATTTTGAAGCCCGCTGGTCCGAAACGCAGTGCTCTGCTGAGCTACATCCATGGGTGGGCACAGCAAGAAGAGTCAGGCTGATGCCCTGGGGCTCAGCTAAGTGGGTGCTGACCCCAGGGTGCTCCATTTGCACCTGTGGTTCATCTTCCAGGACTAAGGGAGGCCACCTCAGATGTTGGGACAAGCCACCAGGGCTCAGACATGCGCCCCACAGCCCTCCTCTCTGCAGGGAAACCATCTGTGCAATGGGGCTGACACCTTCTCCACCCCAGCCAGGCCTCTCCGAGTGCCGCTGACAGAGGACAAAAAGCCCATCCGCCGCCCCTGCAGCGATGTCACCCACGTAAAGGAAAATATTCCCCCTCTCCGCATGCCTCCACAGACTGCTACGGCAACAACTCTTTTGCATTAGTTTAACACTGTCAGGTTTAGGCAAAACTCAAAAGATTCTATTAAATTGCATGCACACAAGTAAAGGTTTAATGAGTTTCCTATTACTCCAAAAAAGTTCAAAACCTGAAAAGTGAATTTCTAAACTTCAAAGTCACCTGTTAGGGCCCATGCTCCTGGCTGAAGCAGAGCAACAGCAGCCCCTAATGGGTAGAGAGCTGGAGGCCCAGGCTGCCCAGCAGCCATGCTCGGTTTAAACACCACCATTGTTCATACTCACTTTTAATAACTAACTACCAGCCAGGTAATTAAGCTTCAGTCAACAGTAATTTTCAAATATTATCCATGTGTCAAAACTCACTTCCTCCTCTTTTTTTTTTTTTCCACCCTCCAAAATAATAGTATGTGCTGAGCACTCTGCAGCCAGAAAAATCTCATGGTAAAACACGCTCCCACCTTGTAATTATGAGAAAGTTTGCAAGGAAAAAAAAAAACAACCAAAACCCAAACCCATTCAATTCCCTGGTTTTACAGCTATTACAGCTAAATCCAGGAAGGGACACAAACACCTGGGCTGTGCAGGGGCTCAGAAATAGCTGGTGCAGAACAATCAGTCCTGCTGGAAGAGTCTGAAATCCCCATTGCTGGAGCTAGGGGCAAGGGAAAGAGGGAGGAAAAAAAACCCAAAAAACTGAGAACCAATATTAGGCGTCTGCAGTTCCCATAAAACCAGTGCCAGATACATAGGGGACCGCACGGCCCTGCTCCCGCAAGCTCCCAGCACACGGGCGCCCAGGCTGGGCGGCTCCGCGAGACGCGTCACGCCTTGGTGCGACTGGCACGGCCAGGAGCGCGTGGCAGCGGCGCGCGCAGGTGGGTGCAGGGGGAGGCTCCTGCTGAGGGGACGCTGGTGCCTTGGCCCCAGAGAGGAGCAGGGACAGTCCTTCCCGGGAGAGGTCAGAAAGCCACCAGCTTGCCTAAATCCAGGCCTGGAGATGAGGGCCCACAGACAGGGAACTATTGTTAGTTCTGCTCCACCTCACCCAGCCATTTTTCTTCAGTCAAAGGCTTTATCCTGGACAAGCTTTGCTTTTTAGTTGAAAAGCCCTTTGGGCTTTGACCACGTCAGCTTTGACCAGCACGGCTCCCCTTCCACGCAGGCATCTCCAAGACATCAGGAGAGCAAAGTGCAAAATTGCCATTGCTACTCAGTTGCCCCATCGCCACTGAAAGATGGAAATACCAGCGTCCTGGTTTCACGCAAGGACCCGTCACCCTCCGCCCTGGAGAAGCCACAGGACAAAGTCTGGGAGCTCCCCGACTCCAGCAGCAGCTCTTGCAGACCCACGTGCCGCAGGGCGGCGTGTTCCCACAGCCCAGCAACACGCAGCCCCCCCGGCTCGCTTTGCCCACGGTGAGGGTCCTGCACAGCAGCCGCAGGCTGCCCGTGGCTCCAGCCCACCCACGGGGTTCCCTGGGGAACGGCTCTTGGGCTCAGTGGGCAGGGGAGCACAGGGCCCTCGCTCAGAGGAGGGAGCGCTTCGTGACACCTCCAGCCTGTGACGGGGGAGGCAGAGGCATGGGCACTGCAGCCTGCAGGAGCTCCGCTCGCCGTGTTTGCGATCGCCTTTTGCCCCCACACCACACCAGGCTCCTTCTGAACTCAGCCCAGTCCGGCTTTCTGTTTTTCACACCTCACGTTGCTGGTCCTGGGACTCTGAAGGTTTCTATTTATATACACAAAATTAAAAAAAGAAAACAAACAAGCCACAATGAGATTTTGCTTGAATTCTGCTATGTCAAAGCCAGGGAGAGGCTCAGGTTTGCAGAGTGTGCCTTCAGCTCTTCCCCACAGAAAGCACGCTGTACCACCCAGGCTTAAAAGGCTTCTGCTTTAATGAATTTATGGACCAGCTCTCAGAAAACTCTTCTGGAAGACAGGAAAAGGTGACACTGCCTTGCTCCTGGGCCAGCAGCAACCAGAAATACTTTGGAAAGGACACTAAGCCATGGCAGAAGGAAAAGATGAAGCTTTTCATGTAATTTTAACTAAATCAGCTGAAATGTATGCCAGTGCTCCAGCGAGGCGTGCAAGGGCAGAAGGCGGACAGACCTACGACACCAAACCTTTGCCAGGGCACCAAAGGTAGCAGGCAGACTCCCTTAAGGCTTCTTGAAGCATTAACTACTATATGTTAACTATATACGCAGGAAAGCATATTTTCTCTAAACAACAGACCACCGCCAAGGCCAAACACTAGACATGATTTGCATTAACTGAGCGTTGGCAGAAAAAAAAAAGTGTCTTTACAAGAAGTAACTTTGCAACTAAGGACCGAAGTAAGCGATGCGTATAGTAGATGTATCCTCTCGCACCCCCGCCTTCTGTGGTGCCTTTTAAAAACAGACGGAGATCTTTGCAAGTATCCGCAAACAAGCTGTTCTCATTTCCCATCTTCCCAGAAAAAAGCTGCAGTGCTTGGTTACCTCTGAAGAAATAGAGAGCAGGGAGTTTTAGTACCATCAATGCCACCGGAGACGTGATCGAGGTGACCACATCCCTCCTGCTTCAGCGTTACTGCATCTGTAACGTGTTATGCAAGACATCCATCTCACAGAGAACTAGACAGCAAAATGACAAGGCAACATGCCTCCCTGACCTTGGTTTTGTCTGTACAGTTAATCACAGCTGCATTTATACCAAATATATATCTGCCTCTGACTGTTCCTAAGCAACTATGCTGACTGCTTAGGGCTCAGTTTGTCAAATCAGTCCCTGAAAAGCTTAAGAGGATTTCAGGCAGGGCAAGGCAGAGGAGGGAGAGTCCTTGCCCAGCTCCAGGCAGGACCGACTCCACCAGCACATCTCCCCATCCCACTGTGGACCACCCCACGGCCACAAACAGGCGCCCAGGGCAGAGCCAGCAGCTGCAGGGAAAGGCCGGGCACTGCACCCACAGCGCAGGTCCCCACCAGGGAGCTTCCGAGATGGAAAGAGCTGAATTTTCTTTCAAATTACTCACCTATTTCCAGGATGAGAATTTCAGGGGAGTGAAGAGCAGCTTGGGTTTGCTTTTTTAAAGAAAGTCTGCTACGTCGGTTAACCCAACTCCTCTCCTGCTACAGAGACGCATGCATTTCTTCCTCACCTCCCTGCCAGCAAGAGCCCCAAAACCTACTAGAAAAGTCAGGGGGAAAGAATGAAAAGAGCCTGAAGCAGGGCAATTTCCATTCATACACCCACTTCACATTCTTCTCATGGTCTGTCCTGCAACAGGCACCAACACACACCAGAGGTGGTGGTTAAGGAAGACGGAGCAACAGGCGGCACGAAGACAGTAGCCACAATGTACAGCAGGATCTGTCACAGCCTGACTTCCACAGCCTCCCCCATCACACTGTTCAGCTACACCGCCACAGCGCATCACTCGGCTGGAAGACAGCATTATTATAAATTACATGAATTTACTCTTTACATCAGCTCATGATCAGTTCCCCGCCTGCCCCCCCCCCCCAAAGAATTCTCTCACAGCTATGGGTTTTGACCACATCTTCATTTTTTACACTGCTAGCTTGCTTTTGCTGCCTCCTCCACAGAACAGGCACCTGCCCCTGCCCACTGAAACATCTCGTCCAGTCTTCTGCTGTACCATAAAGCAAGCAAGCACCCTTACTGAACTCCTGCAGGTGCCAGGGCTGGCTACATCCTCACCTTTTTCTTTCTCTAATTAGAAATATTTTGCAAAATACATCCAGAAAAACACCGGTGAAGTGTGTCATCTTAACTCAGAGATTTTACAGCGACTTCTTGTCAACGCTGTGTGATCCTGGCTTGCAGGTGACAGGGCTGGAGGTACTCTGTCCTGTTAAAAACTCAGCTCGGTGTTTCCTCTGGAGCCCTAAAACCAAGAGTTACTTGAGACATATCTGCTCCCATCCCCTCTCCACCTCTTACGGCTGGCACCGGCTTCCCGTGACACTGGGGTACAGCTCGAGGGATCCGGGGGACACCCACATCCAGGCACAGCACTCCAGGTCTTGGAGACAATCAAGGCAATCGTGCTCCTGCTAACAAACAACACTCCCTGAGAGCATGGCAGCAGCGGAGCAAAACCCAAACCATGCCAGCTGGAAGCATGGAAGACTTTCTGCCCATAAAGACAGCTGAGGGGGACAGGGGAGCCAGAGGAGTCTGCAAAGGGCATGCTATGAACACACCTTATGAAGGTTAAAAATTTCTTCCCCTGTGTTCTCTCTCTTCAACATTGTGTAAGAGCCAAAGACAAAAATACATAGTTTTGACTATCTTTCCTGACCCAGAAAATGGTATTTTTCATCTACTATCCCCCCTTTCAGAAAATACACATCACGTCAACATCAGGGTTTCTGTTTCCCTTGGGACACCTATTCCTTTCATTTTTCCATACTATGCTCACTTTTACACAACATAAATAAACGTGACCAAAAAAAGTCACTGCAATAAACTACTCTTTCCTCTGGAACATCCTTGCATGTTAACCATCCTTGCTGGTTAAGCTAATGACAACGTGTGGTACATGGGTAAGTGGTACTAGCTGCAACAACCAAACCCTCTGTGGGGAGAAAGCCAACAGCAGGTTCAGCTGATCCTGTACTCACTCCACAATGCAGCATCTCACATGTGGAAGTCGATCCCACCTTTTCTTCCATTAGCAACCAGATGTCACACAAGCTTTGTTCCAGACAGAACAACACGAAGACGCCACACAAGGATTTAAGACACACCAAGCCACTTGGCTCTTTTATGTGAGAATAGAAAATATCATTTAAGTTCTGGTACAGAAAGTCAACTGAGATCATTATCTCCCACCAGTACAGTCTGTTCCAGGTAGGTAAGAAACAAGTGTTACGATAAAGCCCAAAGCAGAACCAGTCCAAGCAGAAGTAGGGAAGAAACCTCAGAGGCAAATGCCAAAGAGAAGTGGGAACCAAAACTTTATAGCTTTTGATTTTCTTGCTCACCAAGGACAAGAGCTTCTCAAGTTGCTGGATTTTTCATCAGTGTTTAAAAAAAACACAAAAGAGAAAACCCCAAACCTGGCTGCCAACCCCAAGGACCCAGCTTCCTTCAACTTCTGTCTTTCTCAACAGTCAAACTGAACAAGGGTCTTTCCTCATTTCCCACATTTTATTTACTATTTCATATAATTTCTCAGTTTAGAAAGCCCTTTGCTTTGCATAGCAAATCAGCTACATTATTTACACTGTGCTCATCACCAAGATCCAAGTGTCCTGTAAAGTACATTAACAGAAGTCAGCAAAATCTGACAACATCACAAAGATTTTTATTTTCCATAATTAGTCCTCTCAATTAAAATATTCATTCCATGGTGAGTAAGGCCAGGGTCAGCATCATCTCCTAATATATTATTAAATCAGTTTTGCTGAGAAGGAATCATATTATTGATTTTTTTACCCTGGTGGAGTAACTGTTTAACCACAGGTCTATGCCAGTAGTTCAGCAGTAAGAGGATATTTAGTTTCTCAAAGCACCATCTGCATTAATAACATTCATTCTCAGTAGCATATTTACAATATAAAACTGATATTGCTCTCTTCATTTATTTTACAAAACCTTCACGAACAATAAGGATTAATTCTGCAGATCCCTCATCATCACCTGTCTGCAGCAAAATGATTCAGATTCCCTGAAGTCACCTACTACCAACTATACCGCTCCCTGCCTGGGCTAGCAGACCTCCTCTGCCCTGAATTCCACATTTATGCAGTATTTAGCTGAACCAAAGCAAGGCAGCTTCCTGCTCTTTTTCCTCCCCATCTCCAGGATTTACACACCATGGCTTACGTACTAGCAGCAGGGGTACAATGAAGGTTCCATCAAAGTAATTTCTTTGCCAAGAAAGAGGTGTACAAAGATCTCCTGATCTTTCACTAGGGACTCTTGCCTTTTATCAAAACTACAGCCAAACACCTTATTTAAAAGGCTTTTTATTCAAAGTCAAACAACTGTGCACACTGGAGCCCATTCTCAGAGTCCTTGGGCACTTCCAAATCAACACCAGAAGCAATATTCTCACTGTTGGTACAGCAGCTGTGTGAAAACACAGGGGAACTCCTCTGCTCTGCATTATGTTTCTTCCACTAAGGAATGGTGGGACTACAGAAAGGCAGCGGCTATGACCAACATTATGGCTTGGGCTCCACCTTACTCCCTGAGTTCTCTCTCCTCTCCCTCTTCTTCAGGATTTTCTAGGATTGCTCCCCACCTCTAATAGCATCTTAGGCCCCGGCCCCACCACTACAAAAGAACAAGAAAACCCAAACCCCAGTTCGTACACCTAAGAGAAACCCCAGCTCTATTACCGTCCCTCTTTGCCTGCTGCCCGGCCCTTCCACGCATCCCACTTGTACTCTTTTCTCCTTGGAGTCTGCTAGCCTTCCCAGGCACAGAACCAAGATCACGAAGATGCTTCAGTGGTCAATGGCAGCCATCACAAAGATGCTCAGCTCGACCATGAATACTGTATTGGCAGCAACGCTCCTCTAATCTCCAGAAGATGGTCCACCTCACTGGTCTCATAACCTTCTATGACTCCATGCGCATTTAGACAAAAAAATTACACAAATTGTTTTGTTGGGTTTTTTTTTTGTAAAGGCTTCATTTTTTGCTGCCCTTCAGCACTGTCTCAGCATATTGCACAATGTTTTCTTTATTATAAAAAAATGTCTTCTGTATCAGGCAGGAAGAAAGTTTTCTCAGGAGGCTAATGCGTACTATTGTCTGTAATTAGAGGTAAGTGGTTGCTTGTGTGGCCATCAGGAAGTGGGACCTAGTCAAACAAAAACAAAGTGTTATTAATGGCTTGCCCAGAAACAGAATCTCCCCACGCTCCCCCAAAACACACACTTCTTTATTCTTGGGCATTTCTTATATGCCTTTTGCCTGGTCTCCCAAACAAAAATTATACAAACCTGCCCATCTTTCCTCCTCTCCCCACCCCTCAGGTAACCTTGCCAGCTGGCAAACTTCAACCAAATTTGAGGGAAAGGCAGAAGTCTTAAAGGCTACCTAGAGGCTTAAATGACAAAAACAAAACAAAATCAAGTAGTTGCTAGAGGAGCAATCCTACTGATGCCCAGGTGAAAGGAAAGGTAGACTGCTCAGCTCTTTCACACTGCTTGGGAGCAGCCTGCAGGCTAGTCAGTAGCAACACTGAATGCCTGTAGCATGCGGTGTCTCTTCTTTGGTCAGCAGGCCAAGCAAAAGAATATGTGAAGGAGACAGATGAGGCCCGAGAAAACAAGTAATTCTTGGAGCAATACGAAAATAAAAAGAGTACAGTAAGGACAATGGAGGGAATGTAGCAAAGAAATCTCTAAGACTCGGTTTCATTAATTCAGCTTCTTATAAAATACCTTGCTTCCTTACATGTTAGGTTTTCCAACTATTTTTTAAAAGCTATTGAATCTTTGCTCATATGCATGTCAAAGGGAGGGTTTATTGCAAGTGTCTTAAATTCTGCTGGGACCAAGTCCCAAAGTTGTCCTTATCATCCTTCCCCAGACAGCTGTTCCACTTATTTAATACTCAGAGAAAATTTTTCTTACCGATGTGGACCTATAAGAGCCCAGTCTGAAACGGCAAAAAATAACTTCTGCTACAAATCTTCCAAAGCCATGTAAAATTCCTGCAATATCAAACAAGATTTAAATTGTCACAAGTAGTAAAACTGTAGTATTTACAGAAGTATTACAACAAAACTCTACATGATACTTAAACAGGATACAGTGCAGTAAACCAGTATGTAAAACACTGAGAAATTAACATAAAAAAGGAAACACCAAGGGCGGGGGGAATTCTAACATTCTGAAATGCCTCAATAAAAGCAAAACCAAAGCTATCCAAGCAAATGTAATTCCCTCTGCCTGACTTTCATGGGTGAAAATACATTCTGTGGGACAGAAATATCTACTTTGAAAGAGAGCTCTTAGTTCGAAGTCTCTTTACTATACTCTCTTCAAGTGAAAGCCAAGAAAAGACATAACTTGTAATCAAGTCGGGTTAAACCACAACATCAAGATACTCTATTATGTCTTCACTAATAAGTGGATTGTGTCTTTTCAACTTAGTTTATTTTCTTTGAGGGAGCAAATCTTGCAGTACATTAACAAGCTACACAAGGAAAATCTTCCCAATTACTTCAGATGGTAATTTTTCTCAACTTTTGGCACTGATTTAGCACTGGATCCCAACTATAGGAAATACACAGTATATCAGAAGTCAGCATGTGTATGTGTATGTATGTGTCTGTGTATATATATCTCTCTATATATCTATATATATATCTATCTCTTTGCTCTTCCAGAAGTAAATAAACTATGCTGTAGTTACCAAAAAGGAAACAACAGGCCCTCAGAACAGCAGAAATGGCATACTGGGACACCAAAAATGAGTAGCTTCCATTGCACATTTCAGTGCACACAAACAGGCACTTCGTCTTAAAACCTGCTAGAGGTTCAGGACTCCCCTGTAACTTAACCATAATATAATCACCACAACCAAAAATAATTTCTGGTAGAACTTAAGAGGGAAAGCACTGATAGTTACCTGTAGTTGAAAAAATTCCCCCAATAATGCCACAAAGCCTCACTAAGAACTGCCAAAAAGGCATGTGTTCTTCTGTCACCGTCACCATAAGTGAACTGATATCATATTTCATGAATATTCCTGACACTCCATGGCTGCCAGCTGCATGGTTAATTATTCTTTCCTGAAAGAAGAGAGAGAAACACAAGTTAGTCACTTCTGGTTAGTCACAGGGAAAACAATCTTAATAGATGTGATGACAAAGAGCTACTTGGTCAGATTTAGCAATCAACAGAAGACCAGGGAACATCAAGATAACTTTGGCCAGTACCTTCTAATAGTCAAACACCATTAAATTACAATTTACTTTCCTGGTCACTGGTCTTCTGTACTGCATATCAATGTTCACTATCAGGCTCTGGCACTATACTCTCAAGATTTGCTTACATGGTCCTTTAAACAAGGGTGTTTATAACTAGGTTGCTTTTGGTACCTATAAGGATAAGTGCCACCATCTTGGTCTAGCCCGTGAACTCAAGTGAGTGCACTGGTATAACACAGTGCCCCAACTCCTGCTTTATGCGTTACTACTAATTACTTAAATCGGGATGAGACCTTCAGGAGACATTTAAGTTGCTGAACAGCCTTAGCTATGGCAGTTTTCCCATACTGCATCTAAGACTCATTAAGCTGCATCCTTCTTCTTCCTTGGAGCATATCTCTAGGTTCACATGCCACAGAGGATTTAATTCCTGGTTCTTAAAAGTATCAGGGAAGACCCTAAACTAGAGTATACCATAATGGAAATTCAGAAGCTTAAATTAAATTAGATCAATGCCATTTTTTTTTGCCTTAGTGCATACTTGCACATATGCCATAATCCATTACTTTGATGGGAAAAAAAATAAAAAGGAAAAAGATCAAAATTTCTGGGGTCTGGAAACTGAATACCAGTATCAAGCCTCTTTTCAAAATTTTTGTCAGTCAGGTCATTTCAGATAACAGTCACATGGCAAGAAATATACCTCGATAAAAATAATAACTAAGTCACCATGACTACTCTAAACAGATCAGATGCCTTAGTCCTAATCCAAGAACTTCTACAGTTTCTTCTCATTTGCCCAAATTCTTAAATCAAAAGACCCCAAAGACAAGAGTGAGGCTGCTATAAATCTCTACTTTTTAAAAAAGGTTTCAGGAGAAAAAGCCTCACCACAGTCTTAAGTTTCTTTCAAAAGTTTGCTATCATTTTGTTGTTAGTGAAAGGTGTTGATAAATGCACTGCCAGGTAAGTCTGACTGAAAATACACAAGGGCAGCAGAAAAGAACATAACTGACTGAAGACAAACTCAGTCTATCTAGGCTAATAAGAGTATAGAAGACAGACAAGTAAGACTGAACAGAAAAGTAATATATCACAGTTCCATTTCACCTGTAGATTTAACAGTCTGCGCTCAAAAAATATGCAGAATACAGTACAAAATAAAAAGCTGAATACCACTTTGGAAAATACAGACTAGGCAACTTCTCCAATCAGCTAACGTTGACATAAACCATATTGCTTCCTTTGCTACCAAACTGAAGTAAAAAGGATGCCAAAATAATGTATCAGTTATGATACCAAGTTATGGAAACTTTGCAATGGTTAAAAAAAATAAACTCCCCAACGCAGTACAGAATGCTTTCTATATTTCAAGAGCATGACAACATTCCGCATTAGAGGATGGATGATCAGGCATACTAAGAAAGAACAGAAGACTGAAGGTATTTAAACAGAACCTTGCCATTGGCAAGGGACAAAACTTTTTTTTTGTTTGTTTTTCCTCTATTGTTTCCCTAAGCCTTATTGGTCTATTGAGGTCAAATGGTGAAAAAAGAATATGAAGTTAAACGGAACACCCAAAACTCCACCCTCAAAATATACATAATTCTTTTTCCACAAACCATTTTGGTCTGCTTCTAGCTTCTACTGCTGCAGAAGATTTAACTCTTGGTTGCTAAAACCTGCTGCAAATAAGTAACCCTGCATCAGATATCTCAGATCAGCAAAGCCGTGCTAGAATTAAATCTTTTTAACATAGATAAACACAATACCTCAAACATCAACAATAGTGGAGATGATTCTGCCCACACCTTTCAAACTCTCCTTCCCAGTCTGTTCACACTGTCAATTAAATCTCACTGTATTCAAGTTTTAGCCATGGCTAGCTGACCACCTTTTTCCAGGTCTGCATACGTGCCTACTCTTATAAAATAAATGCACTAAGTTGTTCAACATTAACTGTTCTTAATAGCCTTTCTCAGCTCATCTGCTGGGGTATTTGGTTTCCAAATATAAACACGAACAAGCTTTACAGGCAACAGGGCTACCTACTGAGACAGTGAGAGCAAGCCTCCACTATTCACAAGCTTTTCTCCTAAGCAACCTGTGACCATGTTGCAACTTTCATGAAAAATACATCCTCACAAAAAAAAAAAAAAATTTAAAAAAATCAAAGAGCTAACTAAGACTGCACAGTTAACTGACAGAAACTATCTTTATAGCAGGAGAGAAAAATTTAATACAAGATGAAAAAAAAGCAATAAGGAGTAATATAAGTAGTCAACTGATGTCCAGAAGTTTAAGGAGTGCCTTAGTTGTTGCAGAGATTGTGCAGAGAAAACATGAAGCAGATTGCTACACCAGCAAGAGATGGGAGTACGTTGCATTATGAAATTCCTCTTCATTCCTCTCTTTACTCCAACTTTCATGAGTTTTAGAGCGAATCTTTCCCTTCAGTGGTCTGCATGTCCCAAGTTGAACCCCAAGACATCACCTCTATCCTACTTCCCCATGCTATGTATTTTTCAGAAGCAGCATGGAATTGTGAGAAAATAAATATTTTTCTCCCTTGGAGAACACCACAAACTGTATTACAGTGAACTGCCATTCTGATCTCTGAATCTCCTTTCAACCCAAGGCTTCCTTCTTACCTCTCACTTTACCTGTCATTTTTAAATTAAACTTTTCGCAAAGATTTTTTTTTTCTTTGGCTTTTGAATAAAAGACCAAAACAGAGTTCAGTATCTGGAAATGAGACACATAACTGGTACACATAAGGCCTTTTTCTTATTTACAGCAGTCTTTAAAATTAATACCTTATGATTTGCCCATGTACTATGCTGCAATAACTACTTTCTTTATGGATTCAGAATTAAAAGCCTCTCCAAGCCCAGAAGTGGAAGCTCTCTAGTCTGGAGAGTAATCAAAGTTGGTGGTTCAACAAAGGTTAAACAAGACAGCTGAAAGACAGAGATGCTTTCTGTGTGATCAGTTTTTCATACAAACTTCCATTGCTTCCATTTCTTACACTCCACAACCAAGTTAATGACATTCAAGTGGGCTGCGTTTTTTGGTTTGCTTCCCACATGGATAAAAAGCTAATGGTGGATTAAATATTTGTAAAGCTACACACAAGATTACACACCAAAAACTTACAGGATTTCTCCACCACCACCACTATTAGCATCCAGTGAAGTGGAAATGACTGGGTATCTATCATTAATTCTAATATCAGACTCCAGATCTACGGATGCAAAACACTAATGCAAGATGTTAGCATGTATCACCAAGCATATATATTTTACCATCACTATTACATTACTCACAGATAAATCTAGTGCACTGGAACATTCTACAAAGAGTCTCTTCACGCTAGAGGAGTTTTCAAAACCACAGTACAACTAAGTCTTCGTTTCCACATTTGAGCTTTTGTTAACAACAATCACTGTTAGATTTTTCCCTGCATGTTTTTCTCTTACTTCTACTTACCCTTTCTGTCACTGAAAATTGATGAGTTTCTGCTGAAATTTTATGCGTATGGAGTTTGGTTGGCACAACTGTGATAAAATACTGGAACATCTGGTTGTCTAGAAGAAAATAAATCTCACTGTTGAACTAAGTACACAGTCAAAGACCATTTAAGACATTCACAAATAAATCAAATAATATTTAAAATAGTCAATCAGCTAAGCCATTTACACTAGGGACATTCTTCATGGAGTCCCAGCACTGCCAAGACTACTTCAGCACCATCTGCATGAACAAAGTTAGTTTCCATGGGCAGGGCCTATATCACATTTGTACTCAGAGGAATTTACATTTTACCCATGTAACGAAAAGATTCATTAAGGTCACGCCACTCAAAGCTTCAAATGAAATGCATAGATAGTGTTTTCCACAACACTAGAAGTCAGTCACATTTTGCATGATATATACATCTTGACAGTGGTTTGAACAGATTTTAGCCACTGAATTGTCTATACAATGCTGGAAGCCCTCTAAATTGGTTACAGTTCTTCCTCTTGATCAGACAGACTTCTAGAGAATTCTTCTAAAGCAATCAGCGTGCTTATGCATTTATGATTGCTCTGTCTTCGTGCAATTCCCTAAGAGAACAAACACTGACAGACTGAAGCAATTTGTTTCAACTACACAAAACTATTCTGGCTGGAACTGCTAACAGACTGACTGACTTTGACACAACAGCAGCTTTAGAAGGTTCTGGGGATCACTCCCATGGGGAATGCAAGCCAGAGGATGAGGCACAGGCAGCTCTGTAAAGTAGGTTACTATACTCCTTTACTTATACATGAGGAAACAAAGCGATACACAAACCTTTCCTGTAGTAGCCTCACAAAATACAATGCGGAAGTGACAAACCAAATACAGGAATAGAATCCAAGACTCCAGATGCTATTTTTTTTTTAAACCAAATCAGACTTATTTTTCCCAGTTACAACAACAATCAGATCTATGAATCTCCACTGTAGCACACTGCTGCAAAATTCTTTGCCATATGTTCAGACATACTGTAACTTCAACATAACACAAATCTGGAAGAAACTGCAAATCAACTCCAGCAAAACAGCAAAGTACAGTGATAACCAATATTAAAAAGAAATCATCCATTTAAGATGCCATGTAGGTACCTGAACAGTGCATTGCTTGCTACCACATTTAGTGGGACATGCTGTTTGTAAATCACAACGTTCATGAAACATGATAATATTTTAAATGTAATTATTGGAAAAATATAGAAGACAAGATGCTTTTTTAAACACACAACACTTACGATCTGATGCTATTTTTTCTGTTCCATCCAAAGGATTAATAATTCCTGGAATAAGCTCTCCAAATGACAAATGATCTATTCTGTGAGAGAAGTTATAGGCTGAAAGACAATACAAAGGAATGAAACAACATTTTTACACTATGAGATTCTGTACTCTTCTCAGAGAAAAAGATGCACCCATTTCTCACACTGGAAAATGCATTAGTTAGAATATTTCAAACTCTGATGTACATTTCATTGGATTTGTGCCTGTGACTATATCAATACATCTACGTACATGTTTCAAACAAAACTCAAATCCAAAATATTTAACAAAGAAATTCAATTTCTCTAGAAAAGAACTTCTAAACCAAATTATAACTCTATCTGAATCAACCCTGGAGCTGAAGAGTTAAAATTTCATGACAGGAAATTTCTAGCTGGCCAAATACTGAAGTTATCCTACAGTTCAGGTTCTGTATGTAATGGTATTAAAAAGACTAAAATTTCATAAATTAAGTGTACAGAGAAAGCATAAGGCAACTACAAGTTACTACATTGCCTAGTTTTGCAAAGGTATTTGAGCTCTATAATATTATACACTTGAGCTGACATAAATTCATGGGCAGACATTTGGAGGTTTAACCAATACCAAGTTCATTTTTCACAGTAAGTCTACCCTTGCCTCACATTAAGTACAGTAGCAACACACATTCAGTATCTAGACTCATAACCTAAAAATGAAGTTTCTAAGGACAAAGGTCAGAAATTTTTAACTTCATAAAAACAGATTTTGCAGGAAATATGTAGTTTGGACTGAAATACAGTAATTTTGTATGGTATCTTGTGTTACACCAAAATACATCCCAGATTCTTGTGTTATCATTACTGTAGAAGACACCTAAAGATAATACTAATAGTGTTAAATGTATGAAAGTAAGTCACTACTGAGTCATAACATTGCAAAGAATATTCTTCACTTTCTTCTACAATGCAATTGCCCAGCTAGAACATCTTTACAACAGCAACCTATGCTAACATATGAATTAGGAGACTGAACAAAATGATGTTCATTCGCGCGGAGATGATATAAAGAACTTACACTCGTGGCTTACAAGGGCTGCCAAGTGTGCATGGCCTCGAGGGTGTGGAATTGCCCTAAAGAAAGCAAGATATGTTTCATGAAAAATTTGTTTAATGAATCCACACAAAACACACAGTTTTCCTAAGCAGAACTATGTAGAAAAATTACCTCTCCTCCTCTATTGCAATAAATACTTTACATATATAAAAAAATGTGCATATAACATATACATGTTTAAATATATGTTTTACAAACTTTTTATATATATATAAAAGTCATGTGTATATTAAAATAAATACATTTTTATTACTGCTGAGTACAGACAGCCTGAATTACAAGGTACAGCAACATAAGACTCATGAAAACCCTCTTACACAAAATTAGTGTCTTGCATTTTTAGAAATGTCAAAAACACACCAAGTCACTAGGCTACTAGAAGAGCCACCAAGGCCTACCACATGAAAAGCTGCAGGACTGCTCAAGTGACTAACGAAAACTTTACTGTACTTTTTCTATGACTGAGCAAGTTAACTATGCTCTGTATTTACTCCCTGACTAAGCAACTTCAGGTCTGGACATTCGTTTGTAGACCTGCAAAGAAAATACAAAGCAGAGGCTGGTAGCAGTGTGAAGAGGGAGAAAAAAGTGCAACTCTATCTGAAAAGCAAAACAGTCTCTCAGCCACACTTCATCCCTACCAGTCCAGCCAATAATGCAGGAAACTTCCCTACTTTGCTTAAGTTAAATCATTACCAAATGCATGTAAGTTTTGGACAAATAGAAGGTGGAGAAATGCAATGAGATCAGTCAAGATAGGACTACAATAAATAACCCAGCAATAAGGTACAAAGGCAGCCAGTAAAAAAAGCCATAAAAAAACCACCTACAAGCAGAGAAAGCACAGCTTCACAGAATTACAAACGTAATGATGAGCTAAAGGAAGCAAAGGAAAGCAAAATTATTCAGGGGTGCAAAACTAGAGACAGGAAGAGAGAAACGATAGCAGTACAGATGAAAGGCTGAAATGATCAGCTCTGAAAAGGGCTTAGGAAGTTGGACATCTAGGGGCAAATCAGAGAGGTGGTACAAGACCAGACAGATGTGGCATTTGGAGAAGTACCCACACAAAGACAGCAGCTGGAATTACATATGGATAAATTAGAGTACAGATTGCATGCCAAGATCTCTGGTGACAAAGGTGGAAGGAAGATAAGTGAGGACAGCAGAGCTGGAGAGCACAGAGAGAAGTTAACACAAGTTTGTATGCGGCGTATATAAGCTAATACCATTGCCAAAGCGCGTCAGAAAGTCTCTCTGCAAATCAAGATGAACTGGCATTTAGCTCCCTAACTATGGTTCTATAACGACATTATCTCAGCATGGAAATGGCACATATCTACACTTCATCCATGTTAGTGAACTGTACTAATACAAAGGAGAAGTTTGGACACGCCCAAAGAATGGAGGCAAGTACAAGCAGTCCACTCCACATCACACACTTACAGAGGACTTATTTTCAAGAGTTTTCATCCTGTAAGACACTGGAATTCATAACCACTACACTGCATACAACAATGCACTGCACTGCATTGTTTTAGTAACTTATGAAGAAATTTGTTTTTAACTGTGCAAGAAAAGATACCACATGGAACATAATACCAAGCATGTACAGGGGAAGGTTAATAAAAGTCATTAACTCAAAAGTGTAAAAGCATACACATACATATACATGCATGCACTGTACGTAATGCAGAAATCAATTAATTTTTTTTTATTTTCAGGAATTGAACAGAACATACTTGCCCACAGTTATGTGAAAATTCCCTGCCACTTTATTGACATAGAGATGACCATGAATTCTGCATGCATCTGGAGACTGTAATGAATTATCTTCCCTGTTTAAACAAAAACAACATAAAGAGTACTTTAGAAGATTCACTGTCTAACAGAAATAACAGCAGTACAGTTAGGTTTCTTTTTCCTAGCATAAAGATACAGCATTATCATCTACCTCTCCTTATTGTATTCTTCTGGAATTATAGCAGGGATCGTGGAAGGAAAAGAAACTAATAAAGGTCAGTCTGATAAAACCAATAAGCTTTCGTTCGTACTTGTATTCAGAGATCTGGCCTACAAAACTAACTTACGATACCTGAACACATGAACAGAAAACATAAGACCGTAAGTATATCTTGCTGCCCTGGGCATTTTTTTTTTTTTTTTCCCCAATTACTTCTACCAAAAGTGGTTTGTTGGAAAATTTTTAATGCTACAATGAACAGAACAAAATATATTAGTCACAGTAACAACAATGTAGCAAGAACAGCTTTCAACATTTATTTTTTATGAAACCTTCCTCTTCCCACACCTGTTGGGATGTCCACAACTTGGAACATATTTCCAAAACTGCTCCTTAGAGAGAAATAAAAAAAATAAATACAATTTTTTAAACACATCTCAAGCATAACTACCATCTCAAATACTGCACTAACAAGTATCACAGAGGCACAGAAGGACTTAAGGAATTTGAAGACATCGACTAAATGAGAAAAAAGATTTTTCTGAGCCCTCTTCAGCCTTGCCTTAGGAAAAAAAGATGCATTTATTCCTCAAACAAGGAGATTACAACATGGAAAGTGCATACAGCAGGTTTGGCGTTTGCTTTGTTTATGGCTTGTGTGGGGTATTTTTGTTTGTTTGTTTGTTCTTAAAGAGAAAGGAATTTCAGCTTTTATGTAGAAAGTGTTTTCCCCTGGGGGGGGGGGGGGAGACAGTGGAGGGGAAAATAACACATAGCTTCTAGATTCAGGCAGACCAAGCCTTTTATGCATTAGTCTCCCAGCATTTTGTGGGTAGTTGGAATAAAGCATAAACAGCAAGTTTTCTCCACACAATTTTAACAGTGCTATCTTCAACCAAGGCATTTACTAACAAAACACATTTTTATTCAAAGGTTGATTCTTTTAAAATCATAAAGTATTAAGTCACAGTTAATAGCAGGACTTTTAAAAAAAGTTGCTGGACAGAAAAATATTCTTTCATTTAAAAAAAGACTTCTTGTTTAGTATTGCTTTGGCATTATTAATTCACATTAAGAAGGAAGCATCAGATAAAATGGACTAAAAAGGTATGTGTGTATATTTATGTGTGTGTCTGTATTACGTACACATACATACATATAAATACACACATAAAACCTGGAAACCTGCTCCAGTTTGGAAACCCCAGAAGTTTTCATAAAATAACAGCTCTCCAAAGCAAGCATGAAGCATTCTATTTTAAAATGCAATAAAAAGCAGTAAGGTCTTCTTTTCTTACAACCTTATCTTCTGGGGGAAAAAAAAAAATCATAATCACAATAAAACGTGAAGTCTAATTAAATAGGGTGGGGGGAATGACGACACAACATCCCAATTTTTCTTACCGAGGTGGCAGTGCTGTAGAAGCACTTTTAAAAGCACTTTTGAATATCACATCTTGAAGAGAGTGTTCTTCCTGTAGCCTACTCTGAATTAGCTGCAGCATCCTAAAGATTACACAGACAAGTGTGAAAGCATGCAACAGTAAAACAAAAAGTAACTTCACAACTAATTATCAGCTTCAGTTCCAGATTATACATTGAGAAGTTAGAAAGGTTCATGTCAGTATTAAAGTGTTACATTAAACTTTGAGAATGATATTTTATACAGAGCTTAAAGCTTTGGCATTCACAGCAGTGTATAACCAAAATACTGAAACCAGCCAGAATCCCAAATAAGCTTCAGATTCTGTTATCAGACTATCAGTATAGCAATCACACGTAACCAAGCTATTCAAGTTTAAATGATAACAGCGTGTCGTTATACAAAAGACTCAAACTCCTTTGGCTTTGCAAGAACATGCCACTTTGTTACTATGGTTCAGCTTTGACATTTAGATACCAAGCTATCTGTGTTATGCATCTGAACCCATAATTAAAACTTGTGCTACCAAGCATTTTTTTGGAAACATATTTGGGTGAGGCCATACATCTCTGCTTGCAACTGCAGGACCCAATTCCACAACTAAGTCCAAAGCCAATTTCTTTTCCATAACAGAGATCTCAAATCATGAGAAAAGCAAAGTAAATTAGTATCTTTTTACAGGTTTGCACTCTTAAAAGCAGGAGCTGTTAGACCCAAGATGTAGTTCTGTCATGTGACTCTGGTGTACCTCAAAGTCACTTCCAGTACAAATAATACAAACCATAGGCATGCATCTCAGTGCTTTACCTTTGCCATTCTTTCTGTTGTGGGCTGAGATCAAATACTACCTGAAACAAAAATAACACAACTAATAAAACATGCAGGAAGCACTGAAGTCCCATTCATGAAACCCTGAAAAGAACTGGGGTGTGCGAAGGGGTGGGGAGTTATAATCAACTTCACACTTGGTACCACATACTGGAGTTTATGAAAGGACTTTGCACTTTAAATAATACATTTAGTGTTCAAGTATGGAAATTTCTGTCCCTTCCCCACAAGAATTATTCTCTTGTTTGCGTTCATAACTTCAGCATCTTTTCCTAAAGCTCTCATAACTCGAGTCAGCAGTCTCTGCCCTTGTAGCCTTTGACTAACATGGGCAAGAAGAAGCAGTGAGTGGCAATTTAATTCTAAGTGATATAACTGACATGCATGGTTTTGATGCAAACAGCAATGAAACAAGCAGAGGAGCAATCTTTGAAAGACAAGTGTCCAGGTGCAGATTGTTTATTTCTAGGGTCATCACACATTAAGTGCTTCTTTAAGACAAGCTACCAGACCTGCTGTACTTCAATCTGCACAAGAATATCACCACTAACATCTGCGCACCAAATTCAAATCTATGTAGTGTTAACACTGATGTAGTCCAGACAGTAAATTCAATTGCAATTAATGCTTAAACCTACCCAGAGCTATGGCCAAAAGAGTTAAGTACAGGAAGTTTCCTCTTTCTAAGATTATAATCACTGGGGCAACTGCTAGCATGCAGCAGCTACAGCAGCACAGAGATGACTGTCCAGACAAAAAGAGGAAATGTTCCAAGGAGAACAAACAAAAACAAGCTCCTTCTACTTCCCAAGCACGTCCCTCCATTCAGCCATCTCCTCCCACCCACACACACGAGTAGGAATTTGGACAAAACTCTTATAATTTGGAATATGGTTCAGTTATTAGAGAATGCAATAATTACAGCAGGAAGTTACATTCTCTAATAGGTTTTCTGTAAATGATAAATTACTTTCGCACAGCATAATCACTTCAAAGCTTATTGTATTATGCAAGCAAAAGAGCCTTCAGTTCACAATACAGAAATTAAAAGGATACTAACCCAATTTATGATCTTTAATGCCATTCCATATTATAAGGATATCATGGTGACTTTCTACCCCTTTTTAGAATCATAGTATTCTTCTAGTTAAAAAGCAGTTACATCAATTCTATTTTTATGAGAGCTCCAATAGTTTTCCTTCCATATCAAATACTGTTAGCATTTATGCCTAGAATTTGCACATGTAAAAATAACTAGCTGTAGAAATCACTAGCTTGTTAAGAAGCACTGATCTGGGAATCTGCTGTATTCAAATCTGCTGTATTTGCAGAGAGTGAACATGCAGAAGTCCCAATGCTAGCCGTTTTCCCTAGGAGATTCCTGGAGTAAGCACTGAAGACCTCACTCAAGGATCAGACAATACTTGGGGAGGTTCTATGCAGCCCAATTGTGGGGAAAAAACCATACAAGCAAGCAAGCCAGCCCAGCTGTGCTCCACACCGAGTAAAGAGCAATTTCCTTTTCAAATGAAAAGGTAAGAATCAACTTACTGGTTCATAGATTAGCCCATCTGCAGAAGCAACCATTGTTTCTGCTAAATCCAGAACATCAGCCCCCACATCTATTTTAAACAGGGAGAAAAATATTAAGAGTCATATAGATAAGCATAAACAAACAAAAAAAGTTCAAGTTGAAATGAAGTTTCACAGTACAGCGGTAAACTTTGAGTGTAAGTTACTGTTCCTTGTTAACAAAGTCCAAACCAAAAGATAAACAAATCTGGCAAGAAGCAGATTTTTGGGAGGTAGGGGGAAACCACAGAATCCTACTTTTCAACCTATTATATCAGAGTATCATCAACCAATGCACAGTGACCAGAAACAAACTTTTCAGATTTGCAGTATTTTCTCACTGACATAACACCTTCAGAGATGTTGTATGAACCACAGGATCTGCTATGCATAAATATTTTTTCCTGTTTCAAAAGCACTGAATCCAAACCAAAACTAGTCAAAACAGAGGATAAAGTTTGGGGTTTTTCTCAAATAAAAAAAAAATTAAAATCAGAATTTTCAAATTTTTTTACGCTAACTGGAAAATAATTGTAAAAGATTAAAATAAATTTTAAGAGTAAGATGGGAGAACTTTTAAATGAATACTTGTGAGACAAACACAAATTGTTTGGTACTGATGTACCATACAAATAATTCAAGGTTTAGCCTAGCCAAAAAAGTGAGTCTTGAAGATTTACTTGTATTCCTCATAGTAGTAGTAGTATTCTCCCTCTTTCTCAGTCCAGGACAACCAAAACTAGTCCATACAAATAATGGTTCATTACTTAAATGACATCAAAACAATAGTAAGCATTGCCTTTAAATGGGCAGGCATCCATATGTTTATCAGGAGGATGAAATTACTTGATGGTTCCAGTATTGTTAAACAATAGACCGTGTTAATATTGGCCAAGTTCATAAATAAATAAAAGTTGTGATAAATTCCTGCTGCTGAGTTGTGTCTCTCGATGAGCTTTTAGAATATTCCAGCTAGAGAGAGACTGGAACAACAGATCCTTTTTTTGCCAACAGACAAAGCAAAGTTCTGCAAGTCGCGAATGAGGTGGCATAAATACTTTTCTTCACATCTCCTACCAATACTTTCAGTGAGTTATATGCCATCAAGATCACTACGTACCATCAAGACCAGAATAAATCTCACTCCTTGAATATTTTGAACAATATCCAACTATATTGCAAGCAAATGCATACTCTGAAGAGCCTTTAAAAGTGTTTTAAAACATTCACTGATGGAATACTTACATTGACACCTCATGGCAACTGTAATATCAATATTGATTCTTAATTTACTGGAAAGAAAAAAAGGCAAAAAGCTAGTAAGTAACATTGTGTACAAGTATCAAAAGATATATTACTAAAATTCTCAGATTACTTGCAGAAACACAGTCAAATAACAAAATTTACACCAGTAAATATAAACTTAAGCTGTTTATAATTTGGGTGAACCAAGACGGACTTTTAGTTACTAAAGTACTGATGACCACTCATAACTTAGGAGATAAAAGCATCAGATTTCCCTATTGAATTTTACGATGAAAATCCTAATGGATTTTTTGGAAATATTACTGGCCCAAGAGTTTGTCAGACTCTTATTAAGAATATACAGTTTTCAATATTTTACACATATTTTTTTTGCCACACAACTGCAACAGTGCAATAAATTTCACAGAATGCAGTGGATCAGGACAATGTGGGAGTTACAAAATCTAAAACCGAGTAAATATTTGAGCACCTTCCTCCTGTTTTCTCTTGTATTTCCAATTGTATTTCCAATCCTAATCAGAATTCCTCAGGACAGTAACATTCAGGATCAGGCTGAGAAGTTGCTAAAACCAGTTCCCAGAAAATGCTGCCATGCCATAAGGATTGCTGGTTTTGCTAGCAATGCTTCTGGAAAAAGCTCTTTTCTCAAAAATGCTCCCATACTACAATAGCAAAATGCCTTGTATGTCAAGATCTTTATCCTGAATGTTTCCATAATGTAGGGGAGGTAAAACATAGTTCCTCTCATCAGGAGAAAAAACAAACAAACAAAAAAACCCCCAATAAACAACACCCCAAAAAACTCCATCACACTAGAAGTCTGACTGTGTGGCATTCCCCAATATTCTGGGTATTTCCTACTGGTTAGTGTTAGTTTCACATAAATCATTTAAACTATAATGAATAAATCCCTTCACTATAGTCGTACAGTCCTATCACTTCCAGGGAGCTTCTTCTGGGAACTTAGATGACGACATAAACAAATCATGTAAGCAAGGGATTCAACATTGGCTCAACCTGGGATCAGACACGGTCAGTAGACAGGAGAAAAACAGTTAAAGTGATACCAATTTCCATTGGTTTCAATTGTCACAGAACTGCAAGCTGAGTTATTAACCCACAATCAAACTGGAAAATCTGCAGCAGGACTTCTCCCAAGTCGCATAATAGTCTCTTAACCACTAGACTATCCTTCCCATGTGATAGCTTTGCTAGGGAAATAGCCTACTTTAGCAAAGACCTAAATGTGAAACTCCCATCTGTCTGAATGGATTTACTCTAACTTGAGTTTTTGATGCATCTCCATTAAATTTCTCATATTTTTTTATTTTTTCATTACAGAAACCTTTGGTATTTCTGACGTACAAAACATCCAATTAATATACATAGCTTTAGCTTGTTACCACAGCAACTAGTGAAACAGCTTTTAAAGTTATTTCAGTTCCAGACGCATGATATTTAAAGGTGTTCAGTGCACAAAGTCTCCATTAACTTTGCATGGACTCATGGGTGCCCGACCACGTCAGGAAGAAAGGCAAATGCAGTCTCCAGACAAGCACACGAAACCAACAGCAAATATATCTTCAGCCAATCTTGGAGGCCGTAACTGGAGACAAGATCAGTAGCAATCTCTAGATAATGTAGTCAAAGTTATGAGCTTAAAGGTTCACCTCCAGCAGCACAAAGTATAATGGCAATATACTACTGTATAAACTAGAAGTATGCATCATGCAAATGTGGTGGGTTTACATAGCCAATATGGAGTTACATATTACAATGTCCTCTGAACTGTTAGCAAATAATTCCTCAGGGTACTCCGCCAACAAACCTACACTATATTGACTTCTTAGCTGCAGAAATCTCAATTTCTCTTCTTCATAGATTTCAGGAAAAAAAAAAACCTAACAAATGAATCAACAGAAGAAAAATCAAGTCCCTTTAGTATTTCATTTTTAATTTCAATCATAAATTGCTCGCAAGTCACATGAATGTTTTAAGTTTATTCTGTCCTGAAATGCAGAAAACTTAAATTTTAAAAGGAATTATAATAAATAAGTATTACCTAGTAAAATCCTTGTCTACTTCATATTCATATTTCATCCATGTGTCCCGATACACCATGAACTCCATTACAGTCAGGAAAGCTATCGTTGTAAATGCTATCAGAGAAACTGAGTGGTCAAAAGAAAAAAAAAAAAAGTAGTTTAGATTGTGAGACATATTATTCAGATACATAAGCAGAACAAAATTCTAACATTCCAGAATCTCAGCATTACCAGTACAACACTAGTATCTTTAATTTATAAATCCATAACCTGCTCTTAGAAAAATGTTTTCATTTCTACAATATTTGCTTTTACGTAGGAAGGGGAAAGAACAAGTCCTACCTTTGCATCAAGAAAGAACTTTTTACATTTAAGTACAGTCAAATACTAGAATGATGAGGAGATTCTGAAATCCTTATATGGAAGATTTAAGAACAGGCTAGATCCAGCTCTGCATATAAAACAAAATGCCCACAAATCACTGTCAGGGATGGTCTAGGCAAACTCAATCCTAAACTCAAGCATGAAAGAAGGAGAATGTGCACCTTGAAGTCCCTTCAAGTCTCCACTTGTCTACAACCTAAGTTATGTAACAAAGTTTTTTATATCTAGTTTTAGAGCCAAGAAGCTAGCAGACAAGAGAAATAATATGCATTATATGCACTGTCCAGTTAGAAAAAGGTGCCCTGATTATATTACTTGTGTATAGCTGCACAGTCAGGACACCCACCCCAATATTTCAAACACTTCTCCCTCTGGTGATAACCAACATGTACCTAGCTATCCATTCTACCAACAGCTAAATAAGTGAAGAACTGATTTGAAATTATTTTTAGGAAGAAAACTAATTGGCATATTTTAAGGGTATATGTGCCTCACTTATCTCCAAAGAACCCTATTCATCACACCTGCAAAGTTGTACAATGCAAAGGGAAGATTATCCTGCTGCACATAGTCAGAAACAGATGCAGAAAAGTACCTGCTATGCCCCTTTTATTAAATCAGGACTTTTGTCAAGTGGAAAAAACTTCAGCTATGGAGCACAGTAGTGATTTGTACAGCTTATTGACAGTGTATGTTTTCCATCTGCATTCTGTGGAGTATTTCTATGGAGTCTGTGAAGGGCAACTTGAGAAAAAACAAGCCCGTTGTTGATAGGCTTCAACTCACTACACAGTGGCCTAGAGCCCAGAGGTGGCAGCAGGGATATAAAGGCACTGTCCTACAGGATCAGAAAAGAAACCACTGACTGCTGCACTGATCAGTGACATTTCAAGTTCTAGCTTTCAGCTGAAGCTATGTAAGGATCATATATATATGAAAACCTTCATGTGAATGCATACTGTGAAAGTGGATGCACCAGTCAGTTAATTATTCTGGCTATCAATTTCCTTTTGGAGCTCAGCAGGCGAGACTCACCCCAGCTATGCAATAGGAAAGCTGGAACCATACTGTCTATCCAAACACAGGGAAACAATTAGAGCCATAGCTGCTTTCTGGGTATTTCTGAGCAAAGGTATTTGTGGATCTGAACAGGAAAATAAAGTCTATAGAATTTCCAAAGACAGATCGTCTTTTACGAAGGTTCTCCCAGCCCCAGAGCTAGAGTGTCAGCCTGTTTGAGAGACCGGTACTTCTTTTGCAATGGGTTTTAAGGCACTGAAAGTCTGAGAATAGAGTCTTTCACACCAGAAAGTAAGCCTGGCACTGGAATCCTGAATGAAACGGGAATACTACATTAAAATTTTATAACGGCATAGAGCAAGACAATCCTATATTGTCATTTATGAGGTTACTGGGATAAACCAAAGAATGCTAAAGTAACTTCTGGTGTTGAGAAACCTTAAGGCACCCTTCCCCAAAGCGAAGTTCTCACGAAGGATGGTGCTATACTACAAAAAAGGAATTTTTAAGCATTTATTGTTTTTTCTAAGAATTACAACATAAAAACAACTCGCTTTCTCAGGAACTGGGACTAACATTAACAAAGAGTTATTTAATCACCTCTTACAGATTATTTTATATACAATAATCCTTTAATTATTAACATTGCAATTCAGGAAACATAGCAAAGTAATACAGATCCTTGTGATATTTACTTCCACACAAGTGGCGTAATGACTTCAAAGGCTTATCTGTAGATTGCAATTGCTTCTTGTACTTTTTATTCAACTGAGTTCCAGACATAATCACACACGAGAGAGATTTTTGTCCTCCATTTCAAACTAACTGCTAACAGTTTCCTATTTATCTGAAAACAATTCCCATAGTCCAGTAGATTAAGTCACTATTTCCAGATCAGGCTAACTCTAACCCAACGCAACTTACAGGCAAAATTTTCTGTTCAGATACATATACAAAAGGTACTTCTTACAGCTACAGCTTTTTGAGAGAAGCTCAAGGAGCTCAAGAACACTACAAGCACATATGCCCTGGAGTAAAGTGTTTAGTTCTTGAAAGGGCTTTCCTTACTCTTAAAATCAAATACAGCTTCAAGACAAAAAGCTTTAGAAAGCTGCTCTTCATCCTGATGCTTAACTTAGCCAGCTCTTAGACACCTCTGGAGAATGATTTTCCACTTTTATGAAAGCATAGAGCTGAATCCAACCTGCATTTCAGCTCATGCTGACACTGTCTTGCCCAGAAACCTGACACAGAGAAAACAGCTTAGTGAGACAACAAATGAAAGTTTTACTACAGCCTTGGCACAGTGCACTTCCAGTTGTAATTGGTTAGAAGTTTTCACAGTGAACCTTTACATTGGTTTGAGTCTCACCAGTTTTACACAAAAATATCCCTTGAGATGAGAGATGAATGCATCTATTTGGATAAGATACTAGGTCTTTACTTGAAGGAGATGAGCTCTGCCAGTCCACAAAAGAAGTCACAAAACCAATTTTGGCTACTTTCAGATGAACACAGATGCCTGTCTTCCTCCTGTTGCAGGTTCTATTCCCAGAGCATGCTAGACTGAGCCAACGGCCAACATGAATCATGTCAGCATCTCAGTAAGGCCTACCTGTGCCTCCGCTCGCTGAAGTCTCCACATAGCTTTCAGGAACCTTTGGAAAGGCATCCAATTCTTTCATCAAATTCAAGGTCTTCTTCCGATTCAGTCGCCTCATCTTCAGCACACTCCTCCACCTCCTCGTTCATATATTCCCTCTGATTTGAGAATAAATTGTTGTGATTAAAATACACAAGCAATATTGCTTAAATCAACTGGCTATAATTATAAAGCAATAACAAGGCAATTAAAATCTAAGAAATATGTTTTCAAGAGCCACATGCTAGGCAACTGGATGTTCAGCCTTGCTTCAAGAAAAGTGTTAAAATTGGTCTGGACACCGCTGGTTACATTCCAGCCACATCCAGCACATTCACCATTTAATTACTATGACTAATTTCTTTCTCGATTAAATTCTTATTGGTATTGGATATATTGAATTTTAAATTAAAAAAACCAAATGCAGTCCTGAAGTAAGCTTGCTAAACAGACCTGACAATGCATGGAAGTCACTGACTTAGCAGGGAATATCTAATAGGCTGCATAAAATCAGGAGGTTGTCAAACTGCTCTAGGCTCCTATATTCAGCCAATGTGGGCACATACTACAGGCCAAAGGAAAAAAAAAGTGCATTTCACATTTTTACAGCTGTAGAATTTTATGGTCATAATAAAATTAGCATTTTTTTCCTCTATAAAAATGCCCCCCAAAGCAAATTAAGCATCAAATCCTAGTTCCATCCTTCAGAATCCTTTTTGTCCATGACATGATCTCTGCTCTGCTTGGAGTCGTTTAATACACTATGCAGCAGGATGCTGAGAGAAGCAGCCTGCCTAGGAAATACTGTCTTAAACTGTTTCGAAATCATGCAAATACACTCACAACCCAGTCCTGCCAATACGCTGCATGTTTTAACAAGCTGGCACTGCTGTTTTCCTTCTGAGGAAACGCTGTACTTTGCCCAGAATTTCTGAAGCTATGAAAAACATCATGCATTTACTGTATTCTGAGAATACGTCATATTATCATCCCCTATTTAAAGACAACAAGGCTGACTACACTGCCAACATGCGAGACGGTCCTCATCATCGTCTTGTAGAAAAATCCGTTAACTCACCTCCCCTGTTTCAAGAGCACATCAAGCCTCCAGCGTGTCCTAGTGAAGTTACTGAAGACCTATTCCCTGCCCTGCCCCTCCCTGGTGCTGAGCAGCCTTCACACTGTGCAATAACAAAGCAATAGGCTTTACTAGAAATGGAAGTTCACATGTGAAGAATCACGATCTATGCCTGCAATTTCCTCACTACACAAATGCGCTTCAGGGAAGATACAGACTCTGCACTTGGCGGAAGCATCAGTCAAGTCAGCCTGCAGAGACCAACAAAATGATACTTGTGTGCCTTGCAGAGGATTCAAAGAAACCACAGTTAAAGCGGACAGAGAAGATGGGTGCTGGAACAGAATTTTGGTTATACGGCATCAAAAAAAAAAAAAAAAGAATCAGGGAAGCAAGGTCCTGTCCTTACTACACTACATAATTATGTTTTAAAGAATTATCTCCTCTGCTCAGAGTAGCTTAAGGAAACACTGGAAAACTTCAGAGCACAGATATGGCAAACCAGCTGCTTGGACACAAT
Organism: Haliaeetus leucocephalus; assembly: GCF_000737465.1. Lineage (NCBI taxonomy): Eukaryota > Metazoa > Chordata > Aves > Accipitriformes > Accipitridae > Haliaeetus > Haliaeetus leucocephalus. Next base: position 4,779,191 of record NW_010973187.1, read on the forward strand.
GACTGGAGCCATAACATTCGTTAGCTCAGAGGAAACACCAGACAGGGTTGCCTGATATCCTACACAGACAGCACCGAAGTCAGCTTAGCGCTGTTTCATTTTCCCCATGTCTTCTCTGTTACCACATGTGTAGGAGCACACCGTAAAGAGGTACAAGATAAACCTAGATAATTTGAGAGCGCTTTACTAAGAAACTTTCTGAATCATCCTACATCAATGAGCATGCGGATTTTTGTAATCTAGCTAGAATGATCCAATTCGTTCATTCGTTTCCTTAATCCCACATACACAGACTCACTTTCTGTTACGAACTGAGACAGACCTTCCCCCCTGCCCACCTCGACACACCTACCACAGAAACACAAAGTATAAAATGTGGAATCCATTGCTACGAAAGTAACATATCGTAAATCCAAGAGCCAATTACGTTAAAAAAAATATTATTACAAGCTAAAAAAAGGAAAAAGCACAGCGCAAACACCACTCGAGACCATAGCACCCGCTCGGAGCGACCGCAACCCAGACCCACCTGAGGGGCTCGGGCAGTTTTCGCTTACTCGGACAACGTGGAAGCCAAGCCGTTACCGGCGCCGGTGCGCGTCTGAACCTCCACTCCCACACCCGCGGAGCGGCCCCACGCCTGAACGCCCTCCCGAGGGCCTCGCACCCGGCGCCGGCCGACCCCCGCCCGGCTGCCCAGGCCGAGGGAGGGAGGCCCCGGGAGGCGGCCGTCAGCTCGGAGCCCACACGCCCG
>NW_010973187.1:4780160-4844164 GCF_000737465.1 Haliaeetus leucocephalus
CGGGCGGCAGCGGCCTCGGGGAGGATCAGGGCAGCGACCTGGCGAGAAGGAAGCGCGAATACGTAGATCTGGAAACCATGGAAGCCGTGCCCCGCCCGTAGGGCTCGGAGGGAGCGGCGGCTGCCGTGACGCGCCCTCGCTGCCAGCCCCGGCTGGAGAGCGGAGCAGAGCCGGGAGCAGCCGCGGGGCCGAGCCCTCCGAACCGTGGTAAGTTAGGTAGCCCGGGTGAAACACGGGCGGCAGCTCCGCGGAGCTTCGTCCGCTGCGGGTGCCCTGGGCTCTCGGGAACCGCAGCTGCCGGCAGCGCTGGGCTCCAAAGCCACCCGCGCGGGAAGAGCCAAACGGAAGGAACGAACTGCTCCGAGGAAGGGGAAATAAGTGTCAACGAGAATTTGTGAAGCTGCGAGTTACTGAGCGGTCGTTTAAAGCGATGTGTATCAGGTACCTTCAAAAGCAAACTGGAAAAGCGCTGTAACCTGGCTGGCAGTGGTGACACCATGGATATAATAAAAGCAGGCAACGTTTGAAAAGAGGCAGTATCACCTCTTTGGTTAACTATGAGGGGAAAGGCTTTAAGGCAGTGGGCTATTTTTAGATAGATTTAGGGAAGAACAGAACAGATTTTAAGCTCTCAAGCCAGTCTTGAGACCTGGAGTGAAAAAAGTAAGAGGGCTCATTTATGCCCCAAATCTCTGTTCTTTTCCCTGTGTTGGTGGAGCTCATAAAAAGGCACTGCCTCTCACCACAAACCTCACCCCTTAGTAACAGCAGTGTTAGTTTATCGCCAGATTCTTTCCTTACAATTGCAGCAATTCATTCTCCTCTATGCCAGTGCCCCCTGTAGTCTTTACGGCTGTGCCGCTACCAAAAACAGACTTACAAAGTCAATTATCATGGGGTGACATTATGCTACTGCCACTGTGCCCACAAGTTCATGAGTAGCTGAGCCAACCTAGGCATCTTCCTACAGCCAAAAGGGGAGCTCTCCAGTATCTTTTGGGAAGTACTAACATCTTAGGTGACATCAACATTTTTCAAGGAAAAGTGCTGCATATAAGACCTTCTTAAAAAAAAATATATCAAACATTTATATTCATAGATCAGAAAAGAGACTGAAGACTCTTGTATTTTTTGATAATGAGGCAAGCAAAACCCACACCCCAGAAACACAGGAAGTGATTATTTTCACAGCATTAATACAGATTTGCTCTTTTTAATGGTTTAGAGGGAAAAGTAGATCCATGACAAAAGAGTTTCAAGTAGCACACCAAAGTACATACAATTTGAATAAAACAACTGTTTGTCTGGGTATCTGCAGCATTTGAGAACTAAAGGAACCTGAAAATGAGGAAGTACTATGAACAAATCCAAAGAGTATTTTTTGCTTTTTAGGGCTAGGCAGACAGTGGGTTTCAAGGAAGGAAAGATACAGTAACACGCCAATGTTCTCACAGAATTCTGATCAGTCTGTTTTGATCATTTTGGCAACTGGATCAGAGAGGCAGAAAGAAAAAGGGGGTGGGAGGACGATACTACAAGAGATAAATAACCAGGCCCAAAATACATTCATCTGTCCCCTCATCTCAGAAACAGCAGACAGCTTTAGCTACAGCACTTAAGGCTCTTATATTGACATGCCGATGCTTGTAGGGTATAATTCAGCAGCCAGGGATTTTGCTGGCTAAACCCTATTTTCCCTTGAAATGCTCTCAGCGCTGAGGCCTGGAAAGAGCAACAGATAGATGTGGTTATTAGCTGTGCATCAGAGATGCTCAACAGATGTTCTCACAGGCTATGAACTAAAGCAATCCAATCTGCTCAGACAAAAATGGTTTGGCGTTAGTGCTCAATGCCACATTGAGATGCCTCTTACAGAGGAGAAGTGGCATGGGACAAAACTGCTTGCAGCTTTGCACCATTATAGTCATATTCTTAACTACAGATGTCTCCACAGGATTTTGTGAGGGAAAACACAGTAGACATTTTTCAGTACTTAAGAAAAATGGAGAAAATTAGTGATAACACTTTGCATTATACCAGCACTACATATTCAACTGTACTGTGCTAAAGCGATTAACAGTGATCGTACTGCCTCCACCAGACTATTCCAATTCAAACAGTGCTCCTTTCCTTATGCACCTGCGTGCTTGTTTTCTGCTCTCCTGATCACACCTCAGTGGTGGCAGCCTATGAGCACCTGCCAAATTACCTTCAGGAGCCTGATGGGAGCAGGGAAGGAGGAAGAAATGCAGCTGTCAGCGGCAAGCCACACAGGCGAGCCAAGGGGCTGCCCCTCGGCTGCTTCTTTGCACACATTTGTTTCACTACAGCATTTAACAAGATCCCAAGGCACCCTGAGACTTGAGTGCAGTCATCTATGTAAAAATACAACTACCACATCTTAAAACTGGAGATTTATTAAGTGCTTTGATGTGTGCAAAGAGGGGAAACCACATAAGGTGTCTCATATCCGTACAGTTTAGCAAACCACAAATGAAGTGGGACAGGGGAAAAAAAAAATCCCAGGAATATTAGGCTATGAAGCACCTTGATATCAAAGACAGTAACAGAGAAGATGGTAGACCAAACAAGAGGAGCAAACATAAACATGCACAGATTCCCCACCTGCGCTTCAGCACACTTCAGTGTTAACATGCTGGAAACTGTATGCAAGATACACAAAATTAAAAACCTGATTAAAGCATTTCGAGACTAAACCCAAGCCCCCATCGTTTGCTGCTGCTACAGTCGCCTGCACGGGTGGTTCAGGGCAGCTGAAAAGGTGCTTTGAAACGGTTAGCGAGAAAGGACGAGAGAAACGGGCCGGCTAACAGGAGCGAGTGGGGATCGGCCGCCGCTCGCCTGGGAGAGCCCGGAGGCGGAGGGGAGAGGACAGGAGCAGCGCGGAGGGGGTGAGAGGCGAGGCAGCGGTTGGGGGGAGAAAGCAGGCGCTTTACCGGAACGTGGAGGCATCGAGGTGGCATTTAGGAAGGAGAAGGAGGAGGAAATGCAGGTGCAGGAGAGCAAATATGGAGATAAGAAGGTGGGAGTGGCTGAAAAGGGGGTGGAGGGGACGAAAATCAGTGCCGGGGGCCGAGTGGTGAGGTCTGGAGGGACTGGGAGGGGGTAGATGGGCGCGGACGGGGCAGCGAGGGGCGGTGAGAGGGGCCTGTGAGGGCGAGCGGGCCCCGGAGCAGCCGCCGGGCGCCGCAGAGCGGCGATGAAGGCGGGAGATCCCCTCGGCCAATCGGAAGGAACCACGCTCGCAGGAACCAGAGAGAAGAGGCAGCTGGAAGGGGCCGCCGCCGTGCCTGCCTAGCCCTCGCCGGGCGCTGGGGGGAGCTGGACGCTGTCGTTCCCTGCCCCGGAGCCGCGCAGTCGGTTGCCGGCGTCCGTCCTGCGCCGCGGTCCCGCTCAGGGAGGTGCTGGGTGAACCGCGGGCCCTCGCAGAGCGGGGCCCTGTGCGCCGCCGCCGCTCCCGCCGTTTTACCTCAGGGGCGGCCGTGCCCGACGCCTGCCCCTCGGGCGGTGAGGCTGTTGGATCACTGGAGGGTTTCGGCGTCCACGCGTCCCCGACTTGAGCTAATGCTTACACCCGGTTTATATAGTCACAGGCTGCCACCCGCCTGTGCCCTCTGCCGGTGAAGGAACCCCGCGCCGGTCCGCCCGGGGGAGGCGCAGGGCTGGCGGGGCCGGCCGGTCCCACGGCCTGGGTGGAGGCGGGCGCCAGCCGGGGAGCGGCAACCCGCAGTCCCGCCGCTCCGGCGGCGGCGGCGCCGTTTCCTTGCCCAGAGCCTGGACGGAGTCGCCGACCCTCCTTGAGTAGGAGCGGCGGTTGCTTGCAATGCAAGTGGTTGTCGTTACTGTAGTGGCATTTATTTAGTGTCTCCCGTTTTCTTGGAGCACCTGTAGCCGGTTTAAGTAAAAACAAGACGGCAATGAAAGGAGGCCTTCGTCTCTACCCTTCCACATCGTTTTTCCAACTCACTCCCGCTTCTGGTCGAGATCCTTTTGTAAATGATCTTCAGGAAAATTTCTTTTCATAGGGTCTCAAAAAACAGAACAGTCCGGTTCACTGAAATGAAAAATATGTTAAAGCTACTTAGGCTATCTGAAACAACCCTATTTACCGTTAATTCACGGTGTAAATAGGACAACTCTATTCTGCGGAATTACCACTGTTTTAACACGTAATCCCAAATTATTTACCACTACAACTCTTTAGAGAAATTAATCCTAATTCTTCTTTTGAATACTTCTGTGACTTAGCTAACATTTAAAATTCAATTTATACAGCTGCTCCATGAGGCTCATACTTCACTCACAGGGGAACTGAGATAACTACTGTACTTGAGTAAAGTACTGTGAAAGCTGCGGTTAAAAATGCTACGGTGTAATCTTGTTGGTTTTTTTCCTTTTCCCAAGAATTTAAATTGTTTGGTGTAGACAGATAACTGATTCGAAGTTGTGCCTTTCATTCAGCGGAGTTTTGCTACATGTTGTTGATAGATTGTATGGGGTGCGTGGGAAGGGAACATCAGTCACCGAGCTGAATTCCTGTCTAGATTACAAATGTCAGGTTAGTAATAAATCCTGATCTATCACCACTTGGCTATTTTTAGTAATTAGATCATGATTACAAAACAGAAATATTTTGATAATTGATCAAGTTACATAAACGCAATAATCCTTTCGCATAATGGCTTCTTGAATTGTCTAAACGCTCAGGACAAGGCGAGCAACTATCAGGAGACAAAGTCACTTTGCCACTTACCCTACTGCACATTGTGACCTTCAGTATTTCTTTTATTTGAATGTCCTGTTTTCCATTCTTTGGAACACAGTTTTCCTGAGAAAACACATGGCCAGTAATAAATAGGTTTCTCGAAGTTTCTTTGAAGTTGTATTCACAAATAATCAGTTTTTACTCCTTTGCTACAAGTTTGCCGTGTCCCAGCATAAAGCTTAGTCTTGAAAAGTATCACTAGTCTGAAAAACCTGGATGGTAGGAAGGATTTGGGCTTCTGCAGGGCTACCTGGTTGAGAACGGTGTTAGCTGGCATAGTGGAGGGCTATGAATGGTTTGCCTTTGACAGATGAAAAGGCATTGCTATTTGTTAATTGCATAAAAGATGCTAAAGTCTATTTGAGGGTTCAGGAGAGGTCTGGATAAGCCAAATGTGAGCTGATGTTGATACTAGGATATTAATAAATAATAACAAGTTTGACATAGTCTTAATAATATTTTATCAAAAATTTTCAAGGTGTTATGACCCTTGTGGTGTTACAAACATACTAGTAGCATGCATGTTAAGTTGATGCTTAATCAGTAGAACAAGGTTCCCCAAACTTATTGTGAAATCCATGTAGGTAAGTATGCACATTTGATTGTTTGGGCTCTACAAGAAATAAATCTTTAGAGTTTTCTTGAAAATTATTCCCTTGATGTTCTGCCAGGCCAAACAGGTTGTAAGAAAATCTTGGAAAATTGCTAGAAAGGTTTTGCTTTATAAGAATATTGTTTTGATTTTAATAAAAGAACATTAACTCCATGTTTTGGTGTTGTGGTTTGGGTTTGTTTTGGTTTTTTTTACCATGCCTGTTGCTTTCTGTAACAATTTGAATATGATTGGTGAGAGATGAACCTAGCAAAAATAACAACTGTTAATTAAGCTTTATCTAGTCTAAGTGTAATGTGGCAATTACCAGGATTTCAATTCATTTTCAGGACACTTGTGCAAGGCAATCTGAAGGGGTGGGAATAGTCTTATGTGAGCACCTCAATGTGCCCAGTAGGTCCAATTCATCCCAACTCTTTAAACAGACATTGCATTTCTGCATAGACATGCCCACGCAGTGAACAGACACCGAGTAGATAGCCCTGGTTTTTTTCAGCCTCTGTTCCTGCATGACAATACTTTTTTTCTGAACTCCTAGCACACAACAGTTCTTTCATGTCCATCTAAGCCACAGCTTCCAGCTACAACTTCCAACATGTTCTCTGTAATCCCCTGCCCAGCTCTCTCCACATCTTCTTTACCCAGTCTGTGTCCCTATGAGTACCTTTGGGCCTTCTAAAAACATTAAATCTTTTCCCTGCCAGGGTACCTGAATCAGCAGCTTCTCTTCCTTCTCTCACCCTCTCAATCCCAACTTCAGATTGGCCCTGGCTTCCCCGCAGGCTGCTTACCCTTCAAGATAGAGCAGAGACTCTGAAGTGCCATCTGGCTCGGTGTTCACAGACACCTACTCCCTTGACTCCACTGCCAGGAGCTTGGGGTAATGGACACAAACTTTCGGGTGAGAAAGGATGGGCAATGTGTAAGCAAATCAACTGCTGTTGAAATGCGCTCCGCACAGATGGTCAGCAAGGGAAAGATTGCTTCCCACCTTCTTCTGCTGAAAAGGAACTGCCTCAATAACAGCGTTTGAAAGCAAGAGGTATTTCCTTCCCCAGGTTTGCTGCTGGCATTTTCTGTGCTTGGCGGGGTTTGCATCCTACCCACCTGCACCTGCCTGGTAGTGACAACACTTCCCTTCCATGTGACAAGGGGAGATCAGGAAAGTGAAGGGAGACACGAATTTTTCTGCTTTCTCCCATCTGGTATAATTAAGTACTTGAGAGAAAGATAAAGCAGAGGTTATATATTCTTGATCCTGGGCAAATTATATAAATCCATGCACCAGTTCCCAACTTGCTAGCATGCAGTGTTATTGCTGTGCTACTGTTACGTTGGTTATGTCATTAGGGTCCATGATGAAATCTAATCATTCCACTCACCTATTTTATGCGTGACTTATGTGTGATGCTTCCTGTGTTTGTACAGATTCCAGATGTTACAGGAGAGACACAGATAAAATTAAACAGCTGATAGTCAGCCAGCCATCATTCTGTCATACTTTTAGGTAATTAAGATGTATATGTTGATAGATTTAAATACTCCCCAAAAACCTTTGTGTTAAATTTCATTTGGGACTGAAAATGGAGAATGTCCAAAATGTCAGTTTAGCTGTTTATATTGCCAAGTTAGGCAAAAGAAGGTATGTGTAGCTGCTGAGGTTTTTGACTGAGCTCTGGTTTGTCTAACGTCTGTCTGCTCTGCGTGTGCTCTCTTTGGCAACCAGGGACCTTCTGGGTGACCACAGGAGAGGGAGGGACCGTGTGAGAGTGCTATTGTGGTGCACAGCCAGACACCATGCGTATCACAGGTATTGGTCACTACCGATGGGAAATGTCAGATTTCCCAGTTATTTCACCATGCAGACCTTTCTATTTCTGCAGCTTCCTGAAGCTCTATTCATTTCAGTCTAAACATACTTTTTCAGATTTCTAGTGATTTCATGCTAGTTTTGTTTTCTAATTATATGAGAAAGAAACCAGTTCTTCCAGCCAATGAACTAATGAGAAAGAAAAGTGATTTTCAGTCCATCCTGCTTTTAATAACCAAACTGAAACAAAATGATTTAATTCCAGGTCAATCTAAAACATAATATTTAAATTTGCAGTTCTTGTGAAAAATAAGGAGAAACCATGCAGGCAGACTTCTTTCATTTCAGAGACCAGTAGTTCGGATGCTCCCCAGGATGGTCAAGTGCGTTTCACTTTGTACTTCCAACTGGAGGACCAGAGCCAGTGGCTCCCATGGGAGCTCTCTAACCACTGGGCTTTGGTGGCTTTGCAATGGATGCTCTTGCTGCTGCTGCTACTGCCACTGTCCTCCAGTGGACACATTTTTCTCTCTACTGTTTTCTCTCCTCAGACTGAAGCTGTCATCCTTCTGTCTGTCAGGTTGTCCTCCTGATGATCTCAATTTCCTAGGATTTTTTGGGAGCTTGTGGAATTGACTGTTTTTCCTTAGATTGTTCTTTAAATTGTGGTCTCCTGGGTTCTGATTTTTATTTATTCCCTTGGTCAAACCCCCCCCCAACATACACCTTAGTTCCTAAACAGAGTACAGTATGGAAGGTTTCTGCATTAGTAACAAAACATTTCTAAGCCAGTAGGCCACAAAGGTTCCTCAGGGGCCAGAGACATTTTCTGAGCTCAGGATAATTTCTGAAAAACATCAATTTAACCTTTGCAGAAGAATTTACTTTAACCTAGAGAAAAATACTTAGGATAATTTAGGCTGACAGGTATGGAAAATCTAATAATAGGGATTTAAAACAGAACACTGCAACAAATTTGGGTGAATAAAAATAGGACAATCTTTTCTTAGCACTTTCAACAGTACAGATACCACTAGCAGAACAAGAGCACTGTTATTCCCTATTAACAGATACTGTGGTGGAAAAAGCTTTCCACTGAGAAGCTTCATTATTTTATGTTGCAGGGTAGTGGCTGTCATGTGAAAAACTGTTGCCATCATCCTAGCTCTGTATATTGTCCTCGTACAAATTGTACTTTAAAGCTATAAAATAACTTTAATCCCTGGTTTACTAAGAGGTTTCTTTGGTCTTTTATTTCTTTGCCAAAATATAGTTTGATATTTTAAAACAAAGTATGATTTACTCTTTAAAAGCATATAGGTAAATCTAGTTCAACAACTGCTCTTCATGCTGCTTGAATCAATTTGTTGACAGAGTTGGAAGGACCATACCCTCTGGCCTGTGTTGTGTGTACTTCGCAATTTTTGTTTTCTTGAAGAAAATAATTGAACAAATGTCTTTCCAAAAACTTCTTTGGTCAAATTATCTATAAAAATAGCCATTTTTTGTGACTAATATGAAGCACCTTGCCTTGAATTGCTTGAAACGAGGATCAGTTCTGTAAGAAGCAAACCTTTCCATGTAGCTAAAATAGCAAGATGTGCAAAGCAAATATTGGCTTTTAAAAATCTTTTCCAGTTGTCTTATTTGCAGAGACTTTAGATTATCCCCAATAAAGTCATCAATATAAATATAGCTTCTCTTAACTCCTGCAAGTCCGATACAACTCTCCCTTTTTAGTGGAGACCCTGTTTTAGGAGAGAGAACATGCATAGTTAATTCCTACAGTTGTGGGGTTTATATGTATATACCCTACAGCACTTATGTTAAAGCCTCAAAATGCAGTTTTCTCCTTATAATCATGGAGGAAACTTGTCATGGTTTAAGCTCAGCCAGTAACAAAGCACCACGCGGCAGCTCGCTCACTCCTATCCCTTGGGGCCCAGTGCGATGGGGAGGAGAAAATATAACAAAAAGCTCATCGGTTGACACAAGGATAGGGAGGGATCACTCACCAGTTGTGGTCACGGGCAAAAAACAGACTCAACTTGGGGAAAAAAACAAAATTGATTTAATTTGTTACCAATCAAATCAAAACAGGATAATAAGAAGTAAAACCAAATCTTAAAAAAACACCTTCCCCCCACCCCTCCCTTTTTCCCAGGCACAGCTTCACTCCGGAATTCTCTCCCTTCTCCCCCCGAGCAGTGCGGGGGGACAGGGAATGTGGGTTGGGATCGGTTCCTCACCCCTTGTCTCTGCCGCTCCTTCCTCCTCAGGGGGAGGACTCCTCACTCCTCCCCTGCTCCACTGTGGGGTCCCTCCCACGGGACACAGTCCTCCTCGAACTTCTCCAAGGTGACTCCTTCCCGCGGGCTGCAGTTCCTCACAAACTGCTCTAGTGTGGGTCCTTTCCATGGGCTGCAGTCCTTCAGTCCCAGACTGCGCCAGCGCCGGCTTCCCCAGGGAGCGGCGGCCATCTTGGGGGGTGGTGGCCATCTTGGGGGGCATCCACCCCCCTGCTGCGGCGTGGGCTCCTCTCTCCCCGGGCTGCAGGTGGGCATCTGCTCCCCCGCTGCCCTCCGTGGGCTGGGGGGACACAGCCTGCCGCCTGGGCTCCCCAGGGCTGCGGGGGCAGCCCCTCCTGCCCTCCTTCCTCCCTGCCCTCGGTATCCACAGAGGGGTTCCTCTCCCATCCCAATCCCCTCCTGGCTGCAGGTTCCCCCTCTGAAATCCGCTCTCCCAGAGGCGATACCGCCATCGCTGACGGGCTCGGCCTGGGCCAGAGGTGGGTCCGACTTGGAGCCAGGGAAGCTTCCAGCAGCTTCTCACAGGAGCCAGCCCTGTGAAGCCCCTCCCCTGCTACCAAAACCCCACCACACAAACCCAAAACACTTGTATGTGGAGTTAATGGGGCCAAATAAAGCCAGGAACCCAGAGTGTGCTTAGGAGGGTAAATCTGCTTTCCTTGGAGTACTTTCCCTTCATTTTTCTGTGGAAGGTCAGCGGGGATACAGCAGAACACCCTGGGCAGCTGCGGGTGACAACAACCAGTAGGAGCAAATGGATGAAGCACTTCTCCAGTCTGGGTATTTGTTGGTGTCTCAAAATCTGTAGCAGAGCCAAACAGCTGTGGAAATGTTGCTATGTGCAAGGAAAGAGCAGGGCATGTCAAGGGAGGAGAGTTATTTGTGGCTCCCCAGGCTGGTCATTGCTTTGCGTTCCCACCTGGAGGACAACCTTCGTCAGGGAGATGCCAGTTCCATGTTTTTTTGCCGCTTATTATTCAGGTATAATAAATCACCACTAGAAAAATATATCTAAAAGCTTACCATAGCTATCCTGACAATGTACAAAATAAAAAGGAGGGCTATATCTCAAGCCCTGAGGAACCATGGTTACTGACACAAGGCAGGAAAGACTATTCATGAGGACTGTGGTAAGGGAACAGGCCCCTTTGGGAGGGCGTCCAGAGCACCTACGAGTTCAGCTTCACCATACAGCTGTACTGATCTAACAGTTCTCCACTGCTGGTGCTCTAGCTTCAGCCTTTGTCCACATACCTGGCATCAATACTGCTATGTCTCTGATCCCATGCAGCATGGCACCAATGGGCACAGTCCCATGGCATCTGGACACAGCAGCCAGAGCTGGGTACTGGTAATGGGGTTTGTCAGTACCCCCAGGCTCGATAAAGGGTGAAGCAGGCTTAGGGTTCATCCAGGAGGTCTAGTTGGGAGTAAAGAAGAGGGAAAGGGGCCAGACACAGCCCTGGAGACCAGGCTGCAACGCCTTGTGGAGGTTGGAAGCTCTTTTGCTTCCTTTTTCTCTTATGTGTCTTCAGTTGTTTCTTCCTGAGCATATTCCTTTTCTTTTTTTTCTTACTTGCTAGTCCCCTCTGCTGTGTTTTCATGCGCAATAATGATTTTTTTCTCTTGAATTTAGGGAGAATAATTATTTCTGATTAATAGGCCAGTAAAGCAATGAAAAGTGAAAAATTTCAAGCACTTTTGCTTATTGATGTGAGACGGTTCCTAGAAACAGCCTTGTCCAGTTGTACTGCATGAACTCACTGATTCTGAGTAAACTAACATGAGATTGCAACAAGGTATGTGACGGACTCCTCATCCTGCCATTTGTACTGCCAACTTGGAAATGTCAAGACGTTAGGAAATAACATGAACCATTCTATCTTGAATAGCACTTTGAAAATCACACTGAAATTTTTTGTCTTTACTGTTGATTACTACTATCAGCAACTCTGTGCCTGCCAGGGAGAGAATATTCAAGCTGAAACTGCATTTCTTGCTTGTGGTGGAAAACCCAAAGACTTCAAACACCTGACTTGCACACAAAAGGTGAAGGGCACATAACAGCTGTGACTGTTAGAAAATGAAGAAGCTTCTCATAAATTATAAATAGACTTTACATCCTTCTGAAACGTGGAAAAACTCTTTTAAACAGTTATTAAATACATCTAAAAAGTAGCCGTTTGCTCCAGGATGCAAGATATGGAGGAGCAGCCAGCCAGTGGGATGCAGAGGCAAGGAGGCTGGGGGACGGGGTGGCCTCCCTCTCCCCCTGCCCCTGAACTCCTCAGCATATTCCTCTGCTGTCCTTAGCTCTCTCCTGATCAGATATGTCAGATAAAATACTTCTTTTTATTGTAAGCTTATACTTCATTCTGTTTTTATTATTCAGTGCTACATTCTCCCAATGTGTAGGAAACAAAAAAATGCACCGTGTTTGTCTTTGAGAAATTACACTTTAAGCATAAGACACGCTTGAAGAAATGAGAGCAGAAACAAAAGAGGAGAGAGAGAAACATAATAAGATGGTTTTGTTTTTCAGAGCATTAGATTTCATTTATGATTTTGGCCAGTTCTTTATGGATGGGATTCATCTCAGTACACTTTAGTTGCTTAAAATACAGGCATCTGTCCTAAGATAGGGAACTGGGCCGCCCATAACCAAAGGAAAGCAGCAGATACCTCCAAAGGGGGATTTATCCCTTTAAGTAAGGTAAGTATCTAAAGAAGGTGGTAGGATGGACCCTGTAGGGATCCCTGTCTTTCTCCATTGACTCTAAAGGAAGCCCAGGTGATTTGCTTAGATTAAGTATTTACTTTCACATGGCAAGAATAATCCCAGCCATAAATAATTTTACTTCTTACTGAAACTTTAAAGAAAACTGGATTTAATTTTTTTTTTTCCTGATGTTTTTCACATTTCCATTACAGGGGAAAAAATCCATATACCCAAAGAGACATTTTTATTCCGAATGTTCATCACAGGGAAAGGAGTACCTGTATGGGCTGGTGCCAACTGCCTGTCAGCCAGTATCTCGGGGCCAGGCTCTAAAGCGTGGCTGGTGCCTCTGCTCCTGCCTTCTTCCCTCACTGCTGTGAGGTCTGTGAAGGGAATATATGCTGAAGTGCTAGCAATTCCTGTCCTTTGTGTGTATTACGGATATGCCTTGGGCCTAAGAAATGACAACCACAGGACCTGTGATGACTTGAAATAGCACGCACCAGTGCTATCTACCCTCCAGCCAGCATGGGACGAGTGATGCATTATAAATCCAGATCCTTTACCAGTGGAGAGATTAAAGAAGCAAGAAAGAAGTTTCTTAATCCCTGCCTCAAGCGGTTTAAAACCTCCTTCTTGCTTGGGGTCCTACATAAATCAAAACACAGGACTGTCTATATTCTGCAAATAAATCTTCCTTGATATTTACTTCTCACATAACTTCTCTGTAACAAAATCTGAATTCCCTACCAAATATGCTAATAAAACGTCAGCCATTCTATAATTTAGTAGCATCATAATAATAATAGTTTCTTCAGTTATATGTCACTCTTTTAGAGAGCACTTGACATACTGCTTACACATAAAAAGTAAAATTAATATCTTAATATAACATTTAGTCTTTTATTTCTTAATATTGAAACCCACTAAATATAAACCATCTGTACAATAGTTAATCATGCATGAATACAAACCAAATGCAGATTAAATTAGCCTGAAAAAAAGTCTCACACAAGTAATTTCCACATGCACTTGAGGAAAATAATTTCAAAAAATGTAAGTATATGAATTATTTCTGCTAGAGTGAACAATCATAGTAATGGCAGAGGACACTTAGTACTGAGCATTGCAATAGGATTGAAGAACATGTATCTTTTTTTTTTTTTGAAAGAATAGGAACTACCAAGAGAAAAGTGATGATTAGTTTATAAAACATATTTTGCACATATAGAAAACTTTCTGTTTGAGGATGTGATGATGCTTTACAGACAATCATGAATTAAGCCTTACAAGCAGTCAGAGGAGAACTGGTAACAAATACATCGCAACTAAAAATGTGCATCCAAGACAACCTGCCATTCTGAAAACTGGAATCAAAGTGCCACAGGTTTCAACAAAGACACCAAAAAACAGTGGCCAGTTCTGTGCATGAGCTGGTGAGCACCGTTTTGGAGCTGCTCCATCACCATGTTTCCCACAACTGCGCTGTACCCCACACACCACCCTGCCCCGTGCTTGCTGCTGTGGGCAGTTACAGGCAAAGCTTGTGCTGAAATGCAAAGCTGTGACTCAAGTTGCCATGTTGTCTTTAGCTTTAAATTGGAAAAAACCTAGTGCTCACAGCAGTGATCCAGAGCTTGAGCTAATTTGAAGCCGGCTCAATACATCCCCATGGGTGGACACAGCTTTCAGGTAGGCATGTTTACAGTGACCTCAAAACCCCAAATCAGCCCTTCCACGTCGTTTGCACCCCTACTGTAAGGAGGAGTCCTTTCTAGCCCATGTTCAGATAAACCAGTGCCACCAGACTTCTGATGTTAAGTAGCTGTAAAGACTTTGACATTTGCTTGCAAACCAGACCAACTGAACAGTTGTTTAATCAAACAACAAGTAAAGAGTTGTTTGCCAGCACTTTAAGAATCCCAGCCTTCTCTTTTCAGTGGCATGAACTTTTTCTGCCATGAACTTAACCTGTCACAATTTTCTTTTACTGTGCATATTTGCTAATGCCAGAAGCCCCCGGCAGAAAGAGTTCACAAATCAAGCCTTTGGCAGGTTGCAGGCTGGGTCTCATTCACACCTACACCTCGGTGCCTCGGGGGACATGCTGTCTTCTCCAGCTGAAGCACACAGGTATGTCTTTGCTTGCTTCTCTCAGTCAGTAGTGTTCATTTCCAGCTGAAACACTTGGCTGTCTGAAACCCAGGTAAGACCTCTTCAGTATTTAATTTTCCTGCTAAGCCGGGATGTTGGGGTTTTGCTGGTCCTTGTTCCTCTGTTAAAGGGAGTCATGTTTAAAGATTATCGTTGGTATTGAATATCACAGTGTTAGACAGGGTAGGGACTGGGATGTGCACCTACCAAGATTATTCTTACCATAGATACCTATATTTCACTACAGTGCTGTCACAGTGGTTGCAGCTTAAGTCATCTCTGAGTCTGTCCATTATTCTGACAGAGTATAAAATTTTAAGTCCAACCAGCAGGAATTTTTTTGCTCAGTTTTGCCTCAGACATGGGCTCTGCTGCCAGCTTGCTCTGTAGCCAGACAGCCAGGCGCAGCTGCGTGGATGATTGCCGGCATCATCTGCCCGTCACGCGCTAGGCTCTCTGCGGTTGTGGCAGGTGAAAGGAGCTGAAACAGCATGAAAGGCTGGTGACCCTTGATAGCTTTCCCTATCTGTGGTTGCCGAAATAGCCATCTGGGTTATGGCTGTTATGTCATATGCTGTATAGAGCCGCATGAATCAAGCCTACGTGGAGCCTGTAACATCTGAAACACTTTGAATGCTTTTGCGTATGTTCCCCCTACTCTGGGGGGTGGTATTTCATCTAGCTCATTCAGCACAGTGACAGCTGTATGAAGGTGAGGAACAAGAACAGAGCCAGGAAGCGGCACTTTGGGCTGCTCATGCAGGGATGCTGCAGCAGCTGGAGCTGCATCAGGGCGCACTGGCCCTGCTGGTGCCCGCAGATGGAGAAGGAGGTGGAAGGTGCAAAGATGGGGGGCAGGCTGTGATTTGGGAGCTCTACTTTGTGGCAGGATGATGGGTTTTCTTTTATACCCATGGCTGCCTTCTGTTTTTCCAACAGAGGTTTTGTGTTGGCAAGCCTTAGTTTCCTCCAGGTGAGTAGGAAGAGGAAGGATGTGAAGTAAATGCCACAGTGAACATCCCTTGGGTTCACACAGATTCCCCTGTACGAGTCTTTTGCATTGATACTGACATTACCTGTTTTTCTTCACCGCACTTTAAGATGCAGTTATAATCTCGTCTCTGCCAAAATTCATAGCACCTGTCAGGCATTTCTCAGTGGCATCTTCATTAGGACCATCAGTCTTTGTTTTCAGTTAATGAAAAAAACCAAGAACCTCCAGAGAAGGAGTTAGATCTCTGCAAACAGCCCTGCTGAATCTAGTTAGGATTAAATAGCTTTTATGTGAATACTACAATATTTTTGCTGATAGCATTCTGGTTTTATTTTATACTGAGTGTGAATATGTTTTCACAGTCTTCTCCAAAAGCCCTTGTGAGGTGTCCCTCTGCTTTCATCCCTGTTCCAGTGCCAAAATTTCCCTCATGAGAAATTTTCACTAGAACAAAATCAAAGCCAGGGTTTCCTTTTAACCTTTATATTTTTATTATGACTCTGACACTTTATTAAAGGCTAGTTCTGGGCAAGCCTACACGCAAGGGGTGCCTTGGTGAGACAAAGTGCCGAGTGACCCACCAGTTCTTCTCTTGCAGTGGTACCAGTTTGAATTTCACGGGGAGACATGAGGCTGGAGCTGGCCATCCTGTTACACCTCAGTAAGTACAGTTACAGTTACTCAGGACAATTTTGAAATATTATCATGTGATTTACATATTTCTCCAAGATTTTGTTAGAGTGCTTCTTTCAAGTATGCTATTAAGACACATGTGACAGTGAGTCCTTATTCCCCACTCTCCTGCCTAGGAGTTATGAGTGATACGAAACCTTTAAGTACAAAGAAAAGATACATGTTGTCTGAATCAGGTCCTGAAAGGGGCAATCAATATCTGCTAATGAATAATGAGTGTGTATCTACATAAATAAAGAAGAGCAGGCTAACCAAACTTAATGCGTTGCTTTATACATAGAGTCAAGCGTCACTCACAATCTGAAGTATAGCCTGAGCCATAGACTGAAATCTGGCTGTAAAATACTGTATTTTTACTGTTGTAATTGCATTACTGTTTCTAGTGTTCTGTGGGATCTTCATGTATTGATTTTTTTTTTTTTAACTGCACTTTTTATAACAAGTTGAGCCAAGTAAAGCTGAACAGATAAAGCCTCCAAGGTACCCATTCCTGTTCAGGGTTTCAGGACAGAACTTGTTTAAAAGGACAAGCCCTCTAAGAGAAGTCTTAACATAATGGGGAAAATATTTAAAGTTGTTTCAGGCAAAATAAACAAAAAGATCCTGCAATTATTTAGCAAATTCAGAATTATTCTGTTTAATTATTAATGACCATTCCATCAGTCTGAATGAAGGGTTCTGGGACTAGACGAAGGGGTTCATTGCAAATCATCAGAAAATCTGAGGGATCCCTGATGTCAATCCTGGTCTCAGCTCCACCATTATCACTTGGAAATCAACAGCAATCAGCAGAATTAATGCAAATCTTGCTCTGCTCACAGAGTCAATTGAAATACCCATGATTCTGCAGCAGGAGTGCTGGCTATGGGTATGCCAGGATAGGAAGTGTAATAAATTATTGCTCATAGCAGATTGCCATGTTTGCTGGGCAATAATGTGCTGAGAATTTAAATTTTAACATAGATTTGCAATATGCTAGCTATACTTTTTGTAATGATTTTGCAGCAGGTGTGTTCATTACCAAAGCTCTTCAAGATTCTACCGAATGATATTATTAAGGACAAAAGGAGTACAGGCAAAGGATAATTTACTTTTCTGCTGATGTTGGGATTTAACTGATTTTTTCTGGAGGATACTGCTGGGTATACAAAACAATTTAATCTCTCTTTGATATTCTTTTGCGCTCAGTGCTGATAAGACTCCAGCATGCACAGGATGACTGCAATGCTGGGTCCTGCTACCCGGCCATTGGGGACCTCCTCCTGGGCCGCAGCAAGCAGTTAACAGCCTCGTCAACGTGTGGAATGAACAGCCCTCAGAAGTACTGCATTATAGGCTACCTAGAGGTTGGTTTGCTCTTTCTTTTTTAATAAACTGAACTCTGCTTACAAACAATATTCTCATCTGTAAAAGGAATTTTCCCAGACTAGGAAGTTTCCGTTGGAGTTGTCTGAAATATCATCAGACAGTGTGACATAAGTCTGGTGGAAAGCTATGCCTTATTGCAGCACATATGGAGGGTTTGGCAGCAGCCTCCACAGTGATGCATAACTTCTCAAGAAGGAGAAACATCCATGAGATGCAAATAAGCACAGGGATTTCTGAAGGAGCTTTGCTCTGTGAGTACTTTCCCCACTCATGCCTCAGAGGTGAAGACCACATGTCTTCATACATGTTTGCATGTAGGTGAGTGCAGGAGGAGTGCGGTCCTGCAGGCTGTAGGCACTGCCTTGACAGACCTTTGTCGGAGGACATTGCATACAGTGTTGAGACCTGAGGCAGCCTGTTAAGAGATTCACACCATGTCCTCTCATGTCTTCTGATCTGAAATAAGACCAATGTTGACAAAAGCAGAAAGCCATCTCTGGCAGAGAGAAAACTTAATGGTGTAGTCCAGTCTTTGGCCATGTGGGTGGGTAGGCAGATCCAAAACGTGGGTGATCAGAGGGATCGCTCTCGTTCCCTGGCCACAGTGATGGGGGCTATGGGGGACCAGTGAGCATGCGGGAGCCACACCAGGCAGAAACAGGAATTCCCTGTTGCACATCCTGGAGGACTTGGCCCTGCTGAGGCCATAAATTGTCGCAAATAGAAGTATTTTCACTAAATACCAGCTTACACTGAAGAGGAAGTTAATAAAATACAGCATAATTTATAAGCAATTGAAAATAATTACAGTTTATGACCTTCTGGCAAAATGGCGTGACACATTTGCAGAGTAAAGCTTTGCCATACTGAGATGGCACCAAGCACTTCTCCAAGTTACATATTGCAACCACGGTTTTCTGCAAAATGTAAATACCTCTTTCCTCTTCTGAAATAGCCTGAGTCTTGGCACTGCTTGGTAGATGGGCACAAAGAGCCATGTCAGAGACATCATCTTTCTGGCCCTTAGCTAGATGATAGCCTTTTATTTTTGCTTTTTAAGAGGAGGTCAAAGAGCAATAAAAAATTAATATTTTCACTTGCCTATACTTACCCTTTCAATTATGTAAATACAGACGCACAAAAAGGAACAGCTGTTCCGCAATAATCCTTGTGATTTAATGCTGCTTCAACGTTGTCTTGACCCCTGGAGACTGTGTCCTGAAGAGGGTGAGAACTACAAATTCTGCTGCTTTGCAGAGCTCAAGAGATAGAGGCTTATGCTCTGTCAATGTGTTCTGCTCTATCAGCTCACCTTAAATATGTGTGTCACCTATAGTATATCAGAGTCCCACTCAACTCAGTTCTCTTTCTCACTAGCACATTTTGAATGCGTTGCTGGAGGCAGGCCAGGAAGCTTTGGATCTTGCATCTTGCAAAGCAAAGTTCTTCCTCCCTCAGTTCCCCTCCTGATGACCTGTGTCAGGCATCATGACGAGAGCAAACCTTACTTGTGAAAGTGTGTGTTAGTCAACACAGCAAGCTGCCAAGAGCCAAGACTTGGCTGGGATGTCTTAGAGAAAATTCAGTTTGGAAAAAAATTGGAGTTCAACTGCTTTGTGTTTGAAAAGAAGCACTGCAAATCATTTTCAGTCTTTTATGTGTCGTCTTATCTCTAGATGTAGGTTAAATGTTTTTTAGCCCTGTGTTTGGATTTATTACTTCCACATTTTTTGAAAGGAAAAGAAAGAGGACTCAGTATTGAGGAGAGTATAAAGCTGCACACTTCAGAGGCAAATGGGATCTGCCAGACTTGTCTTATGTGGACATGCACATGCTTGTTCTTTGGGCCACAAAAAGATTTTTATGGAGCAAACTTAAACATAAGTTGACTGAGTATCATATTGTATGCATCTATATAAACCAGAGAGTGGGTGTGTGCAGTCCTTCCAAATCCTTTGATAACCTGAGCTCTCCTTACCAAAACTTTGTGAAATGAGGTGACAGAGTATTTTTTGTATTTCTGTCTCATCTTCTAAATTGTACTTTTGTACACTTGTCAAGTGTATACGAAGTGTGGTATAGAATGACTGAATATAAATGTTGTGGTTTAACCCCAGCTGGCAACTAAGCACCATGCAGCCGCTCACTCACTCCCCTCTCCCGCCTCCAGTGGGATGGGGGAGAGAATCAGGAAAAAAAAGTGAAACTCATGGGTTGAGATAAGAACAGTTTAATAGAACAGAAAGGAAGAAACTAATAATGATAATAATAACAATAATAAAATTACAATAATAATAAAAGAATTGGAATATACAAAACAAGTGATGCACAATGCAATTGCTCACCACTCACCAACTGATGCCCAGTCAGTTCCCGAGCAGTGATCCCCCCAGGCCAACTCCCCCCAGTTTATATACTGGGCATGATGTCATATGGTATGGAATATTCCTTTGGCCAGTTTGGGTCAGCCGTCCTGGCTGTATCCCCTCCCAAATTCTTGTGCCCCTTCAGCCTTCTTGCTGCCTGGGCATAAGAAGCTGAAAAATCCTTGACTTAGTATAAACACTACTTAGCTACAACTGAAAACATCAATGTGTTATCAATATTCTTCTCATACTGAATCCAAAAAACAGCACTATACCAGCTACTAGAAAGAAAATTAACTCTATCCCAGCCAAAACCAGGACAATAATATATATTTATCGTAACGTTTAAAAGACATGAATTGTACCATACCTGTAAATCTGTATCTCTTTATGTATTTAAATATGAATAATTCCCAGGTGATTTCATAATACACAGATGTGCAAACCATTCCTAATACTTCGTAGATCCTGAGCGTGCTGAGCGGGGTGCCTCTCCACCCATCCCCTTCTGGGTCGTTTCCAGCCCAGCTCCTGCCACTGACTTACACTTTCTGTTTTCAGCAGCATCCCTGCCAGCCTCCCAGCCATGGGCGCCATGGAGCCATGTGCCTCCTCCTTCAGCTCCCTCTTGGGTGCTGTGTCATCCCCTCTTCTCCCTGCCAGCATTCCTGCCAACCAGGCACACAGCTTGGGCATCACCTTCCACTTTGGCTTATCTCTGAGTCCTTGCACTCAGGCTCTGCCCAAATCTTGTAGAGTCTGTCTGCATAGTGCAGCCACCCCTCCCCACCCAGGGCAACCCCTGGCACAGCCACTGCTGTATGCTTCCTTGTGGCCCTGCTGGCTGCGATCGCATGTTGCTTAGACTTGTCTGCATGACTCAGCACGGGTCATCTCCCAGCCCAGCATGTTAACCTTGTCACCTGTCCTTATGTCTCCCAGTCAATCCCCCTCCTCACTTTCAAAGCCATTTTGCAGACAAAGGCCTCTCATTCCGCATTGAGATATGGCTAATCATTGCCACCTTCGTCTTCTGTTTATCACATTTTCAAACAAGACCCTTTCATCCTATTGACATCCTGATTTGCGTTGTTTTTAAACTTTTCCAGTTTCCCTATGCCTACAAAAGGCACTGACAGTAGTTGGGGTGGAGGTGTCAATCCAGACCACCTACTTACATTGTGCCTGGATCCAGC
Source organism: Haliaeetus leucocephalus (assembly GCF_000737465.1). Lineage (NCBI taxonomy): Eukaryota > Metazoa > Chordata > Aves > Accipitriformes > Accipitridae > Haliaeetus > Haliaeetus leucocephalus. The sequence continues at coordinate 4,801,169 of NW_010973187.1, forward strand.
CTTGCCTTCCATTTGTACAACAGCAACTGTCTGCTGCTCCTGGCTGGGTCTCCAACCTGCTAGAAAATGTACAAAAGAGAAATGAAAAGGATGTATAAATGATTTAGTGAGTGTTCCTCTTCAAGGCTTCTTCAGATCTTCAAAGATCCAGTCCTCTCTTGTATCCCCAGTGCCTCCTCACTGCTGTCTCTTGCTGAAAGTTTCTACAGCCTTTGAGACATGAACAAAAGCTCAACTTTTAAAAAATAAATTTCTCCCAAGAAACTCTTGCAAAACAAACCCTCTGGCAGCTAAACCCAGAATCAACACCTTAACATATTTCTTTGTTTTTACTGAGATCTCTTCTCCACAACTGAAAAAGTGTATTTTTTATAGAGTACCTGGGGCAAACCAAGGCCAACATTTACTATATGCATGCTTTGTGCATATGATGATTTTCTTGGGCTTGTCCCTTATATATGAAAGCCTGGGTGATTACAAGCACAGGCACCCAAAGCAACATGACAGGTTCCAGTCTTGCAATGGCATAAATACATGTACATCCACTGGATCTTTAGAGAAGAGACGAAATTCATCTTTTATTCTGCTCGTTTTGTTTTCTAGGCTGAACAGAAGTGCTTTCTCTGTGATTCCAGATACCCATATAATCCCTACACACAGCACAACAGTCACATGGTTGAAAATGTTATCACAACTTTTGAGCCCGATAGGAAAAAGAAGTGGTGGCAGTCAGAAAATGGTAAGTTTCTTTGAGAAAATATTACTGCAAAATCTTACTGTGAGATTTATTTATGTATTTGGCATTCACCATGTTGCCTTCATGAAGAGATGAAACAAAACCGCATCTATTCTTTGATTCAGTAATACTAAGTGATTTAAATCTATTTGTGTGTAGCAATAAGGACTTCAGAAATTCTATTTTTCTACAGACAAATTTTAAGCACAGTATCTCTAAGAGCTGGCCAGCGGACCTGTGGCAGTGCTGTGTTATACATGGTGGCCATGTATTTTTCACAGGGTGTCTGCTTTTCAGGGAAATGTGATTTGTGGCGAAAGGTACATTTGACTACAGATGCATAAAGACAGAGTGGGTAAAACACAAGTATCCATTTTAAAAAAATAGTGCTTGCAGTGTAAAGCACTAATAATTTAGGAAATAATTAAATAAAGCCTGGCTATCAGTACCCTTATTGCCACATGTTAATTTTGTCACAAGCTTCTCTGTAGTCGTTCTTCACTGGTGTCATAGAATCATAGAATAGTTTGGGTTGGAAGGGACCTTTAAACGTCATCTAGTCCAACCCCCCCCCAAGCAGGGACAACTTCAACTAGATCAGGTTGCTCAGAGCCCCGTCCAGCCTGATCTTGAATGTTTCCAGGGATGGGGCATCTACCACCTCTCTGGGCAACCTGTTCCAGTGTTTCACCACCCTCATGGTAAAAAATTTCTTCCCTATATCTAGTCTGAATCTACCCTCTTTTAGTTTAAAACCATTGCCCCTTGTCCTGTCACTACAGGCCCTACTAAAACTTTGTCCCCATCTTTCTTACAAGCCCCCTCTAAGTATTGAAAGGCCGCAATAAGGTCCCCCCAGAGCCTTTGCTTCTCCAGGCTGAACAACCTCAACTCTTTCAGCCTTTCTTCATAGGATAGGTGTTCCATCCCTCTGTTCATTTTTGTGGCCCTCCTCTGGACTCGCTCCAACAGGTCCATGTCTTTCCTGTGCTGAGGACCCCAGAGCTGGACGCAGTACTCCAGGTGAGGTCTCACCAGAGTAGAGGGGCAGAATCACCTCCCTTGACCTGCTGGCCACACTTCTTTTGATGCAGCCCAGAATACAGTTGGCTTCCTGGGCTGCGAGCGCACATTGTCAGCTCATTTCTAGCTTTTCATCCACCAGTACCCCCAAGTTCTCCTCTGCAGGGCTGCTCTCAATCCCTTCATCCCCCAGCCTGTACTGATACCAGGGGTGCTCCGACCCAGGTGCAGGAGCTTGCACTTGGCCTTGCTGAACCTCATGAGGTTCACATGGGCCCACTCCTTGAGTTTGTCCAGGTCCCTCTGGATGGCATCCCATCCGTCAGGCATGTCAACCACACCACTCAGCTTGGTGTCATCTGCAAATTTGCTGAGGGTGTACTCATCCCACAGTCTATGTCATTGATGAAGATATTATCCTTACAGCTTCTCTGTGAAGGCATGCTAGGAAGAATTACTCTATCTTATTTGAAATATGGTGAATATGTAAAAAATATTTGACTGGTTGGAAATTAAGGCATAGAAAAATTAAGATAATATGTCACCCCTATTTTGGGTATCCAACTAAAAATTCATAAGCCTTGTTTTCTTATGGAGTTTAGCAAGGAACTGTCACCAGTTTTGGACGCTACTGCCAATAAAGCAGTGGGCCAGCTGTTAGAGTATCTTTTCTTGCTCTCCCCATCTTTCTTCTGGGATGAGATCTCATGCACAGCCTGGTCAGCAGGACCTCTGGGATGCTGCATGCAGATGTGAACAATGGCGATATCAGCTGAGCTCCTGCAACTCTCTACAGAGAATGTGTGAATTGTGGGGGGGTTTTCCATACTTGTTGCAATTTTGGAAGATGCCTGGTGCAATAGCTCTGCTCATGACAAATTTCAGGTCTGAGAATATAGAAGGGTTTAACAGATCTGTTTAGCATGAAGAAAACCCCATATTTTTATTGAGTTTTGTTTTTTCTTAGAAATAAGCAAAAAATTTGGATGGATTTTAAAAAAAATCTATCTGGATACAGGAAGATATAAATCCAGAACCTTACCATCACCATCACCTACAGTCTGAATGATCTGAACAGCACCTTTAACCATCTCCTGCAGTCTCAGTGACATGCAATATTGCCAGTGCCAGTGCTGGAAAGGCAGTGCATCTCATTGCCCCCAAGAGAATGATCCAGCTGCATACCAAGTTTGTGCACAGGGGATGCCCTAAAGAGCACAGCTGCTGCGCTGGAAAAGCCTCTTGAAATTCCCCATGGGAAAGCTGTCTCAGCAACCCCTCCAATGTGCGCATTGTGCTCTTCATTTTCATTCTCTTTTCAGGCATTGACCATGTCAGCATTAGATTGGACCTAGAAACTTTATTCCAGTTCAGCCATCTTATCCTGACTTTTAAGGTACATCTTTTACCAGAGCTTTTACGTAATGTTATACACTAATTACTTAACCACAGGAATAAATCTGCTTAGAGAGGCAGTGAAAGCTCCGTCTTTAGAGGTTTGTAAGAACAGGTTAGATAAACACCTGTCAAGTATGGTTAAGTTATAGTTGATCCTGCCTTAGGGGAGGAGGATAGACTGAATAGCTTCCTATTCATGTGCCTTCTGGTCCTATTTTCTATAAATCTGAGAATTAAAGCTGAAAAAAAATTAAACTGCAAAATTAATCCCTAAAAATTTAGGACATCTCTGAACTGCAGTTGCTCTTTCAAATTTAGTTCAGCCTTCTCATGCATATCCATTATGATCCAGATAGTTACAAATTTTTTTTCTACAAAATTCCTACATTGTTATGGTAAACTTCCTTACTTGGAAAGTAATCTTGTATCTATATGGAAGGTTACCCTTCCCTTTTGCTAAAGAGTGGTTGAAACGAAGAATCTGGCTTTTTCAGGGAATCACATAACCAGCACAGTAGCCCTGTAGAATTTTAATTGGCAGCTGTTGGCATCCCCCAAACAGGAGTGTCAATAAAACAATCCCTGAGATGTCTTATCAATGCCTGGTTAAGGAATTCTTGCAATAATGTTTCTTGCAGACATTTCGGCCTGCAGCAATGCTGGTTGAGCGCTCCACTGACTTTGGTCAGACCTGGAAAGCATTTAGGTATTTTGCACAGGACTGTGCAGCTTCTTTTCCCAACATCTCTTCTGGTCCAGCAAAAAGTGTGGGAGACATCATTTGTGATTCAAGATATTCAGACATCGAGCCCTCCACTGAAGGCGAGGTATTACCAAGTGTTTGTGTTTGTATGAGTTCAGATCATATGTGGCTATTTTTCTGGAGTTGAAGGTCTCTCGTCTGTATCCATCAGATCCACTTGCACAGATTCTGAGACATGAAGTGCTATTGACTTTACTGAAGTAAGAGGGAAAGACAAACACTGTATTTCACCCTCAGTTTCACACCCAAATGAATTCATAAAACAACTTGTACAAAACCTTCTAGTGCTCTTTCCTGGTTTCCAAATTCACATGGAAGTCCCCCTCATAAGAGATCTTGACTCTCCATCAGCCTCTACCGCTAAAGGTAGGGGCCTGTCCTTTGATCCCTTTGGTAGGTGCTCATCCCATCTCTACATCACTCTAGGGCACTGATTTTCCTTCCTCCTGACACATCAATCCACCAAAAGGTCTTTTTGCCTTGCTCAGCCAAGGCCAGGTTGAAAGGGTGAGAGCACTTGCTGAATCAGGGCCACAGCCTTGTTCTTTTCTTTTATGGGATCAGCAGAGTGGCATTAGTAACTAATGGGTCTCAGGTGACAGTCTTTATATCCAAAAAGAATAGCTTCAGTGATCTAGAGAGCTGTATTAATTTGTTTTGCAGGTTGTTTTAAAAGCTTTGGATCCCAGCTTTGAAATAGAAAATCCGTATGTGCCATATATACAAGGTATGGACAGTACAGGTTTTCTCCAGAGATACTTTGCTGGTGTTGCTTGTTTTGTACACTGAAAGGGTCAACAGCTCAGCTGGTATAACTCAATGATGTTGAAAATTAGGTACCTAAAGATCTTAGGGAGATATCTGTATTAATAAATAAAATGGGCCAATCTTGTTCTCCAGCCCTGAGGGCAAATGGCACAGCTCTGCAGAGCTCATCCATGCAGCTAAACTGTCTTTTCTTCTGGGATCAGGTGGCCCAGTCCACAATGATTTTTGGGAGCAGTCCCAGAGGTGTACATGAACCCACAAAGGCAGTGGCTGGGAAAATACAGGTTGGCCCCAGCCAGAGCCATACCAAGGAGGGTGCTAATGCTTACGCAGCTGTGTGCCCTGAGTGGGCTCATGCCCTGGCACTGTCCTGGTTACTGGTCTCGGCCAATATCAGATCATTTTCACTATTTCTTCAGTATGGGGGAATTCTTGGATAGCTGATCCAAGCTGAAGATTTCATACTGTTAATTTTTGAGTGAACTTGGGCTCTCGATTTCTCTTCTTTCCTTCCAGAGCTAATTACATTGACAAACCTAAGGATCAATTTTACTAAACTCCACACCCTTGGGGATGCTCTGCTTGGAAGAAGGCACAGTGATCCCCTCGAGAAGTACTACTACGCTGTCTATGAGATGGTTGTGCGGGGCAGCTGCTTTTGCAATGGCCACGCCAGCCAGTGTGATCCCTTGCAGAATCTGCGGGGAGATGTTTTCCATCAGTCTGGGATGGTGCGTCATTCATGCTGTCTCCAACAAAGGCAGTCCCTACCTGGTATTTTGGGGAAAGGAAGAGATGGAGGGAGGGAGAGCAAGGAAGATCTCTGATGATCTTTGGATTGACCATTTGCAACTCCAAGTTGTAAAATGTTTCAATACAGCTTCTTCCTTTAAAATCCTGGGCTGGATTGCTCAGAAGCTGTCTCTTTGTTGGCACTACTGTGGTGTTTCAAAAGCAACTGGGACAAGACATGTTGATAATAGCAGCAAAATACCAGAGCTGTAATGGTGCAAATGTAATGCCGTAAGTAGCCTGTGGTGTGTGCAGACTTGAATGGCCACTTGTTGGGTGCATTCCACACTCCAGCTGGGCTCCGGGCTCTGCAGCGGGAGAGAAGGCATTGGCACAAAGAATAGCTGATAATGCAAAGCTAACCCATGAAAAACGGATTATTAAAAAATTCAGGAACATGATTGTGAATTCTTTCGCTCTGGGAGCAAGAGGGTTTTTTCTCCTGGAAAATGTGTATCTCAGTATAGAGACATGTAGGGAGAGAGAGAGAGAACTTAAAAAGTTGAAGTCTCCTTTGATATCTCTAGAAGTACTTTTTTCTAAATGTTGCTCGGTGGTTTTAAAACTATTTGGTTAAAGTTTGCAGGCATTCTCCAGACCTTCTACTCAAATAACTGAGAATTATGTCAGCTGAGGGAGCCAGAGAGCTTTGAATTATCCTGATCTTGCTGGCATACTTCGAGCACGTATCTCCTCTCCTCTCCTGTCACCTTACCTCCTTTCTGTTCTCACCACATTGCAGGTCCACGGGAGATGTATCTGCCACCATAACACTGAAGGTTTGTCTTGTGAAAGATGTAAAGATTTCTACAATGATGCTCCCTGGAGGCCAGCTGAAGGGACACAAGATAATGCTTGCAAACGTAATTCAAATGTATTATTTTCCTTTTTAATAGCTGGGGGGTGGGTGTAGCACAACCCCAGCCCAATGCATAATGGGATAGCTGGGTTTCTGGGAGGGAGATTTTCCGTGCCTCATCTAGAAAAATAGATGGATATCCATCGGTGCTGTGTTGCCCTACAAGAAGGACAGCTGTTTTATGTTCTTATTTTTCATAAAGAGAAAAAAATAATATAGAGAGGAAAAAGCGACTAATGCAAAAAAGATCATTCATTGGTTTGCATAGGGTCTTTCTTGTGAATGAAAGAATTTTGACAAGGCTAAATTAATTATTTCTGCAAGGCTAAATTATTTATTTCCACAATAATGAGTAATGTAGGATATACAAGAATAATGTATTAGGATCTGTAACAAATATTCAGCTAGATCTTTCTTCAGTGGAGCAGCGTTCCCCACTGCGTATCAGGCACACTCATCTGCGTGGGCACTTTTCCAAGTGTCAGGCCTAGTTCTGTCTTAAGTCTCCAATGTTTCCCCCAGCTGTAAAGCACAAGGCCTGGGAAGCTATAATCTTGCTGGCGCACTGAAATCATACAAGTAACAAGTAACCCTGTGTTAATGGTAGGCAGCAATGGTGGCAATACCACAATAATAGGAGTTGTGGTGTGAAATACCCCACTGTTTGTTTTGTTTTCAGGGTGTAACTGCAACGGCCACTCTGGCAGATGCCACTTTGACATGGCTGTGTACCAGGCCAGTGGCGGGGTCAGCGGTGGTGTTTGTGAGGACTGTCGGGACAACACCATGGGGCAACACTGTGAGCAGTGCAAACATTTCTTTTACCAGGATCCACTCAAAGTCATCTCAGATTCTCAGGCATGCCTCCGTAAGCTTCCCTTTTTTAGCTTCTGTAAGAGTGACTCAAAACAGGGTGGTTCTAGTTCTCTTTGCTCTGAATCCTATGGCATCCCCATGCTTAAACATTCATACAGTTGTAAAAATGTTACCAAACCTGGAATATCCAAACTGCCTTATAAAGTAGCTGCATGACAGCATCCTTGAACCAGCATTGTACAAACAGCTGCATATTCCAACTCATTGCTGAACTGAGCTTAGAAATCCAGCAGGGCTATCATCTTTCTTGAACAACATCAATATAAATGTGGTTTAACCCAGCCAGCAGCCAAGCACTACGCAGCCACTCACTCACTTCCCCCCTATTCAGTGGGAAGGGGGAGAGAATCGGGAAAAAAAAAGTAAAACTTGTGGGTTGAGATAAGAACAGTTTAATAGAACAGAAAGGAAGAAACTAATAACGATAATAATAGGATTGGAATATACAAGTGATGCACAGTGCAATTGCTCACCACCTGCCAACTGACACCCAGTTAGTTCACAAGTGGCGGTGCCCCGCACCCACTCCCCCCAGTTTATATATACTAGATGTGATGTCCCATGGTATGGAATACCCCTTTGGCCAATTTGGGTCAGCTGCCCTGGCTGTGTCCCCTCCCAACTTCTTGTGCCCCTCCAGTCTTCTTGCTGGCTGGGCATTGGAAGCTGAAAAATCCTTACTTAGTCTAAACATTACTTAGCAACAACTGAAAACATCAGTGTGTTATCAACATTCTTCTCATACTGAACCCAAAACATAGCACTGTACCAGCTACTAGGAAGACAATTAACTCTATCCCAGCTGAAACCAGGACAATAAATATGAATAGCAGTAGTGCTGTTGCTTCTGTGATAGTCAGGGATTACAGAAGAGGTGTGAAATGAAGGCAGAAGTAATAACTTTTGCTAGATACCTGCCATATGCAAGAAAAATAGTCTTTCAGGCATAAAAGCCTTTCTTCTGAAAGATGAGCTAAATTCAGTACTAACATAGAATGGGAAAAATGCTCTGAGTATAATTTAATTGTAATAATTGTTTGACATGAAAAGTCCTTAAGGAGCCAAGGGGTGATTACCCAGGGGAGTGGTGTGGTAGATGTCAGCTCTGCTCTAAGAATTGGGTAGTGCCTTAGGGAGAAACAGAATGCATCATGAAGGCAGTGTCCCATGCTGAATCCATTGCTTCCAGTAAATAATTCAGCCATGACCAACTCAGATGACACCTGAGGAAGTGGCTCATGTGTGGTACCCCTGCAACCCTACAGCTTTCATGAAAGCATGGGGCCCACTCCTCCCCAGGTACTCTGGAGAGGGTAGGGAATGCATGACTGATGCCTATTTCTACCCAAAGCAAAGGTGTATTTCTACCACAGTGAAGACTGTAACTCTCCTCCAGAGAAAAAGCACATCTTGGAAACATTCTCATAATATTTCTTCACAGTGGCTGTGCATTAACTGTAAAGCATCCAACACAGCAAGCACAGATGAATGTCTCTCATCTTTACAAGAATCCTGAATTTGTGCCTATCAGAAGCTCTATAATTGTGTTTTCATGCTTATATCTAAATGTGCTTTTTTATGTGTCTCCTTGACCATGCCTGTAGCCTGCAACTGTGACCCAGAAGGTACCTTGCACAACGGCGTGTGCGAGAGCCACACAGATCCTGCTCTGGGAACAGTCGCAGGCCGGTGCCCTTGCAAGGAGAACGTGGAGGGTGTCCGCTGTGACAAGTGCAGGGAGAACTACTACGGGCTGAGCAGCAGTGACCCTCTGGGCTGCCAGCGTATGTAAACCACCTCTTTTATTCTTCTTTCCAAAGCATTTTTAAGAGATGGAAGTAGTTGAATGCACAGATGCACTCGCTAATGCACTATCTGCTTCACAAAATACCCAGTTTATAATTTAATGTCAATGTAATTTAATGTTCCTAGTGCAGCATCTGAAACTGAAAAGGTGCAAAATCACTTGCAGAATACATAGTATACTATAATAGATCAGTCTGTTGTTAATAGAAGGATTGTTAAATATGCAATTTAATTGAAAAGGGAGATTAAAAGACATGAAAAGTATTTTAGCATCAAAATCAGCATAAGGGTGAACGAAAAGCCACAGACAGGCTGTTAGGATAGTTGGATTCTGCACTGCTCAGTGGAGCGTCAAGATGGCAGGAGCTGCTGCCTTGCCATAAGAGCTTCCAGCCAGCCGTTACTCTGAGAGCAGCTTGCTGAAAAACACATCCCGCCCCTACTCAGGTGCACTGTGGGTTTGTGAGCACGTTATGCCCACAGCATGGTGCTCAGCAACATGCAAGGACTGTGCAGTGCAGATCAGCACACAGCACACGGCAAACCACTGCACCAGATTTCTGCCAGTGCCCCTGCTCCCCCCGGAGAGGAGGGGGGGTCACCCACCGAGGAAACGGTCCATTCCTCAAGGGTGGCCTGAGGGCTGCAGGGTGCCAGGGCACCTCCATCTACAGTCGAGGATCTGTCCGGAGGACAGAGAGTGCCTGTCATGTTGATGCCACATCTAAAGCAAATGTTAGCCCCGCTGCCATTACTGGGGCCTGCAGAGGTAACTGTGCATTTCTCTCCCTGCAGCCTGCAACTGTGATCCCTCCGGCAGTTTGCCCTTCTCTGTCTGTGATCCTGCCACAGGAGACTGCCTCTGCCAGCGGTTCGCCACGGGGCGACGCTGTGAAAAATGCGTTGTACGTACTCAGTTTTTGTTATTACTTCTGTGTGCGGTTTTAGAAGTCTTCTCTCCCATCTCCTGCCTTTTCATTGCCAGAAAAGTAAACAATTAGTCAAAATTCAAAATCACTTCACAGTTGTATGCTCCCATTTTGCATTGACACATCTGGATCTTTTTTCTGCTTGCAAACATTTGTGCAATCAAATTGCACTAGAAGGAGCACTTCCAGGAAGGAAAGGAAATGCAAAATCATGTTCTCAGGCCATCTTTGCTGTTTACAGAGCAACTTGCTTGCACAAGTGGGTAAATACCTGGCTTTTCTTGCAGTGGCTGATCACCCATGCAATCTGGTAACAGAAGCAATCTCCCATGGCCAAACACAGGCAGCAGGACAGTAGTGCTCTAGAGCATCATTCACCCAGGGGAATAAGTTCTGATGTGCTTTACATATTTAAATATTTGCCATAAAAAATCTTTTACTTTCTTTTTATCCCAGGTAGGATACTGGGGTCTTGGTAACAGTTTGTATGGCTGTTCTCCATGTGACTGTGATATTGGTGGATCCCAGAATAACTTGTAAGTTAATGTCCTTCAAGTTCTGTCTTGGTTTTAATTTTTATAAACTTTTAGGCTAGATTTTCTGATTAGGTTAATAGAGACTCAGTACAAATGGGAAAATAGACTGTGGATGTAATTTCATCATATACGAACAGTGTAAAGTCGGGTTGGGACCTTGGAAATTTATTTGTGATAAGGGGATTTTCCTTTTTCCTCTGAAGCCAACTTTGAATCAGCTTGAGCCAAGTTTTATTTAATATAAAATATAAACTGCATGGCTTGAGAGAACCAGAGGCCCTAATATTAATAGAAATTAGAGGTGACATTTTTAACTTAGCTTCCTACATCTACTTTAAAAGCTAGAAATATCTTAATTTTTTCTGATGTACTGGCTCCTCTTCGAAATCTATAATTTTAGAAGCAATCTTGGTTTCAGTTGGGCTCCTCCAGAAGTCTGTTGGGCAGGGGTCTTCACTACTGCTGTTAGACTTCAGACATAGGAGCACATTGTCCGATGCTGTAGAGCAGCTCCTTGTGAGCAGGTAAATCAAAGATAGTAATCATCTGATGTATTAAATAAGAGTGTATATGAAAACTACCATATCACATCAAATCAAAGGTCCTTCTGATCTCATGTCCTGCCTCCAAAATTGCAGATGACAGGTGCTTAAGAATAGTGATAGATACAGTAGCAAATATAGAAACAGATAGAAGAAATGGCTACAGGAATAGATAGTAATGGATGCTCAGGAAACAAAAGGATCTGTGCTTCAGGTATGGAATGGACAAAGACAAAGCATCTCATGTCTCCTAAGTGATGAAAAAGTAGCACTGAATAAATTCAGCATCAGAAACAGAGGGGTAGGTGGTAGGAAGAAGTTTAATAGGGGAGGCTATCCGACAATGGAAGAAATGAAGCGAAGCTGAAACAACGGTAGAGCTGAGCTGCTCTCGTGCTGTGAGGACCCAGCCATGCCGCACTCTGACATCCTCCCTTTACCAACTCTTACCCTAGGTGCTCACCAAAGGACGGTCAGTGCAACTGTCTTCCCAACATTGTGAGCCGCCAGTGTAACGAGCCAGCCCCGGGCTACTTCTTCTTACCCCTGGATTATTATATTTATGAAGCTGAGCATGCAAAGCCCCTTTCTGGCTCTGCACCCTTGGTACGTAGTTGGCTTTTTAGGTGTCATACTGAGAGGGGATTCATGCGGTGGTGGCACAGGAGCCGAGGCTGAGGAGAGGAGCCCTTGTTCAGAGAGCAGCTGGAGCAGCTCTTTAGCAGGAAAATACAAAGCAGGTCCCTTGACCGTCCTCTGTTCATCCTTGTCCTTCATGGACATGACTATCCCATAACTGTGGCTGTTACCAAGGGACAGTCACTACAGCACGGTGTGACCTGCAAAGCTCTGCTTGCTGCTCCTCAAGTGCAGGATGGTCTAGCATGAATTAGAGAAATTAATTTAATTATTTAAATTAGAGGAAAGTGTTTGACTTGCCAACAACTATCACGAACTGTGATATTTCTGGGAATCTCCAACAGGGGAAGAATCAAATTCCTCTCTGCTCCATTGGATGCATTCTTGCTGCCTTATATAATGGCACTGATTGTAGCCCAATTTCCTCAAGAATTTGGCATCCATCTGTAATGTTTTTAGAAAAATTAATTTTATTTTTTTTCCCCCATCAACATGGGGGTAGTTGTTCCCCATGCAGAGTACAAGTCTGGAATGCATCCCTTCTGCTGCCTATGGTTTTGCTAACATTTCTTCTCTGATGTGTTGTCCAGAAGCTATAGAGAAGGAATAATAAAAAAATGTTTATTTGCAGGTCACATCCGCAAATATTTAGCTATAATCACAACCACTAATCATCCTTCAGTCCAATAATGAAATGGAAAACAGATGTCTGGGACATAGCTTATGAGAGGAAGTGCAAGTTAATTTTAAGGGAGTGCGGGAAAAGGGTTTCCAGCAGCTGCTGGGCCATAGTTTAGAGTTTCACCCAGCAGAGAACAGAGATTGTTTTAAGAATGTGGATTTTCATTTAGCTCCTTACCTACCCCTGCTGCCCCTCTCTCATTCCTTCATAGGTTAAACCAAGCACTCTTCCAAGGTGTGACATCTACTTCCAGAAGCAAGGCTATGAGTTCATGATTGAAAATGGAAAGATTGTGTTAAACAGGAGCAAGAAACGAAGTGTAAGGAAATCTGGACTGAAACAGGTAAATTGGTACTTGAATAATTACTTAAGATTACACCAAATACTAAAATTTTATTTTGCAACAGAGGGCAAGGAAATGTCTGAGCATGTGGGATTTGCAGTCCTAGATGTTACAATCCTGACACAAATGAAATCAATTTTTCTGCTACAAAGTTGGGCTGGACATTTTACAATTCACACTGACAGGTTTGCTCTGCTATGTCCAGTGCCACTGTAAACTCAGGTTCAATGAATTGTTTAGAAGAGAAGACTCCCCATGAAAGGTAATATCTTTTGTTGTTGTAGTTTTGCTTGCAAGGTATTTCTAACATTTTCCATTTTCCAACAAGTTTACCAGGACATTAACATGCTACCTACTGCATTTAAAGGCTGTCAGCTTTGTCACTGTAAGTATTGATATTTATTCAGCTTATAATGAAAAGTCCAGCCATGTATGAAATCAAACTTCATCTGTTTAAGGTTTGCAATGTGAAATCTTGGAGATACCAAATATACAGAGATGGATGGATTATTCTAGTCCCTCTCATTGCTGTTGTTGCAAAGCTATAGGAAACTTTTCTTTATATGTGACCCTAAACATCCTACATTTGCAACAGTTCTCAGATTGCCAATCTCAAGCTTGTTCAGAAAATGAGGCTGACTGGTGGCCGAAATAAGTAAACAACATGGCAAAAATACTTCCTTTCTTTTTTCTGAGTTTGTTTTTTTGTAATTTGACTGTGTGTTGTTGAAAATGTCAGTATGTCTTTGCAGGGTGCAATGCAATTTGGACAGGACTCGGCTGTGACAGTGGTTTTCCGACAGCCCAGCGCCAGTCGGTCTGTCACATGGACAGGACCTGGCTTCACCCGCGTTCCCAGCGGAGCTGGGCTGAGATTTACCATCAACAACGTTCCCTTTGCTATGGACTTCGATATCACGATTCGCTATGAGCCTGAGGTACTTGTGATGTCTTGTGTGTCTTGTGATGTGATAGATGCAGGCTCTATTTTGTTAATAATAGGATGCAGCAACTTGTCCCACTCTTTATATTTAAAATTAAAATTTTTTGCCTTTTCATCCTTACCAGCCAAGTATCATCCCCTCCACTGATCCCCTTAACCCTTTCCACTGAAACCTGAAAAATCAGCACTACAAGTGTTTTCTAAGCATCAGCCAAGATTTCACTGTCTGGAGTTCGTCTTTTGGTACCTTTGCTTGGACTGGACTTCTGTTCACAAATCAGACACATGCAAAATGCAGCTCCTTGTAGATGGGCATCCTGTATTTCTAGCTGGGATTTTCTGGGCAGGAAAATGTGCACAGGCAGGAGTGATCTGAGTAGATATTTATCCAGGGCTTTTGCAGACATCCAGTTTCTCAGTTGCTGCAGCTGGGCTCTGAGATGTGTGAAAATTGTAGGGAAATAGCCAAAATCTTATTTTTTGCCTGGACAAAATTTCTCAATGATGAAGACATGTCTAGGCAAATCTGTTAACCCAAATCTGGTTAAACCAAAGTCCACATGCATGTCTTCAAAAACACAGGCAATTGTTTTATTGGTAGCAGTATTTGTACATGCGTTGCTCTTCCACTTTGCAGCTCCCTGGGCAATCCCACCACTAGAGATCCTCCTTCTGTCTATTGTATTCTGTTCTCTTACTGTCATTCTGAGGCAAACAAAACTCCCAGTGTCTTAAAACATGAGAACAATTTTCGCAGTGAGCTGGTTTGATGTAGCTTTTTCCTCCTAAGGAGAAGATCAAACAGTTGAATTTTAAAGACTTTTATTTAAAAGTCTTTTATGTTTTTTATCCCTTATTGGATGTGAGAGCAGGCAGATAATGAAGAATATCTCCAGGACCACAGTGTGCTAAGAAAGGAAACTACTCCAATGACTTTAACAGAGCTGTTTCCATTTGCACCAGCTAAGATCCCATTTCTGTCTCTGCTCTTCAATTAGCCGTTGCAAATACAATGCCTTTTTCACAAATAACATTATTTTTTAGTCCTGTAAAGAGCAAAGAGAAAATCTGTTTTGTCACTGCAGTGTGCAATCATTCAGATGGCTTTCATTAACCCTGGCAAAGAGAAAGTGGGTTTTTCAGATATGGAAAATTACCATAATTTTTGTCCTTTGTTTATAGTCCTTGGAAGACTGGCTAGCAAGTGTTGCCATCCAACCCACCAGTATTTTGTCAAGTCAACGCTGCAAAAACAACCACCTTTCACAGGAGCCACATGCATTGCCTCTCCCAGCTACAAAGAGGTCTGACTATTCCTGTCCTTTCGCCTGTAGATTTTCTGTGTACAAATCTTTTACTGAAGCACTGCAGAACAATAAATGTGTGGAAAAGTGGGAATATTAGAAACACATGTATGGTCTTTCCTGTTGCTGTCACACCACAATACCACATAGGCTCTAAGGAAGAGTCCAATGCTCTAGTTCTCAGCCTGGCAAAGATTTGCCCTAGCCAGGAGAGCAGCCTGAGATCCTGCTGGGGTTCATTGTTGCTTTGGCAAAGATCCAGCTGCAGCTATTTCAGTACAGAAAGGAAATATTGACTTAAAGTCACTGTCCTAGCCTATTTTCAAAACAAGCTTTTCAGCTTGGACTTATGTAAAGAATAGAGAGGACCCAAGAGTATGTGACCGAAATGTTGATCAAACAGGGACAGGAAAGGACAAATATGAACAGTGAGTTGCAAACTCCTTTGCTTGAAGTAGTAAAACCTGCCACTTTCAGTTTAATCTCACCAGCTTTAAATTGCACTTGGTGAATCATCCAGGCAGAAGGCATGCAGCTTTCCCAAAGCCTGCAAACAGTGGGGCTGGGTGTGCTCCCCACAGCAGTAGGGCTTGCTCGCGGCTGCAGGCTTTAGGATGCAGGCACAGAGGGGAGGGAGAGCTCACAGCATCCTGTAAACTTGCCTTGTCCTGACTCCTGGCTATAACTGTGCTTTATTTCTGCTAAACAGGATTGCACTTCTGCAAACTCCAGTCTGCCTGGAGCCGGGAACAGAGTATTCTGTGGATGTGTATTTTTCTCAGCCCTCTGCCTCTGACCCAAAGGCGAAATCGTTCATCTTGATTGACTCAGTGAGTAGTTCTGTCACAATTCCCTTCAGGCTGTATTTATACCAGTGTGATTTTTTTTTTACACAGACTTACTCAAAATGTTTTAAAATCATTTATAGAGTGTTTTAATAGAAATTCAGGGAAGTGTGCTTCTGCTTACCTCCATTGGCACTGTGTTTGCATGTTTTTGTATGGAATGACAGAATTGTATCTGTTTTAATTTTCATGGAGTAATACCATAATAGCTCATCAAGTCATACTTGTTGCATACATTAATAGTCAGAGTATGTCTGTTGCTCATCTATTATGAGCACACTCCACATATGCTGGCAAGATGCTGTGGTTAGGGATGTAAATTCATGGAGTTCTTCATCACTTAGGTTTTTTAAAAATCTCTATAATTTGTCTGAAGCTAATTTAAAAAACATAGATGTATTTAAAGATGACTTTGGAAAAGTAAAATTAGTTCTGTACTTTCCTGGGAATTGGATCCAGACATTTCCCAAGTTTCCACCAAGTCATGAACTGGGTGTTAGTTTTGGGTCTCTCTCTTGAGAAAAATATTTTTAAGTCCATTCCTCTAATTACTTCTGTAGAACTGGACGTGACAAGGGCTGGCCATACTTGGACATAGAACCTTCAGCTGATTTTTCTTTATCTCGGTAATACAAGTAAAAATTTTGGCCAGATACTGCTTTTGGAGTCATCAACATGGCACCTCTTAGAAGCAAAAACAGTTCTGAGTGTGTATCTGAGGTCTCATTATAATCTGACTCTTTTATACACAGTCCCTTTTATTTGAAGAACTCAGGGAATGTCTAGGCCTTCAGAATAAATGTGAATGTAGATGACTGAGCAGCACAACAGCAGATTTGGAAACACAGTGCTCCAGGCCTCTGTCCTTGCAATGCAGAGCACAGCAAGAGAATGTGGGAAATTCTGGTTTTCAGTATATCTAAGCAAAAATATTTTCTTTTCCCTCTTAACGCCAAAGCTTGGACTTATTCCCAGAATCAGCTCCGTGGAGAACTTATGCAGTGAAAAGGATTTAGATGAGTACCAGAAGTATCACTGTATTGAAATTGCATCAGAAGTTGGACCTCACGTCCTGCCCGAAGCGTGCGCACGGCTTATAGTGAGCATGTCAGCCCGTATTCACAATGGAGCTGTTGGTAAGGAGCAACCTGCACAGGCAGCTCTTTTGGACAGTTACTGGTCTTCCCTTGAGGTTGTAGGATATGTTGACTGGAAAGCTCTCAGCCCATGGTGGTGTAGGTAAGTAAAGCCAATCAGCATGTGGTTTGTATAGACATGCAGGATACGTCCCGCTGAACCCTGAGTGCACTGCAAACACCTTTTGGTGGCACGGCTCTCAGAGTCCATCACACCTGATGAGCCTCATGGAGCAGCATGACAGGTACCATGGCAGTGCTCGTGTGTTTTCTGAAGAGCATTTAAATCAGATGCAGCTTCACCAGATGGCCAAAGCAGTAACTTTCCTACTTTTCTGGATGCTGTAAAATGACAGAGGGCTTTTTAAGCCCTCTCCCTGGATGCTGCAGGCCAGCTGGATGCCCTGGCAGGACTCCAGGCATGATGGCACACAAGCTGATGTCCTGGAAGAGATTCACCCAGAAAACCTCAGTGGTGTCCCAGCAAAAGGGCAGTGGCAGGTGGGGTTTAAAGCCCTAGGCAGTCTCCTGGCCCCACTGTGGAAAGGGCAGCTGGGCTGGGTGCCTCAGGAGACTTCCCTGGTGTTGGGCACCAAGAAATGGAGCTTCTCTGCACTTCTAGAAATAGGAGGGGCCTTTCTGGACAACTTTGGTGGCCAGCTCATTTCAGGGAGCTTTGCCTCCAATGGACCTGATAGCATCTTCTTGGTTTGGGCTACTTTTAGAAGGACGGCTGCCTCACTCACACATCATATGATGTGGTCACAGCTGTGCAGCCACAGACCCCCCTCATTTAGGTTTATGCTGTGCTGACTCCCCATTAGCCCAATTCCCATAGTGATGGGATTCTCCCAATGAAACATGGCACTTTGGCTTTCTAGTGCCAGCATCTGAGCATCCTGGACAAACACCTTCTGTGAGTTAGCAGACCAGCTTCACTAAACAAGTTAGTCCAATGTGTCCAGAAAGCAGCAAACAATACACATGTGCAGGCTGTCTAAGTACCGCTTGCAGGTTATGTCCAATGCTGCAGCTAGACATAGATTTATATCAAACCCTCCCAGACTTCAGGATATCTCCATTTTTGATCTACATTTTGCTACGCCCTCTTCTGTCCTATCCCAAATATGTGCTGAAGGCAGTGGCCTGAATGTGACAGCTCCAACACTGAGACTTGTGCTGGTGCCTGATACACCATCACCATCAACGCTACAGCATCAAATAATCCAAGCCATGACCATCAGTGGTTAGTGAACCGCTGATGAGAATAATCAAGCTCTTTCCTTCCTACTTTTAAGTCTAAAACCTGCAAGTCTGCTACAGCAGTCACACTCTCTTATAACCAAACCTGTTTTGATTTTCTTTCCCCTTGGCAGCATGTAAGTGCAATCCCCAAGGGTCGCTGAATGCCAGCTGCAGTAAACTGGGGGGCCAGTGTCCATGCAAAGCTAACGTTGTGGGACGCTGCTGTGACACCTGCTCTGCGGGCAGCTATGGCTTCGGCTTCCACGGCTGCTATGGTGAGTACGTGGCAGCCAGCACCAGTACCAGTACCAGTATCTGGCTCTTCATGCATACCCCAACTTTTTAGGGCTTTGAATCCATGATTATGTGGGAAGCAACATAAAAAATGTTTCCACGAATAATGAATTTTCTGTCCCTGCTGCTTGCACTGCCTTAGAGCAATGTCAGCGATGAGCAGTGTTGGTGGGAATATGTTTAGGACACAGCTTTGCTTTTGGTGTTTTCCAGCATGCGAGTGCCACCCACAAGGCTCGCTGAGCACGCTGTGTGACCAGGTGACAGGGCAGTGCTCCTGCCGCCACGAGGTGGATGGTCAGCGCTGCAGCCGATGTCTGGCTGGGTATTTTGGATTTCCCCACTGCCGTCCTTGCTCTTGTAACGGCTATGCAGAGCTTTGTGACCCTGTGACCGGAGTGTGCCTGAACTGCCACGGGTTTACAGCTGGAAGCCACTGTGAAAGGTAAGTTGATGGGCAGTGCTGCAAAGCTCACCTAAACACTGGTGCTCTCTGAAACACACGTGTAGCTGGGGGCCCACCTACATCCCCATGAATGCATCAATGACCTTAACTGGAAACACATGCCAAAACCCAGGATTAAACTGGGCTTAGCTGCTGAATGGCAGGTAACTATTTGTTTGGCAAATGCATGTGGCAATGTGAGTATAATGCCTGTGGGAGGACTGCAGGCACGGCATGCATGCAGCATTGCAGCAGGCTCCCTGCAAGAAGGCATCTGAGACATCGGTGCCATGGCACCATGTGCTTGGAGACATGTGTAAGCGCTGTGTATGAGATACACTGACTCCTGCCAGCTTTTAAATTGCCAAAAGGCTAACCTTGTGCTGAATACTCATTTTAATACCTGCAATTATCTCTGAGGAGCTTAAATAAACATGTACTGTTTGATGGTTCGTATTATTTCCATATGACCAGCAACTGACTTTTCCCATGTGTTCCAGCTCCGTTCAAAACAGTGCTCCTCTTTTTTATTCTATACACTGGCAGCAGTATCAGAGTTCAACATGGACATCAGAATTAAATTCGTTAGCTGTTTAGTTTAGTTTGGCTGGATTGTACCTTGTCATTCACTTTTAAGAGGATTTCCCCAGGAAACCTATTGAGCTTTTCTTGCAGTGCTTTTGGACAATACAGCCTTTGGCTATTGTGCTTGTAGGTGGCAAATAGATTAAAAATGGGAGACTGAAATACTTGTTGCCCTATGCCTCTGCAGGAGCTCCAGACCCCAGGGTGAGGATAATCGAATAGCCAAGACTTTTAGCCTGGCTTGTATACATATAGAGAATTGTGTTCCCATTTGCCATAGTAAAGCAGATCGAAGACTGAGGATGCTTCAGAAGCCACTGCATTGCCACAGCTGCAAGGCCACAGGGGGCCAGAACGCAGAGGCAGTGGTGGTGGGCAGAGTGGTGGGGGTGGCTGAGCCTCCAAGGAGCCCCCAAAGCCCCCCAGCTTTCTGGGTAACAGCACAGCCACCACTGCCTCAAAACAGCTGTCACCCTGGGTTTGCAAAATGTGTCAGACAGAGCATGGCTGATTTCAATACGTATGCTGCATCTAAAATATGCAATATTCTCTGAGTGTTCTGAATGAATCATTGCTTTTTTGCCCATGCCAGGACTTTCTAATGTCATGCCAACCACTTCTTCTGTATATGTATGGAAATAGATGAATATATGTAGTGGTAGGTGAATATACAGAATTTTTACATGGCAGCTTTTAGCTGTCTATGCAAAACATGTGTGATACATCATATGTATATATGATCATTTAGATTAAAATTGTTCCAGAGTAGGTGAAAGTTTTCAGACTTTCCTTGAAAAGAAAACATATGGGTTTTTTTCTTTTTGCTCCAGATTTTGGGAATGCATCTCCGATTTTCCATTTTAGAACACCTTTGAAGCTTGATATATCTGTACCAATTAATAGGGACAGCATTACAATGACCTGGAATGTTAAATTAATTATACATGCACATAAATTGGTTCACCTGCAGGGACTGAAAGGAGCACTTGACAATTTCTGCTGCTTTGTGCTGACTGCTTTGACAGGTGCGCGGACGGCTATTATGGAAACCCTCTGAACGGAGAACCCTGCCGCCCATGCATGTGCCCAGGGGCACCTACAAGCAATAGGTATTTTGCACGTTCCTGTTACCAAGACCCCCAGTCTGCACAATTAGTCTGCAATTGTCTCAAGGGATATTCAGGTATGAAGCAAAATAAGGACTGGGTTTTATTCTATTAAAATTAATGTAAGAGAGAAAAAATACTATCCTCTGCCCATCATCTGTTCAGAAGTGACAAGTGAGGTAATGGTAATAAAATAGGTAAGAAAAGTTAGCACTCAAATTTACTGAAATTAGGTGGGGAAGTCCTGATGGAGAAAAGAGGGAATTGTGCAACTAGAGTTTGAAAAAAGGATTCACCTATGTGGATACGGTGAAGCCATTAAATAATCTGATGGCATTCTCTGGAAACCTCCTCCTTTGCAGGGGCACTACATTAACCTGGTGGAGAGAGGAGGGGAGAACTGCAGTTGCTCATTACCTCTGAAAAACAAATGTTGGAAGCCCAAATTGGAAAGAACAGGGCATCAAAGAGAGCTGATAAGATTTCCTAATCAGAGAAAATCTTTCTTAGTATAGAGAAGTCTTGCTTTGATGTTATGCCCAAAAGTGACTGTTTCGCCATTCAAATGGTCACTTTAGAAATAAGCTTTCCATTCTCAGCTGTCTCAAATGCAGGTATTTTTGCAGCAAACTGGTGCCTTGTTTCCTAAGATCCTGTTGACTTAGCTTGAGTATCTGCAGAGAAAACTGGATGGGCTGAATGGTGAATGATTTTCCTCCCCCTGGCCATTAGAAAGATCTCCAGTGATGGAAGCAAACCCTAATGGGAAACACTGCCAAAAACTAAACCAATGCTGTCATTTTTACTTAGGTCAGGTTCCTTTATAAGTCAAGAGCAGTTTTGCTTGAGTAACTGCTGTAGGGCTAAAATGATCCCTGTTGGTACTCACCCAGGGGACTTCGGTCCTCACACACCACCACAGTCCTCGGTCCTGGACTTTCTTCCTCCTGTTCCTGCCCAGCAAGGCTCTTGGTCACCTCCATGTAACCCGGCTCATTTCCTCAGACATTGTGAAAGGCTCTGGTCCTGAGGACCACAGCGAAGGAGCAGAGTCCTTGGTTGAGGATGAGCCAGTGGATGAGGTCCCAGCAACAGCAGCTTTCCCAGAAAGGTTTCTGAGATGCAGAGAGGTAGCACCCCAATAAGGGTGGGCATTGGGATGGCATGCAGAAAGTAACTGCAATGCCAGCAAGCAAGGACAGAGTGTCCCAGAGCTCATCTGACCTGGGGATCCTCCACTGGGTTAGGGAAAGGAGGGCAGGTCTGCAGGGCTCTGGGTTGCTCCGGGAAAGGGCACCCCCCACCTTCCTGTGCTGCTGTCGGGGTGAAGGCCCCAGGGAAAATCCTGCAAATATGGCCAACTCTGACTACTGCCATTGAAAGGACTGCCGGAAAAAGATGTTTGGAGGTGTTCTGTGAGAGGGTACCTATTTATTCCTACTGAGAGGATTTCCTTGGCAAAAACTACTTGGGATGAGGAGAGTGCATTTCCATCAGAGTTCAGTGTGGGAGATGTAATTTAAACTGATCATAGGATTAAAGGGCAACAGTCTCAAACAGGTGGATATTTTCCCTTGGAAATGTGCATTTGAAGAGACAGTCTGAATCTCTTAACTGTATTATTGGAAGTTACATGTTTCGCTTGAATTCCCATCAGCCAGCAAATATTTTTACCTTCCTCTCCAACAGGCAATCGGTGTGACGAGTGTCCTAGTGGGTTCTACAAAAACCCAGGCAGCCCTGGGCTTGACTGTGCACCATGTCCCTGCAATAACAACATTGATGTGACAGACCCTGAGTCCTGTAACAGGGTCACTGGGGAATGCACCAAGTGCTTACACAACACCCATGGAGCAAACTGCCAGTTCTGCAAACCAGGGTATTTTGGCTCAGCCCTCGATCAAAGCTGTCAAAGTAAGCAAGCAATAGCACTGTAACTGAGTAACACTACCAAGAAAAGTTTTAAATAAGTTAGGCTATAAGGAGAGGTTAGCCCTTGGAGGGACAGTAAAACTAAAGCAGATCAATGGAGCAAAATATGAGAATACCAAATATATTTCTATCCAGTGATACAAATAAATGTTAATATGGCATCTATTGAATTCTTTGTCATCCAAGTCTCACTAAATCTCATACTGAATATCACTCCTAGGACATACTCATTTGTGAAATGAAATCAGTACTTCCTGTTAGAAAAATAAATGTGCATTCAGCCCATTCAGGAAGGAATCAAAAGTAAAGGAATCAAAGATAATTGTTTATCCATGTTGCTGGCTGATGCCAACTAAGCAATGCTCAGTTAACCAGATGGTCCCTTGCTGAGCTCCCTGCCTTACCAGTTGTTTTCATTAAGTGGCTAGAATAAAACTGTTCAGGCAATTTAATAGACTCCATGAGGACACTGTCAATAACTCAGCACTTTTAACAGAAAGGCAGGAGTGTAAGAAAAAGCAAGGCATAAGTTTCTTCCCAACGCTTCTCAAAGACTATTTTCACAAATGTGCCTGATCGAGGGTCTAGTTTCTACAGGCCAGACAATTATAGGTATTTTCAAGAAAGTTTTTTTCTAGGAATATCTAAAGTACAGTTCAAGCCCATTCCTTGTTCATTCTTGGAAGATGTCTGTTAGAAATGGTTAAGCAAGGACTTTTGGCTCCTCACAAGCAAGGTTTCTTATCTTACTTGGCTTACTGGGGTTTCCCACGCTGGATAGTGCCTACTGTAAATCAGCTTCTCCTTACCCAGCATATTTAACATTTCATTCTAATAAGATTCAAAATTCACTACGCCTTCATTTTTTGTGCCTGTATTAAAAATACTGAACGTTCCCAGTAAGCTTGCTCAAAGCGATATATAAGCTATTATAGAAAGATAGGTAAACTGTATGAAATTAAAAATGTGTTCAAGATTACTGGAAGTAAACCTACAGCATGGGCTTTGTATACAGCTCTGATTGTCCATCAGCTGTCTATATTATCGTCTGATGTAGGAATGGTCCTTCTTTTTCCAGGGTGCACATGCAATCCAGCAGGTGTTTGCCCTGCCGTGTGCCCAGGGGGGGACGCAGCCTGTCTGTGTGACCCAGCCACGGGAGCTTGCCCTTGCCTGCCCAACGTGGTGGGCGTGACATGCAACCAGTGTGCCTCTGGCTACTGGGACCTGGCTAGTGGAAAAGGATGTCAGATCTGTGACTGTGATCCAAAAAACTCCCAAAGCAACCTGTGCAACCAGGCAAGAAAATTCCTCTGCTTTCTGGGAACCAGGGTGGTGGTGTTTTGGTATGGCATGGTGGGGACTCTCTTATAAATGAGGGTAGTTTTTTGTCGTGCTCCCTGAAAACAAGAAGTCTTTGGAAGTTTGCAGTTGGTGCGATGACACTTTGAGTCCTTATATCAAACTTGCTGTTCTCATAATGTGGCTCTACTTGTAAGCGATTTCTCTTTCCCTGTGTGTTTCTTTGCCAAGGGGATCTTAGAAATACTTTGTAAGAAAATATCACATAGGAAAAAGCTGCCTTGTAAGTATATGTATAGGGAAGAAGGAAGTCCAGAGTCTTATGAGTATTTGTTTTAAGTGTTTATTTTCATAAAGTAGCAGCTGTGGCCATTACATTAATCATGCCTCATCTATCAGAGTGCTAGAATACCTTTTCTCATCTTTAATTCCTGTGCACTTTTTAGAGCTAGAATGTAGAAAAAATAAAACAGCGTTTCAGAATAGAGAGGTAAAATTGTGGTCCCATGGAGTCACAGCAATTTTGCTATTGACTTCAGAGCACCAGGAGCTTATCCCAAGCTCTTGCTGATGTGCTTTCACGTTTTCCTTTCAATATGCTTTCTATTTGTTCTAGTTTATTTAATGGATTTATTATTTTTACTAGCAAATGTAGCTCTTAACCTCAAAGAACTACTACTGCTTTTCTGAGCTGTACCAGTTATCAGAGCTGTAATTCCCTGCAGCTTAATTTAATAGCTGAATTCCAAAATAAATTTTCTAGGGCAATGTGCATAACATACCCTCGAGGTTTTCAGTTACATATCATGTAGTTAAAAGTTGAAATGTTACGATGAGTACTTTGCTCCAGCAAAAATGAGAAATTAATCTGTTTTGCAAAGGAAAAAAATCCTCTCTGAGATCATAGTCACAGGATGAGTTCTCAAAGAGCATCTATAGACTGGAACATACAAAATCTTTCATATTAGTCAAGTAAAGCCACCTCTCAAAGTCCATTTTGTTTTCACAACCTTAAGGAGGAAGATGGGAAAGGTGGGACAATACTGTACAAACCATGGTGTTCAAACACTGCATGCAAGCAGTATCACTGCAGTCCCCATACAGCCATATGACATAAGTCACAGGGAGAAAAAGAAACCCAGTAAATAATGTATATCCAGCCATATGACTCTGCAGGAAGTTATTTAATCCTAACTAACTGTTTTTGCAGTTTACAGGCCAGTGTCCTTGTAAGCTAGGTTACAGCGGAAGGTGTTGCGATGAATGTGAGGAAAATTACTTTGGCAATCCCCAGACACATTGCATTTGTAAGTATTACTAAGTGGGGACAACTGGATTAGAAACTGCCTCAGAAGAAACATTTACCTTTTATATTCATAGGGGAGACGGGACATACATCTAGAGAAGCAGGCTTTCATACATTTGTGTGTATGAGATGGACAAAAGTGTTTATATTATTTATCTATATTGTTCCTTATATGGTTATGATGGGACCATGGAAGTTAGAGATGAAGAGCCATTAGCCAGGCAGTCCACTTTGCTCTAAAACTCAAACACCTGTTTGCTTCTTTTGTCTTGAAATGCACAATTATACCTTTTGCATGTGTTAATCCCATGGAAAAGGAACAACTGAATGTAACTTGCTGTCCCTTTCTTGCAGCATGCAAGTGTAACCCGGAGGGAACCAGCCAGCCCAAGTGTGACAAAGCCACCGGCGCGTGTAACTGCCGTGCTGGCGTCACCGGCCGGTTCTGCGACCAGTGCGGCCGTGGCTTTGAGAAAGACTTTCCCTCTTGCCGTCAGTGTCATCTTTGTTTTGATCAGTGGGACACTGAAATTACTGCCCTCACTCAGACTGTTCAGGAGTTAATGAGGTTTGCTGCAAATCTTGAAGACAAAGGAGGAAGAATGCCCAGCTGTGACATGCGCTTCAAAGCCTTTGCAGATGCCATTTCTGAAATTGAAAGAATTTTGAGACATCCTGTTCTTTCACTGAAGGCCCTCTCAGGCATCAAGGATTTTCAGGGCTATGTTCAGTAAGGGCTCGGCTGCTCCTGAAAAAATCCCTTGACTGAGAAAGCAGTCTTCCCCTGGGCTCCACCAGCCATCCCTATATATCACGTCCCACTTCTGATCAGCACACAGATGCTGGAATACTAAGTCACTGTTTTCAGTACATCTGTGAACAAAATAATCTTTATAGATATTATCTGTCACCCACAGGCATATACTTAAATGCTGGAATTTTCCAGTTCATTCTAAGGGTTTTCTTAATAAGCCATTACAAGTAAATGTTTCTGCTTATTTAGAAATTTTTCTCTTGTCCTCTAAAATATTGTGTATCTCGGTTCTAGTTTAAGAATAATCCGGTCTGACTTCTGCATAACTGCCATTTCCCTTTCAGACAAGAAGCTGCACAAATGGATCCCCCTCACAGTACACTGTATGAGTTTCCTGACCTTAACAAGAACATAGAAGACATTGGGGAAGAAGCTGACCTAGTGTATGAACTTCTACAACAGAAAATACATCTGCATCAAAGCTTTCATTACTTGAATCTCAAAGGTAAGGCAGCCAGCAATTAATTGAAATAGGTGAACATTTTCCATGAAATTTCAGATTTTTTTTCTCACCATCGAACCATACAATATTTCAGAGATCCCTAGTTTCCCATGGTAGTGCAAAAATGTAAATACTAACAACATTTTATACTGACTTTCCAAACTCCCTTTTTTCTTAAAAGGACATGATTTCTAGCATCCTAAATTTCAGATGCATGTGCCAGGGTCACTTCAGTCAGAAGTCTCATGAATCCTGATGTTTACATCAGGATTTAAAAGCCACCCAGTTTCATAATGTAGGCTCACAGCTCATACAGTAGTACAGCAAAGGACTTTCTCCCCACTTCTGACTCCTCTTGCTCTTAGCAATACTTAAAGAATGCTGTACAGCCATGGTTTGTTTAATTAAAGCAGAGAGTCATAGTGCAACTTCTTAGTGTTCCCATGGGAAAATACATTACTTTATGTGGTAAGGAGCTAGCTCTCCATCATCAAAAAATGTGAAGTCAGAACCGAGTTCCTTGGCATTTTTGAAAGAATTATGCTGTCTGTGCTTGAGCTAAGTATAGTATCCATCAGCTGCTAATAGCAGTAATGACAATGTCACAGACTGGTTTCTGGAGAAAGACAGGGATGTATCAGTCAGGGATCTTGAACAGATGCTAGATCATCCACAGTGGCAGGAGATTGTCATCAGCATGCTCTCCAAAGAGATAGCTGCCAAGATATGAACCCCAGAAGATAAGGTGCGCACAGGCAATGCGCTCCCATTTACAGCTCCTCTGTGTCTTATTCGGGTGAGAAAAAGATTGGCCTAGACAAGATGGAAAAAAAAGAAGGAAAAGTCAACAGAATACAAAGCTGAGGGAAAGGAAGAGGGGAAAAGAGGGATTAATTAAGATTTAGGGCTCCCCTGCCCTGTTGTACTTGGCAGTGCCCCCGGGGCCAGCTCTTCCGCTCAGGTCCCTGTGCGAGCAGTCAGCACAGCTCTCCCAGGCTCTGCTTCCAACTCAGCTGAGTCTTGTGCAGACTCTGAGAAAGGCAGGAAGGCAAAGAAACAATAAATCCCAGGGAGGTCAGTGGATGCACAGCTGAAGCATCCATGGTGCTCTCTGGTCACGTTCCAAACCCGCTTTGTCTTTTGGCCTCAGGAGAGGGATAAACAGCCCTATAAAAAGTACACGGGGGTGTGGGGAGGGGAAGACCTTGAATTTAAGCTGAATTTCTGGTCAGGGCCACAAATACTCATTGGTCCTGCTACCAAGTATCTAACAGCACAGAAATAACATTTCCGTCAAGATAACCAGCTTCTCCAATATCCAGGAGAAAGCCTGGCTCCCTTACCCCATCTTCCTTTCTGGACCAGCAGCACGTCCTAGGTATGGCTCTGTCTGCTTTTTCCTCTCTCATTTTTGCTGGGGTAGAGCAGGATATGGCCACGTACACCATCTGGGACACATTTGGTACGTGTGTTCTAGACACATGTGGGGAACGGGCTCCCACCTGCCTGTCTTTGCCGAGGATCAGGACTTGGAGGCTTCCTCACAGGCACACATACAGCCGACTGACCTGGAAATGTCAGTATCTAATAATGAATTAAAATCACTGGAAAAAACAAGATACAAGTGTCCTTAAAACAATGTTTGCAGTTTATGAGATCTCATTAAATTATGGCTTTCCAGCCTTGGCCCCTGGCTTTGCAGCCACTGTGGTATGGTAATGCAGTGAGTACAGCTTTCTGGGCTGTAAATCAAGCCTGTGCTAAGACTCTGTGTTAAATGTAAAGGAACTTGGAAGCTCTACAGCTCCATCACAAACCAAGCACAAAAAACGCATTTGGGCCACTTAATGGAGAGCTGAACCACTGTAAAATATTCCTGTGATGGAACTGTTGCAGAGAAAACAGTCTCTGGCTTAGATAGGGAGTTACAGCAGCCTCTTGCCAGGTATTTTGTATTAGGAGCTAACTTTAAACTACATTGTTTCCAAGAGCTACAAGATAAAATAAATAGCCCTGGTTTCACAGGATAACTAAACATTGTTCAACTTCAAGCAAGGCCAAGGACTTTAGAGGCTGATTCAAAGCATGCAGGACTTGATGAGTGCCTTATCATTGACTTCAACTAGTAACTGAGTCAGTTACCAGCACAAAGAGGGATGTTAATCAATGACCTCTAATGCTTTTTTACTGCTGACACATCAGTTCTGGTTCATTGCACATACTTCTGCCTGGGGATCTGGGGTCAACTTTGGGTTCTCTGGAGACCTGGGAAGCCTCAACAGCAGCAGCTTTAAATTATGTGTTTTGCAAAAGGCCTGAGTCCTTTCCTTAGTCTATTAATCTGCAAAAATTGTAATATTCTCCAACCCTTTTGAGTCTGCTTAAGAGAAAGCTTACACTAAGCAAACAAGAAAGACTCTTGCTGGAAAGTAATTTTTGCCTGGCCTACAAGCTTTACATGGAAATGCTTTTTTTTTTTTTAATGCATCAACCCTGAAATTGGATTTTCCAGAGCCAAAGAAAACTCATAAATTCCCATTTGTAATCTAAATTTTGGCTCCAGTTCAGCAGACCATTTAACTTCTGGGTGCTATGCTGAACAGACAGCACAAATGCTTTCCTGACTCACAGAGAGCTGATCATTTCATAGGGTTTACAACTGGCAGAAACAGTTCTCCTGCCTAAACTGCAAAACAGCATAAATGGCAGGAACTTTATCAAATCAACAACAGCAGCAATGCATGAGCTACTGATAAATGCAGATCAACAGCAGTTTTTGTCATTAACAGGATCCCCTTTATACTTTTATATCTTCAATTGGCTTTTCATACACCTTGGACTCTGAAGAATGAGATGGGTTTCATTGTATTTGCATCTGTTTTAGCAGGTTTTATGAGTATCAATAACTATTCCTGTTTGGCAGCTGGCTAAGTAAAGGATTAAAAAGCTTGACTGAGGAAATGACAGCTCCTGTCCCTCCCTGCTGTCCCGAATCAAACACCAGTGACAACAAACAGAATCACCTGTCACTCACTATTTGTCCAGAATTCACGTAAATATATGAATTAAATGCAATGCAAATACAGTCAGTACTAAACCCTATTTCTGTTGATACAGATGTCATCAGCAACATTAGGAAACACTCTGAAGTATCATTGCTGGCAGAACAGAAGACCAGTGGGACAATCCCTATTGTAAGATACTCAGAGTACACCAGGAACCACGCACTTGCTATGTTGGGCCATCAGGCCTTCAAAGCAAGCAATGTGCTGGAACAGCTCAAGATGATCAAGATCCCTGACATTCAAAACTTGAATGAAAAGGTAGGTGCTGTGAATTTTGAATGGGAGCTGAATAAAAATCTCTTTTTTGATGCTGTTGGTAGGTTTTATTCTAAAAGGGTGCTTACATGCATTTTTAAATCTGGAAAATGGCACTTCCCTGGCACAGACATGCAGTCACATCAGAAACAGCTGCACTTTTCAGCTGTGGTTACTACCACCCTTCTGGAAGTCATTGCTCCCAGGGCAGACCCAGCACAAGGAACTGTTTAAGCACTCACTAGTCGCAAGAGGACATCAGTGTAAATTCAGAAAGATTAACCCCAACCTCCTCCATCAGTAACTTAATCTAAGCAGAGCAACTTTGCCCTGGAGTGGATGGGGGGTGCTCACATATCCTTTGCATCACCCATGGGAGAGGAAGGGGTTTCTGTCCTTGTGCAGGGCAGCAATGAATACCTGATAGTACCTTCAGCCAGCCCTGCCAGATCTGGAAGAGATCATCCATCTAGGCCTTTAGCCTCAACATCTGTGTCAAACTATATGGAGGGCTAGACATGGTACCATGTCATGTGTGAGGTGATCTGGATCCATTAGAACAAGCCATTGACCCATGAGCTGGATATGGCCAGGGGTCAGTTTCAGCCCTTTTGCCATAGAAGAGTGAAGCAAGGTCTTAGTGCAACCCACAGAGCCCAACAAATGGCTCCTGCAGGGATGCTTAGAGCCATGGGCTGCCATGGCATCCTTCAAGCCAGGGGCGGGGGACCTATAACTGGCAGCGACATCCATCTTTGGAGAGACCGAGACCACCGTCTCTTTGGGAAAAATCCCATCCTATGTTCAATGTTCATATGATGTCAAACATCTTCGTCCCCCCAGGAGTGTATCTCAGGCCCCCAGAGGAGTCCTGACATAAGCATCTTCCTTATTGCAGATCTGTGGTGTGCCAGGACACCAGCCCTGTATCATAGCAGCCTGCGGGGGAGCTTTGTGCCGGGACAGTCATGGACTCAGGCAGTGTGGTGGCCCAAACTGCAGCGGAGCTCTCCCTCTCTCCACTGATGCCTTCAGAAAAGCTGAGGAGACTGCTGTGTTGCTAAATAACTTGACTACTCAGCTACGGGAACCTGAGAATCAGGTGCTGTATATTAAACCTACATTTGTTCAGTGAAATGAATGGAGGATGAGATTTGGGAGGTCACAAATCTACAAAAACTCACCTGCTCTTTGGACAAAGAGCAGTCACATAGTGATGGACCCTGTCCCAACATCATAGACCTATCATGGTTCAGTAATGGGAGTATTACATGCCAGTCCCACCAAGAGACTGTGGCTCTAGCTATGCCTTCCTCTTCTGCACAGCTGCCAAGATCTCATGGGTCATGGTACCCTGTGCCTATGGAAGTTAGTGGCATCAGGCTATTATTGTCTATATTTTTATGGGGAAAGATTCAAATGGCACCATCTGTCAGTAGCCTGAGTATGGCCCATGCTTACTGCAATGGGATTACTGCTGTACATAGCGTTAAGCTCTATTTATACAACTTCATATTACTCTTATGTTTGTTGTTAAATAATTTTTACAAATAATTTCAAGACAAAGCTTTTCTACCCCCAGTGATGTTTAGACGCACATCAAGTAGTCGGCTGTACTGCACAGTAGCAGTGAAAAATAACTCAAGCAAAGTCTGGCCAATACAACATGTGCCAAGGAAACAAAATGGACAAATCCCAAAACACCAGTAAAGACAGTTTGTTCTTATTAACAATCAGAGATGATGCCTGTTACAGTTATAGGCAAAACACATTTTCCAACAGAAATGTCATTCTGCTGTGGCTTTGTCCTGTCCCTGCAGGGTGCCTGGGCATCGATTTCCTCTTTATAAAATGCACGCGACACACTGCATCACAGCTAATGGGTTTAGAAATGAGCAATCAGGGCACATGGCTGGAGCCCCAGGACACAGAGGGGCAGCAGCAAAAGGCATCTGCCGAGGTGGTGAGTGCCAGGCTGCCGGGACATTGCCTTTGGCACTCACAAGCCTCAGGCAGCTCTGTGATGAGTGAAGTATTTTGAGATGTTTCGGAAGCAAACACATCACCATTTTTTCTTGTTGCATGGTGAAACAGCAAATCTCTTCCCTCCACGGACTGCAGAGAGGCAGTACCTGTGCATTTCCTTAAAGCAAAGCATAGGCCCCAGCAAAGCAAAATACTGTTGGAATTCAATGATGAATCTAAAGGTCTCATTTAAATTATCAAGAATACTAATTTAATGGCAAAATGTAACTTTGAAGACAAGCCTTAAACTCTACCTTCCTTATTTGTGTCCTCTAAAGTGTATTTTTAACAGCCAGTCCAACATGAAAAGTACTGAATCTGATCACTGACGTGCTGCAGTACTGCAATAGAAAATAACAGTCAGGACCTTCTTTTAGAAACAGAAGGGGCTGTGGTTTAGCAGTGGTTGCAGAGAGAAAAAAATGCTTGATTTAGGCTTTTTCTGAGGCTAGATGAAGGCCATGATGTAGCAACTTCTAGGGTTCCCCAAAGGGGTCTCCTACTACTTTTCAAAGCCACATCAAGTGATTCCAGCTGAGGCTTGGATCAAAATTATTTTTGTGTCAGAGCTCAACTTGCCAAGCAATGATAGATAACCTCCAGAAAATGGCACTGCTATTTGTAATAATATTTCCAGGTTGAAAGCATTAGAAAAATGGCAGAAGACAGTAAGTTGAAAGGCTCACAATTTAATGGGCAACTGGCAAGAGCTAAGAATCAAATTGAAGTTGACGGAGAGATCACTAAGGAGTTCATCCGAAAAGTGAAAGACTTCTTGTTAGGTAAATATGCAAAGTTCTTTTTGACTAATTTTTAATATAAATTCCAATATAATATAGCATAATAGACGGACAGAAAATTATCTAGCTGTATACACATGAAATTTCTTGTCTATCTGCTGATCTGTGCAATCTTTTTCAATCCCTTTTTTTTCTAGTGCTTCTTTCTCCCAGATGACAGTACTTTGTATTAATTTTCTAATAGATCTGTTATGTTCTGATTGTCATCTTTTATTAATGTGCTTAATTTGAAGCATGCAAGTAATTCTGTCAGTTCCTGGTTTATCTGAGTAAAGGACTACTAAAATAATTTCATACAATATATAATGACCAGGCATGTCCAATGCATCCTCAAATTGTTATTCCACCCCCTTCTTCCAGGCCCATAAATAGAGGCTCTCCGTAGGGAGCGTGGGAATTAGGACACATACCACTCCATCATCTCCGTAAAGCTGTAACTCAAGGAATCAAAGGATTCTGGTAGAACTTCACAGCTCTCATAAAAAATAACAAACCAACCATATATACCCTAAAACATTTTCCACCCTCGCGATTGCAGAAAAATGCTGTAAGAAATGCACCCTAAGTTTTTTTTTTACCAGAGTTCAAACGTGGTAGGATTTTTTAATCTCTTGAATGTAGCTGATCTCATAAGTTTCTAAGCATTGCATGTTGGCAGTCCTTTGGCATTCATACCTCTACATCCAAATGGGAGCAAGGGCAGAGGACTTCCTTTGTTTGGGAACATTTAAGTTATTTTATTGAATTGGAAGAAAAACTCCATTTAAGTCCTTACAATTCTCATATCTTTATTTGATAGCAATTGAAAATTCCACCTTTGACTCTTCTTTTGTTTCTTAGTAGACATATGGCATTTACTAACAATTATAAAAGCCTTTTTTCATTAATTTTTGCTTTGTAAATTGAAGTTTAAGAACAGTAACAGCTGAGATGAGTACAGTTACATTAAATCTGCTGTACTCTACATTGACGTGAATGGTAATTTTAGATGAATGTATCTCTACAGAAAATAGCTCTCAGGAATGCACTACCGTTTGCACAGTAAACATCTTCTATTTAATTCTGGGTGAGTTACTTTGGAGCATTAGCACAAACATTTAATATGTTTCAACTGTTTTATCCCCCAAGGTCTTGTCTATAAAGGGAAGTGAGCAGAAAACAGAAGTGATGATGAGACTTCACAAAGCATTGACTACTCTTAACTCTGTGTGCCTGTGCCTCTTAGCAAAGAACTAGGACGAGCTCATTTGTAAGGGGAGTTGTCAAAATACATTTTTT
Organism: Haliaeetus leucocephalus; assembly: GCF_000737465.1. NCBI lineage: Eukaryota > Metazoa > Chordata > Aves > Accipitriformes > Accipitridae > Haliaeetus > Haliaeetus leucocephalus. The sequence continues at coordinate 4,834,983 of NW_010973187.1, forward strand.
CTACTGTAAATTCCCATCCCAACTGAGTCTGACCCAAGTTCCCTCTTTAGGTCAGCCTTTCTCATTAACTAGTGAAGGAACCACTTTCTCAATATTGTGGCGACTCCAGGGAAGGGATTACACCCACCAGCCAGCTTGGAAAGCTCCATTCACACCCTAGTCTCTCCAGCACCTCTTTGATCTGGGAGCTAAGGGAGAAATGGGCTCCGACACATCTAGCTGTGCTGTGCACTGATTTAAAACCTTCTGCAGGCTCAGTTCTACATCAGAATTTTAATAACCCAGTTCAAAGTGGGTTCAAATCCTCATTTTAGCCAGTTCTGACAACACTAACAGCAGTACCTAGAAGCATAATATTAAATTACAAAATGTTGGAGATAATTCTCTTACCCCCTTGCTGTGCTTGTCGGCTTTATTCTCCCACATTACTCAAAGGGTACGCAGCCGTAATGATAATTTACATTTCACTGGGAGGAAAGAGCCGCTTCAGGATGCCCTCAGCTCCATTTCTGTTGCAGATGAGAGCGCGCCTCCAGAAGACATTGAGAAGGTGGCAAACTATGTTCTGCAAATAAACCTTCCCATGACTCCACAAGAACTCACGGGCATGCTTGGCAAAATCGGGGGCATTATGAACCACTGTGAGAAGTACAAACTGAATGCAAGTAAGAGAAACAGAAAAAGGGAGGAAGCTCGGACACTGCGGGTGGAGGCACAAGGAGCCGAGTGAGTAGGGTATTCTCCTACTGATGTGCCACTCCAGCTGGGGTGGCACTGTGCACGGTAGGACTGCTCCACACCTCAGGCAGTATCTTAGTAACACTGGAGGGAAAGTTCGGCTGATGGCAGATTTCAGCTTGCCATTTCCACAGGGCCTCTTCAGCAGGAACGAGCCATGGCCACTCAGGCTGCAGGAGCCGACGTGCTGCAAGGAGGCAGCTCCCGCCAGCGCTTGGCTCCTCTGCCTGCTGAGTCACAGAGGCCAAAACAGCTACTTACTTCCACATTGGACCTAGTGGAGCGTTACATCTGGTTCACTGGGAGGTTTAAATATGGGTGAGACAGAACCAACAAGAATTGGGGAGGGAGAAAATACATTCACCCATGCATCTTCCTTACTAGCAGTGCACCACCAGGCAGCCTGCAGCATCCAGCCTCACCTTTAATACAGCAGCTCATGTGCTCCCACACAAAGTCCCTTACTGACGTTTTGCTTTGCCAACTTATGAACCACAATTTTAACGGTTGTTGTTGGATTTGAGGGAGTATTTCTGCATGTGAGCATGGGTGCATTTGAAATGTCTTCTTGCTTTGCTCTCCACGCCATGATACTACACACACTTCTATTTTTCCACTACAGCAAAGCAGCTAGAGCTCTTCCACCTGTGGATGAAATCAATAATAAACTAAAAAATCTTGTGAAGTCCCAAGGACACTCCAAAAACACCTTCATAAAGTTAAATGAAGAGATACAAGGCATCAGAACACAAACCTCACAGGTATCTTGCTGTAAATCTTTCCATTTATTTACTAAATACATTTTAGAAAAAAGATACTTCATCTTGAAGTTTCCTTAATGTGAACTTAAATAAATACAACCAGAATGTGGTGCAGATATGACACTGATTCCATAATGTTTAAGGGTCTCTTCTCCTTAATCAGTTGACATTAATCTCCTTCATTACCATGCTCTGCAAGCTGGATGGACATTGCATAAGAAACCACAGCTTTCAATTACTCTGTTTTAGGCTGAGAACCAAATGAACAAGACAAATGACAAACTAAATGACTTGTCAGCAAAACAGTCTGAGATGGAAGATGAAATTGCCACATTGCAGGCAAAAATGCTGATGAACAAGAATCAAGCTACAAAGGCAAGAGCACGGGCAGAAGCAGCACACAAGCGAGCCCAGAATATTGATAATGTAAGCCCTTCTGTCACATGTTAAGGGAAAAAAAATTCCCTCCATGTTTAAAAGTATTTTTGATTCAGAAGTGTAATTGTGTTACACTGCTCTCCTCAAAACTGTTAATGTTTTTCTTATGCCATGCAGTGTAAAATGTCGCAGGTTACGAATAATTTCTTTTTGATTTTAAGGCTTCTGGCAAATAACATTTCTGTTTGCTTGAATGAAAGAAAACATACACATTTCTCTGGCTACTCTGTGACATTTTTCCTTGCACTGCGTGTAAGTCTCATAGTCACCATGGGCACCAGTAAACACAACAGAACAAATCACAAAACCAGATATTAAAATACATGAGTGATGGAAGCAGCCTGGCCATTCATCCCATGCCATTCTTCTTCAGAGAAAATTGCTGTGGGAGTTACTTGTAGTTTTTGGTTGGCTGGATGCTTTTCAGTAGCTCCAATTTTTGAGAACGCACCTAGAAATTTGCTACATTGCTAGGAGAAACCAAGCACCCACTGCGCAAGCTTGGAACATGACCAAGCTTCCAGGTTATAAGAAACTCAGTTGAAGTCTAAACTGCAGCCTCAACAGCAACCTACATCAGCGGAGAATGGATTAGCCAGTAAATATTACTACAGCCAAAAATGTAAAAACGCCAATGTTGCTACAGATAATTCATTAAATTTTAATTAAACCTCAAGGCAAAATGAAATTTACAGAAAAGCCCTATCAAAAGAAGTAAAAAAAGCATAAGCTTTAAAAATCTTAAATCATATTTTCTTTACATCCTCACCACCCCTTTAGATTGCTCCACTAGCAGTTTGTTTTAATTGATTTCTATCAGGTTTTGCAAAGCATTATTTGATGTACACCCATTATGGATTGTTTTTTTTTGTTTTTTTAAGATTTAAGAGAATGAGAGATTTAAAGTTTGGTTCAAAGAGGATATTCAAAAAAAGTATAAAAATCTCCTTCGGTATGTCAGATTAATTATGAGATGCTCTTAAACTAAGTAATGGCATTTTGTTACAGGAATTTGCTGACATTAAAAGAAAGTACACAATTCTTCAAGAAAAGCTAAAAGCCCAAGGACCTCCAAAAGTAACACTAGAAAAAGTAAAGCAGCTGAAAGAAGCAGCAGAAAAACTGGCTGAAGAGACTGAAAAAAAAATTAAAAGAATAACAGGTGGTGTTCTTACCTCCATAGTGAGCGGTGAAAATTGTGACAGTCATGAATTAAACTGAAGTCCTTGCCCACAGACACTAACAGACTAGGTTAACCTGAAATCAGGTTTAAAACAGTTTTACTGGTGAAAATCCCTGCTTGGAGCTACTCAAACAGTTTAAAAGTAGCTGAATTGATTTGGCTTATGTACTTTTTCTGACATAAATTGGTTGCTATAAGCAGAGTTTAAGAAGTGTCCACATAGGGACTTGCAGTGATTTGATTCAGACAGTTTAAAAACAGGACAAGTGCAAAACCTGCATAAAACTTTGCTGCAGATTTAGCTGGAAGCCTTGATTTGTGCACTTGCTTTGGGCATCTGGACCTTAAATCTTCCCTCTGTGCTGTGTTTTTTCTTACATTACCGAGTGATGGCTTGTGTTACAGAGCTGCAGGGTAGCTGCTTTCCGTCAGTCCATACTTGTTCCCCATCAGACATTATCTCTGAGCAATGGCAGAACAAACCAGGCACAAATACTGGCTTGTGGAGACTGAAGCCGACATGCCCTGGTCCTGCGGGACTGTGGCCATGAGACAGAGGGGTCATGGGCAGCGGAGACCACGGCTGCTGCAGCCATATCGGCACCAGTCCTCACACAGCCCCTCGGGTGCATTTAGAGGGTAGCCAAAGAGGAAGAGCACATCTCATGCAATTACACACATGGAACCTAATTCTGCTTGTAGTGAAAGTCTGGGCGTTCCCACTGGGAATCCTTGGGCCTAGGATCCTGCCAGGCTCAACGTCTGAAAATGCCATGTAACATCAGCAAAACTGAAGCAGAAACTTCATCCCAGGAGCAAATTCTTCAGGACAGGATCCAAATAAAAATTTTGAGCATATACCTTAAGGAGAAGCATTAAGAGCATCCCAGTCACTCCAAATGCCCAGATGATAAGTGCATTGGAAACAGGCAGTGAATAATGTGGTTTTGACTCGTTACCAGTATATTTACAGTGGTGTAGCTTCACAGGGACCAACAGAAAACATTCCTGTAAATAAGGGAGACCTAAGCCCATTACGAGCAAATTGTCTAGGCTTTACACACATTGGTGGACACACTGTTTCTCTGAGTGTTTCCATTTAAACCAGCTCCTTTAGGAGCTCCATGTCCTGCCCCATCCTAGCTGATGGACAAAAGCACATGATGAGAAATTAATTTCTTTAAGGCTGTCATGTTTCTCTTGCCATCCGGAAGCCAGACTTTTTCCTCCAGTTGCATATATAACATTCTCCATTTGAAATGGGCTTATTGCCTCTAAAACTGCTGGGAAAAGAAATGCTGTTAATCCCTGGATTTTACTTACTCAACAAATATGAGCATCATTGCATCTCTCTACTCTTCCAGATTTGGAGAAGAAGCTTCAGGACCTGAATCAAACCAAACAAGACAAGGCACAGCAACTGAGACAACTAGAGGAACAAGTGATAGCCATTAAAAATGAAATCACGGAGCAGGAAAGCAAGTATGCAACATGCAAAAGTTAGGGTCTGAACAGACCATCAGGTAAAATGCAGCTGAAGCCTCTGTGCTTACCACTGCCTGAGCTTCCCAGCACGGAGGGCTGTCCTCTGTAAATACATCTGAACGTGCCTGTAGTATTTTGGCACAGTGACTAATGTAATTTTCTCTTGGTTTTTTTGTCCAGTTGAGCTTATATGGAAATAGGAAATACCTTTTAATAAACCAGCTGATTAAGTAATCAGGATGTAGTCTTTGAGGGAGCTCTATAATACACTCCTGTGCACAGCCTAGGGCTTCTCGCTGTAGGGGGTTGGAAATGCAAAAGGAGGATTGCTCAGAGACCTGCAGGTAACTGCCTCAAAGACAGACTCCCAGCACCCTGTGTCTTCTGCTGAACCCTTCAATAACCTGTGGCTGTGCCATGACCCCACACAGGGCCACACAGACCAGGATGGGGCAATGCAGATGAAGGGCTGCGGGCTTCCGTATCCATCCCTGCTGATGACCAGCAGTGTCCCCAGCGTACGGTCACTTCTCCATCCCCATCTCTTCACTAAGACAGAGCAGGGGGGGCACTTGGAACCCCTGACCATGTGGGGGTCCCCCTATGTTCACTGAAAATGCACAGCGATGGGCAGTGCCTCCCTGCAGCGCTGGGCCATTGGAGGTGGGCGACAGGGAGCCAATTCCCTAGCGCCCACTGGATGGCAGTGCACAGATGCTTAATACCGAAAGTAACTTCAAAATAATTTCTTTGTCAATGTCCCTCCTGCAATGTCTATTTTTCTTATGCTTATAATGGGTTTCCCACATTTTCCGTTAATGCAACCGACTACTGGAGAATAATTTCAGCTCTTACATTTAAGCAGTTAGTCTAAAGGGCCACAAATGTTGAAAAACAGTTTCTCCAGGTCTTTTCCCACATGCAGCACTTCACAGAAGTCAGGGTTCACTCAGTAGTTTCTTGTAGCCATAAAGAACAAAGGAATTGTCCTAAATTTTAGTTTATAAGATATAAAGAAGGAGACTGGGGCTAAACAAATGCTACAGAAGGGCTAGGGTTTTAAAAAGCCTGAAGGGAGCTACTCCCCAGTTTCAAAATCCCACCCTTGGTATACATACTCCTGCAGGATGCTGAACAGACTAACAATGGCTTTTCCTCTGTTAAAACCAGTTGTGTCATTCCTGGCGGGACTGTCCCACACCAAGCATCCATCATGGACTTCATTCAGCTGGGGTGAGGATCCCAGCGCTGCTTCAGAGCCCAGACCACATCTGTAAAGTGAGGAATGCTCTGCAGGAATGTAGGGCTCTTAGCATTTACCCGCCCTTATGGCAGCAGCACCTCATGGCAGCAGCACAGCAAAACAATCCTTATCTAAAAGCCAGCATTGTTTTGATCCAATGGAGATAAACCCTCCATGGTTATCACTCTGTGTTTAGGAGAGCTAAAGTAGCATTCCTATATGCGGTGGGGGGCTTGGGTGGGAATTGCTGGCACAGATGAGATTTCAGAGATACTCCTCTAATGCAAACCAGCTGTGCTCCAGGGCAATGTGCAACATGCATTTGCCATATAATAGCTTCTATTGTGAAAATGATGGAATCAAATTATAACTTTGATATAATCTAACAAAGACACCTGAATGCAGGCATGCACGTAATTTGCGGTTTAGCTTTTTCTGAATTTTAGCACTTTAAAAAATCATCTGTGAAGTGTGAGGCTGCTTTGTAAGTTACTAGGCTGTAATCAGACGATTGTATTTAGATTGACTTTGCCATAATGAAATCGAGCATCTCCGTTTTACTCAGAGCACACAGCTCACCACACTGCTCACATGCGGGTCTCCAGGTAATGAAGGGTTTCCTGCAGGTTTCAATGCAGCCCTGCTGCACTGCACCTTAAACAGGCAAACTGAAGCACTTAGACAGAAATTCCCAATAGCATATAAACCAAAACTATTTCATTCATGGCTTTAAAAATCTGAATTCACAAGCAGAAAGTTGAAAGAGAACTTCCTCCTAAAATCCACTGTCAGCTGTGAGAGTTGCCATATGGCTTCTGACAAGCTGCGAGGATGAGAAATCTGTAAACACAAGGCAGTTAAACAGGTCTGGAGGGGAGCTATATCCATGGGGGGACACAGAAATTGCTGGGAGAAAAACGGAAACAGGAAGAAGAAAGTCGGCATGGAGTCTAACCTCCCCTGCCTTCCTCCAAGCATGCTCAGACACACAAAGCAGACCAGATGGAACCAGCAGCTACAGAACACCAAATCCATCCTGTGACAGCTTCTGAGGTTTACAACTGCGCAGCATTCCCCATTGGAAGCGGCGCAAAAACTTTTAAAGTGTTTTTGCAAAGTTAATTTGTGGGAAAATGCTGCATCTGCGTCAAAAATACCTATTTTTAGTTCCCCCGGCTTGCTTTCTTGTGGGCAGAAGTGGCTTCAGAAAACTGTTTCCTGAAAAGAATATTGACATCACAATCTTGCTGTAGAGCATTTTGACTTCAATGACATTAATCAAAATGCAATCAACACTTAAACAAACCCACATATAATCAAAGATATATTTAATCAAAAATGATCTCATGAGCTGTATTTGCTAGGCATTCAACCACTGCAGTGTTATAAGAAAATAGGTGATCAAGTGGGTCCCACTGAGGTCAAATTCTGAACTTTGGTTCTTTGAGAAGACTTCCAACCCAGCACAAACACAGACACCCCAGCACTGTAAAGCTGCTTCACCAACCACAAGGATAGGACATGACACAAAACGGAATTTTTATCATTTGAAGAATCAAATTAAAATACTCCCACTCGCTATTGCTCATGAGCACTGTGGAGAGGGACAGACAGAAACAAGTTCACTGCGCCTAATTACCCCCACAGTGAATGCTGGTGGTTTTGGCTACCTCTGAAAGGTGACCACGGTTACGGGTGGCGGTGGCCACCCTGGTCCGTGGCTGCAACTCCAACTCCATCCCTGACGCAATGCAGCAGGGTCACCCCCAGGCTAGAATGCAGCGTGTTGTCACGCTGTCTGCAGCAAGGCACAAAGAAGCCTAACCACAGTGGCAAGGAGCTGTGGAGGGCAACTTTATCCCATTTTAGGTTTAGGGAAGGATAGAACTTCTACAATGCTATGAAACAGAAAAAAAAAAGGAGGAGAAAACGTCAGTAAAAATTGAAAAAATATGAGACAGAAAAAAATCCAGTGGCAATAAAACACTCTGTCCCCGCACAGTCACACATGGAGCGATGCTGCTGCCCATCTGCCATGGACTGGAAGAGTTTCTAACCGCAGCGGAGTAAAACATTTTCTGTTAGTGGGACTAAAATGTTTGTTGTACTTAAGCTTAAAAACAAAGCCATGCTGTGATTTACATGACAGGATTGTGAAACTGAATTAGTTTCGTGAATTTAGAAGACCACATTGCAGAAGAGGCTTAGAATTACAATACCTGCTCTGTCAGCTTAAAATGGTTTAATTTCCTGGATATCTTTAATGAAACAGCCCCACGAGTTCTTCAGTTGAGAGTCCTAGGTTATGTTTCAGACCTGGTGTTTAACCTTTAGGGCAAGTCACTTGGTATCTCTCTGTTTCTGCTTATCCATCTGTAAAATGAGAATGAACATATTTACCTACCTCGGCAGGGTTTGCTGGGACAGGCAGACCGCAGTGTTTCCACTCTGGCACTGCAAATAGTGAGGGCAAAGTGTTCTTGAGAGACACCGGTACCTGGTGAAGATTTACACAAGTTTACGTGTTACACGTGTGCCAGCAAAACTCGGGTATATAAACCCAGGCATCTGTCCCAGCCCGCGCCCAGCCGGGGCTGCGCTCTTCAAGCGCGTCTATCCTTCATACCCACTCCTTGGCGTCTATTTCCCAGTCAGCCTTTCCCCTGGGTGCTGCAGGGACACTGCCGCCAGCTGACGAAGCCCCCATGTCCCCGGCAGAGCCCAGGGAACCAAAGCAGGAGGCCGGGAGCGCGGGGGCAGCTCCAGCACATCCATTCACCCCTCAACAGCTGCCCCAGCGCCTCTGGGAAGGCAGCTGCGCCGCACGCTCCCTCCCAGCTAACGAGAAACAGCCTGGCAGCGGCCGCCCAGGCCCAACGGGCCTCTCTGCCCACGCCAGGGCCAGACCCAGCTGCGTACGGCAGCACGGCCGCCATCCCCAGGAATGGCACTCCTGAGCCACCTGTGTCGGCACCACAGCACCAGGGGATTCGGGGCCGCTGAGCATCACGCGCGGCGGTTGCCAGCGCCCTGGCCCTTCCCTGGGTTTTGGGCCTTGCCGCACAGGTAGACTCCATCCATCCCTCCATGCCGCCCAGGCTGGGCATCCACCATCCATCGCTCCATCCCTCCCAGGCACCCAGCCCCACCAGCACCCCCGGCAGAAGGCAGGATTGGGTCAAAAACCCCATTCCCGCGCTGTTTTCCCACAAACTGGGGCAGGGAGAGGGGTCGCCCCATCGGCGATCCCCCCACCCGACTGCTGCTCCCAAAGCTGGAGAGCAGCAGGGAGGGCGCAACCGGGGGGGGGGCTGGAGTTTCCCCGCTCTCCCCT